>NC_056727.1:619075597-619150726 GCF_019279795.1 Protopterus annectens | reverse complement strand
TCTGTGATGCAGCGTACACAGCCATTTGGAATTCATTCCGTGTGTTAAGGTACAATACTAACCTTGGAAGTCCATCAGTTACATGAGTTTTAATTCAGGGATGACTCTGTGATGCTAGCAGTACACAGCCATTGCATGGGTAAGTAAAGGTTGCAAGCATTGCTTAGCATCAGTCTTACTGTATGTATGTATGTGCATAGGATGAAGGTTTTACCCCCTTAGATGGTGAACATGTGTGTTATTCATTACCTCTTGGTAGGGAGAAGGCATATTGTGCATGTCTATGTTTACTGTCACCCACAGCATCTGGAGGTTCCCCCACTGATGCCACACCTGCATGTGGCTGTGGCGATCTTGCCAACGATGGTGGGATGTGTGCTTCTTCCCCTTGGTGTTCCTGCTGAAGCTGATTTCTCAGAATAACATTGTGAAGGATGGCACAGACAGTGAAAATTTCAGCACAAGTACAGGGATTGTACCGCAGGGCTCTCTCAGATGTTTCTAGGTACCAGAACCATGACTTCAGCAGCCAAAACACATGCTCTATGATATTTCTTGTTTGAGCGTGTGATTCATTATAGTGTTCTTCAGTGAGTGTGTGTGCATTTCTGATGGGCATCATCAGCCATGGCTCAAGTGCATAACCTGCATTAGACAATAAATAACCCTGTGGGATATCCCCCTACAAAAAACTCTGATAGAGTTGAGAGTTGTGCCAGATATGGGAATCGTGATAACTGCCTGAGTTGCCAGCACACACATTCAGGATGATTCCCTTAGCATTAGACATGACCTGGCAGTTAATGGAGTGGAAGCCCCTTCTGTTTTTGTACACTGTTCCCTATTCCCTGAGTGGTGGTGCTTTGATTTCAATTTGTGTGCAGTCTATGGCACCCAAGATCAGGGTAGTGTGCTACAGGGTAGAAATCCTGCTTAGTTGTAGCTTTGTCCTTGGGTGTATGAGAAAAAGGTATATAGTCACTGGCATGTTGTAGCATAGCATTCAGGGACTGATGTAGGATCCTGGATGCTGATGCCTGTAAAACCCCAGAATATCCTCTGTTGGCCACTGGAAGGTTCCTGTAGCTAATATTCTAAGTGCAACACATACCATAAGTCTCCACAGGTATTGCTTCCTCTTGGTTTGCCCTTGTTCTTGGATGAGGACGACAGTGTTTGCAGAGTTCCTGTAGTTTGTCTCTATCCACCCGGTAGCAATCTACAATTTCCACCTAATGTAGACCATGAAAAGTTAAACAGGGTCTAAACACCCTTCTTGTTCTTGGCCAAGGTCTATCAGCAGCAGCATAGACTTGGTCGTGTTGCACAAAAACATATATAAGAGCAACAGCAGCTCCTATCATTGTAATTGTGTAGAGTAGTTTCTGTGGCTGTATTCCAGTAGGTTTTGGAATTCACAGGCAAAACCTGCACTGAGTCTACACAATTGCTTTATAGCTTGTTGAATAGCTCCTCCATCTTGTATTGGTTGATTAGCATACAATTCAGCTGCTTATGCAGTAATTAGCATGGCACAAAGTTTACAGTGTTTGTGCAGTTCTACACTGCGTGTAGGTCTGCTTCCTAAATACAAAACAGCGCTCTACTGTGTGTGTATTGTGGTGCAATGTGCACATGGTTTTAGCGCATTATGTAAGCTTTATTGAATCCAGCCCTCTGGTTTTTTTTTTAGAAACATTCAGTTTTTGAGTGCAGAGTAGGCTGAACTCCCACCTCGACCACCACCATTATCTCAGAAAAGAAACTTATTTAAATAAGTTAGTATTTTTGTGTTAGGGTCTGTATGTTTTTTTGTCTCTGTTAATCTACCATAAACAATGAACAGAAATGACAAAATGGTGTACAATATAATCTCCATTGTCTGTTAGGTTACTCATTGCTACCATATACAAGTTGTATTCTGGTATTGTACTGGAAAGTTTCCAGTTATATGCTCAGATGATTTTTTTTTCTTATCCATCTGATAGGGATTTTAATAACACACAACTCATCATGATGCTAGTTGTACACAATGTACACAATGTACACTGATAGCTATTGCAAATAAATTATGTATGTTACTGAAGTTAATGACATCAGCTACTTATAATGCTTAAGAACCTTATGCAAACAACAATATATTACAGTAATGGAAACTACTTAATAAAGCATAAAAACTCAACAAAAAAAACAGTATCTTATACAACAGTGGAAATGATTTATAAAACAAAAACCTAACAGAAACAAATGGTATCTTATAAACTAATAGAAACACAAGCCATTTTTGTGTATTCTTTCTATGTCTTACAGTACCCTGTATCATGTTAAGAACTGTCACTGTGCATGTCATCTTAATTAGTATCAGCCTGTGTCCCACCAGCGTACTGGTATTTTGTAAACTGAAAGACATCATGCAATAGAAAGGAACTAAAGTAAATGGCTCTAATTCTGTCATTCCCATTTACTTTTCTCTGGCTGCAGGCCATGGTATTTACATGCAATGCAGCTGCTAGCCTGAGCAGGTTAATTATTTTGTTGCATGCTAGCTAGTTATTAGAAGCTGAAACTGAGCTGAGCAAGCGGCAAATATTTGTCACATGTCCAGGTAACCAGAGTTCAAGGCCAATGCTACAGCATTTCACCACAGGAAGAAGGGTCAGACACTGGGGGAAAGGAGACTTCTGGCTAAAGAATTTTAATTGGGAAAGAACAACTAAATCTCCATAAGCTACCACAAGATAACAAATGCTACTGTTTGAGATGTTTTGCCCAGGCCAGATTACAGCATGATGACACAGACTTCATTAAATAGTCATCTCTCTTTAATATCATAATAAGGGATGAAAATGTATTAACACATTTATCCCAGAAGTAGGAAGCTGTCCAAATAAAACAAACAATAAAAGCTGATAAGCAGCACTGTGAGAGGAATTAACACATTCTGATAAACTTATTCACATGTGAAGTCGAGACCATTAAAATGCCTTGAGATGGTAGGGTGCCAACTTACAATATGACAGGAACACCAATTAAATCACAGATTAGAAACAAAGATATAGATGCCAGTAAGTAATGAAGTATCTTAAAATGATGTAATTCAGAAAAAACAATAATTTTCACATGTGCTCCAGATATTGGGCTGTAATATGTTCAGTTCACATAAATGGTCAAAGTATGAACTAATACAGGCAAAAGATTGTTATCCTATGGTTTAACAAATGATGCATAAAACACAAAGATATATGCTGCCTATAAACCTATTTTGTCTGGTTAATAAATGATAAACATAATACAAGAAGCTCTATGCTGCTTATGGATGCATTTGCTGTACTCTCTCTCTCTCTCTCTCTCTCTTGTTACTTTTCACAAGACATATATTGTGCACCAAGGAGTTTCTGTCTGTATTTATCTCACACTGTATATTGGTATGATCAGTCTGGTAAAATCCCATGTTATGAAACAGTGACATAAACTGTTTAATATTCACCTGGACAACTACCAGACAACTCCAGTTTATGTAAGATTGTCACTATTAGTGTGACATACGCAAACCATGCCATGAGCATGTGACATTACCCTAAATTTGAGCAAGAAGACAACTTGCAAACTTTGCTGGGTGTTCTATTTCAGAACAGAACAATTCAGAGCAGTTCTGCTTTTATAATTACAACTGCATTTTGAAAGCAAAACATAATCATCATCATCAGCCCCCTTTTTCCCATTTTTCTACATGGGGTCGGAGCATCGTGTTAACTGTCGCCAACTCTCTCGATTCAGTGCCATACTCCTGCCTTCTTCAACACTCATGCCTGACTGTCGCAGATCTTCTTTCACACAATCCATCCACCTCTTTGCTGGACATCCTCCCTTCCTCTTACCTTCTTCCTGTCTGTCCCAAATCTTTCTCACCAGATTGTCTTCTGCTTTTCTACACATGTGTACATACCACTGTAATCTGTTCTCTTTGATCTTTTCTGCAATTGGAGCTATTTTGGCCTCTGCTCTTCTGTCCTCATTTCTTCATCTGTCCCACAGTGTGCATCCTACCACCTTTCTCAGGCACTTCATTTCCATCACCTCTAGCTTCAACTGTTCTGCCTTTACTGCCCAGGTTTCTGTACCATACAGTGGTACTGGTCACACCACTGTCTTGTAAACTTACTTTTCAGCTTCTTTGGCATTCTTCTGTCATAGACTACACCTGATACTCTATGCCAGTTGGCTGCAGCCCCTCTGATTCTAGCTTTGACCTCTTCATTCAGACTACCCTTATCCTCAACTATCCCTCCCAGATACTTGCCACTATCTGTGTTTCTATCTCTATTCTCTCTTCTCTCTCTCCTCCCTCAGCTTCTTCTTCTTTCCTGTCTGCCATTATCACTGTCTTATCTGTTATCCCTAGTTTTTGCATTCTCCTATCCTTTGCTGAAGTTCTAGCTCATAGTCTGCCTGTACTGCCACATGGTCTGCATACAGCAGCTTTGTTGATCCGTCGCCTCCAACTTGTTTGCTAATGTAGTCTATCACCAGTATGAGCAGCAGTGGGCTCAGAGCTGAACCCTGATGTACACCAAGTCCAATGTCCAAGTAACTAAGGCTAATGAGAGAAACACACGTAAAGGCCCAACTTGGTGCTACACAAATGCATTATAATTCTTTAACTGGCATTATAATACATTTGTTTATGTAGTGCTGAATTGAGTCTTTACATGTGTTTCTCTTATTATTTTTGGTTTTACATCTGGTTGTTTGCTGCTTAAAGTAACTAAGTTTACTGAGAGTTGAGAACGTTTTGGTGAAGAAATGTTGAAATCTCTCAAACAGGTTTAGATGCTTAGTGAGGTACATGCCAAAGGGTGCATTATATTAATGATGAGGCTAATAAGGAATGAATAAAGTGTGACTATAACTTCTTTGGGCCTTGGAGAGATGTCATGAACTATAAGCCATGCAAGGTACAAAGATTTTAAAAACCATCACAGAGAGATGTGATCAAAGTAGAGTCTGCTATCAACATATGCAGACAAGTCCCTGATGACACTGTCAAATTAAAGCATAATGTTATCTATATGGCAAGCAGTAGTGATGCTAGATTTATCCAATGAAACTATGCTGCATTTATTTGTGTAAAGGATAAGCCCATGATTAATACAACAAGCATGTGCCTGGTTCAGCCCTTGCTAGAGAATTTGAGTATCAGAATGGGATTTGATAGCCCCCCCCCCCCCCAGTTTGCAGTCTTCAGCTAAACTGGTTAGCTAAAGTCTCTTGTTATCTGCCTTTATGTCACAGAAATATAAGTCAAAGAGAAGGAAACCCAGGATACAGTTTTGTGAGACACCACAACTGACATGTTTCTCTCTAGAGCAAATACTCCTTAATGGTATGGGTTCTGCAGACAGTCAACTACCAATCTAGTGAACTATGTATAGGTTAATGTTGAGTTGGGAGTGTTTGTCAATAATACTAGCATGGGGGATAATGTCAAAGGCTTTGGTAAGGTCTAGATAAGCAGTGTGGACTGTATGTCAGTTATCCATGGCCTCAGTAACAATTTCAAAGAACTTAACCAGGTTGAGTAGGCACAATCTGTCTTTTACAGAGCCACACTGATGTGTATGTATGGACATAAGGTCACCTATGTCATTGTTTATTTGTTCAGCTATTATACTTTCCAGAACATTGCAAATAACACTAATGTGACTAATAGGCTTGTGCTTCCCAGTGTCAGTTGAGGGAACACCTTTATTTAAGGGAACAACAACTGCCATTTTCCACTCCTTGGGAATATAACCAGTGGAAAGACTTAGTTTGAAGAAGTGATGAAGGGATTTTGCTAAGTGGGACTTTACAACACTCAACGGGTATCCAGGGATACTGTCAGGTCCCATGGATGCAATGTTTGTAATTTTGGAAACTGCCAGCAGACTTTGTATTGATTAATCTCAGGAGGGGAATGTGAGGGGGGAATGGAGAGGAGAAAGGGGAAGATAGATATAGTGAGGCTGGAATGGAATTTCTTTGCAAGAATATTAGCAGGGTCCTTGAGGTCAGAGAAGGTGGTACCATTTGAAATAAGTTCAGCACAGAATTCAAAGTTACTTCTAATCTTCCTGAATTAGCTCAAGAAGACCTTATGGTTATATTTTGAATTAGTTGCAATCTAAAGTTCATAGCTCGCCTTACATTTTCTAATAGTAAGTTTGAAAAACTTACCAGTTTTAAATCCTTTTAATAATCATGAAATAGATACTTTTACTGATGGCGAGGAGCTTTAGAGTTTGTTGATGCATTAGTTCCACCATATGAGTTTAGTTCTAAACCTGCTAGTGTGCTTACACTAAACTGGCAATTAAAAGCATTCTTTCAAACACTGACACATCCAAGTAGGCATATCAGACTCCTTGCATTCTAGATGGTTCAGATGTCACCATCTGTGTATGTACATTTGATTGAACTCCCTCTGGTTAGTTTCCTACTACAGCCTGAGTCTTGTTAATTCCCATATTTTTCCTCTTATTGTGGAACAGGCCAAGCAGCAGCTAACTAAAGCAACTAGGTTCCATGCACCTCAAGGAATGACTCTATGTTTGACTGTATGGAAGAATCTGTGTTGCTGGTACAAGACACAATGAACTTACCTATGTTTTGAGATGTTATGTCACAGCATTTAGTGATCTATAGAACCAATTTTTGAATACTGGATAATGTAGGACATGTGGTTCAGTGTCAGTGGCACACATGCTTTTATTGCCAATAAATCAGCAGGCTATGGGTTCTGTCTTTGTATCAGATAGTTGGATTTATGTCCCAGCATTGTGACTGCAGTGCATCATTGAGTGTGGGGGTGGTATTTCTGCAGTCTTGAGAAGCCATCCTTCAGAAAAGACATTAAATTGAGGTCTCAACTCCCTGAGCTGGGAGTAGCTGAGGTGATGCAGAAGATTCCACAGCACTTATTGAAAAAAGAGTAGGACGATCCCCAGGTCCTGCTCATGTTTCTCCTTTCTGTATGAATAGCACTGCAGGTCGGCCCTGAAAATAGATGCATGACTAGTGGGACAAATCTAGTCAACAAAAAGTAAGTAGGTGCAAAACCAGTTTCCAGTTCAAAAATGGCTGTACCTCTCCACATAAAACACTGAAAATAAGTACAAAATCTCTTGAAAAGTGCATATAATCAGCCAAATGACTAGGCACCTAATCAGTGACAACGATGTAAAAATAAAAATGATCTGAAAGTGTAAAATCTATAGTCTTTGATGAATGTTATTGCAAAAATCTACCTTGCAAAGTAATTTAATTTTGTTTCTGAAAAAGGGAGATGTGTCATGTGAGGCAATTTTCATTAAATTACTGATGTAACTAGTACTGTGGTTAAGTATTCCAGTTTCTTGCATGTTAAGCAACTTTGATTCTTGTGAGATGGGGGATTCAAAAAATCATATGAAGGATTAAATCACCCCTGAAAAATGATAATGTTCCTCCAAAATGTGTACATCAAGGAGCATATCCAGCCTGAGGGTAGGTATGTACTTCCAAAGTAGGTATAGTTGAGAGGTCTGGAAATTACACATGTGAAGCTGTGGTTATTTCACATATTAAACAAGGTGTCACATGTTTTTCAAAAAAGTCATAAATTGTGAAAGGTCTTTATGTTTTATCAGCTAAAATGCAATTAGCAAGTCAGTTGACTATGCTATTAGCCCTATGCTACTTCAGAGATGTATTGTTTTTTTACTCCCCCTTTTAGAAAAATATAACTTCCTTAAAATGGGCAGGTGTGAAAGGCCTAAAGCAGGAGGCATAAGAAAGACAGTGTGCTAAAGACACTGTACTAAGTTCAAAATACAAGCAAAGCTGCAGAACATTTAATTAAATACAAAATTAACATAATAATTCTAACCTATGAGCTTTCACCATACCATCTGTTTGACTGAGATCTGAGCTATTAGCTACAGAAAAGTGCAAGTCTTGGGAGAACTGCAGGAGAGGTTAAGTTGTACTATCATTATAGGCAGAAGTCCATTTTACAGAGAAACAGGTTTTATGCTACATCTATGCACTTATTCAGAAGTTACAGATTAAAGAGCAAGAGGGAGGGAGCTAGAGGGCATTCCTTGTTTAATCTATACAAAGCCTGAAAAGTTCTTCCCGAAAAGAGGTCTTCCTTCCAGGGGCAGCTTATGCTATTGGGCTGCAGGACTGTAGCCCCCCCCAGTTGTAAACAAAGAAGAAAAGAAAATAGAAAATAAAAGAAAAAGAAACTACAAAAATAAAAAATGCAAGTCACAGAACATTACGCATGCACACTCGCAGCATTTCTGGACTGCTGGTGAACCAGTCTGGAGGATGCGCACAGAATCCAGACTGTCTCACCAGCAGTCCAGATTAGAAAGAGAGTATGCAGAAGCACTATCCCAGAAGTCTATGCAGTTACAACTGCATAGACTTGAAGGGGGATCAGACTGCAACATCCACAGGCTGGGTAGCATCCAGCTTGTTCTGCTCTCGCAGGAACAACTTGCTATTGTCATCACGGGCTAGATGGAAGGACATGCTTGGATGCATTTATAGGCTGTGAATGGATGTTACAACCTGCTTTTATGGACTTTGAGGTAAGTGTGTGTGTGTGTGTGTGTGTGTGTGTGTGTGTGTGTGTGTGTGTGTGTGTGTGTGTGTGTGTGTGTGTGTGTGTGTGTGTGCGTGCGTGCGTGCGTGTGTGTGTGTGTGTGTATGAAATGCCCCAACTGCTATATGGTGGTGAGTAGAGAACAAGCTTGAACCCTGTACCTTGGGCCCAGGTGGCAAGAGGCTGAATTCCCTACCCACCACCATTTGTAAAAAGTTTGCAAATTTTTCCCTCATATCTGTTCTGTTCTATTCCTCATAAAATCTGTGGTTTCTGTATTTTTGTGTCCTTACAAAGTCAGTAGTGCAGTGGTAGCATTGCTGCCTGACAGCTACAGGTTTTCTGATTTGATTCTTGGCTGGAGTGCCTTCTGTGTGGAGTCTGCATGTCCTCCCTGTGTTGGTGTGGATTTCCTCTGGGTGCTCTGGTGTCCTTCATCTTAAAAAGACATGTATCTGCAGTGTTTCTCCATGGGCTTCTGCTGAAAATTGGCTTTTGTTCCAAGTCAGACTTTCCTGGTTAACAAATGTTAAATAAATAAAAATGACAAGCATTTGAATTTCAGACTTCATATTCTTCAGAAAGTACATGGTAACACAAAACATTTTATTCTAGCAATTTTCTAAGTTTATAAGATGGATATTTGAAATGTGTACCTATTTTTGGGATTGTATTCCCCCATTATTGGATTTGTCCAGGTTTTTTGTGCTAAGGTTGAGAGCTATGGTAAGAACTGAATTCACTGAATATGTTTGGGGGCTGTATTCCCCCATTACTGGCTTTGTCAAGGTGTTTTTGCTAAGAGGTTGAGAGCCATAGTGAGAACTGAATTCACTGAATATGTTTGGGGGCTGTATGCCCCCATTATTGGATTTGTTCAGGTGTTTTGTGCTAAGAGGTTGACAGCTATGGTGAGAACTGAATTCACTAAATGGTAGCCATTTAAGTTTCAGTCTTCCTCTCTTTCACAAAACAGCTGATTTGGCATAGTGGTATGTTGCTCTGACTGTTTTGCACAGGGTCCTGGGTTCAAGACTTGGCAGTGAAATGTATGATGGTAACACAGCACTTTATTCTAGCAACTTTCCAACATTATACAAGCAATGTTTAAAATGTGTCCCTGTTTTTTTGTGCTTTTGTCCCCCCCACCAATAAAGTTTGGCTTTATCGAGATTTCTTGCACTGCAAAGTTTAGAGATACAGCTAAGAGCTGCAGGGGAGCAAAAGTTTAGTGCTGCTTATGCTGAGTTGGCTTGTCCTATTAATAGCACAACAGGTAGTGTACTTGCTTTTGATGCAGAAGGCTATGAGTTCTACTCCCACAGGAGGTAGATGCATTGCTGATACTGTACTGTGTTGCAAAGGACGTGGATGCTGCACTCTTTTTGGTGAAGATACCTAGTAACTATGAACCTGTTATCAGTTTGCCATCCATTCCCTATTGCAATAATACTAGCTTATCATTTTTTTTAGTGTAACATGGGCAATTTATTCCTCCAGGGCAACAGGCACTTTATTTGTAGATGAAACAATGAAATATAAAGTTGTTTGCTAGCAGCAACCTCTTCATTAGTTATAGATCTCTTTAATATGGAATTATTTAGATGACTTTTGCTTCTTCAGAGATTATACATATTTACTGATACTGGTAGACTGTAGAAGTTTGAGTAGACTTTTATGATGGAATTGTTCTGAATTGGGCAGTTTTGTCATTATTGGTGCATGCATTTTTTTCATTGTTTACTGGAAAAATGTTCAAATCAATAAATGTAAAATGCCTTCTAAAACTGTACTCTATTGTACAAGGAATATAATTTAATACAATCAGAAAGGTGTATGAAAGAGCATGTGTATGTTTCGTGTGCAAAGGGGCTGCAATTTGAAAACAGCCCAAACCCAAAGTTAATCTTTATCTGCCACTGGCAAAATGTATTTTCTTTGAATGTGGGTTTCAATGCTGTTTTAATGAATGTGAGTTTCAAGGGCAGAGAAGTTTTAATGCTAAGTCTGTTTTCATTGTGAGATTGCATTGCTTTATTTAGCAGATGTCTTAGTGTTTGTGCTGTAAAATGCAAACTAAATCTTTCAAATGAAGTCCAAATCATCGTAGAAGTAAAGCAGTATGCACATTAGTGTTTATGGTAAATGGGGTGAAATAGCCAAGTAATGGTTCATTGGAATGGCTCCAGGGGGGAGGCTCCATTCGACCATGATTTTGTGCGGGGGAAGGGCGGCAAATTCAAAGACCGCCCCGACTGAACTATACCTCTCAACTGTCCAGATTTTAGGAGAATGAATAGATTTTTGTTTCTTATTTTTGGTTTGTTCCTCATAAAATTTGTGGTTTTCTGGCAAATCATTTAGGAATTAAGTCACTAAATAATGACAGACACTGAGTTTAAGACTTCACAACCTTCAGAAAATGCATGTTAAAGCAAGACCTGTTATTCTATCAACTGTCTCAGTTTATACAAGAGCAATTTTTTAGTTCTGTTTATACGTTCCCGCAATATATTTGGCCTTGTCCAGATTTCCTGCATTAACAGGTTGAGAGGTACGTGCAAATAAATTGCTTTATAGAATTAGGCATATCCAAACCTCTCAACTGTCCCTGATTTTGGCTCAGAATGTTGCTCTTCCCCTAATAATCCCTCCGCAAAATGGCAATTTTGGAAGAAAACATGGAGGGTTTACAATTAATAAATAACTGTAATAATCAGAGTTATAGATTACTTTTATTTCAGAAATGCATATAGATTCTTTTATTTTGTCAGCTGCTCAAGTTAGCAGTGCTAATATTAAAAAAAGTGTCCCTTCTTTGACAGGTTCCCAGCTGCATTGTGTGGCTATTTTATATTTTTGCATCACATTTTTTTATCCATTTCTCATAAAATTATGTTTTTTGCCAAATTAGTGGCAAATCATTAAAGACTGAACTTAGAAAATATTGACAGACATTTCAGTTTCAGATTTCATACCCTTCAGAATATTCATACTTATGCAAGACCTACTATTCTATTATCTTTCTAAGTTTATAAGAGTAATGTTTAAAAATTGTCCTTATTTTTGGGCCTTTGTCCCACTTCTATGTATGGCTTTGTCCAGATTTCTTGCTCTGAGGTTGAGAAGTATGACAAATGTGTCAGGGCCATCACAGTCAGCCAGAGACATTTCAAATTATGACATACTTGTTGCACCCCACTCCCCCATGTAGTGACTCTGGATGTGTCAAGGCAAGGCAAGGAGCAGTTATGCAGTATAAGTGTGCAGAGTATCTCCCATGCAAGGTAGACACAAGTGCTACTTTTATTCTGTCCTTGATTTTGCAGAATGTTCTGGTTTCTGTCATATTTTTATACTGTTTATTTATGCTTATTATTCAGAAAGTGCCTGTTGCTCTGTGTTTAAGTAGCAATGCTTTAATGACCATCAGGTAAGCTTATCTGAGATTGTAAAATGCAAGTAAACTTTAATAAGCATACTGTTAAAGAACTGCCAACATTTAAAGCCTTTCTGTTGTTGCCATGCAGAGAATACTTAGATAACTAGATAACGTATAAGCCTTGAGTATTAAAATGCATATGACAGTATTTGTAATAAAGGACAGGATTACGTTATTTTAAGAAGCTTGTTACATTTGTTGGAGACTTGCAGTCATTTTTGCAGGCTTTACCTGCAAACTAAACAGAATGCCAATCTATCGTGTGTGGTCCATAAGCAATGTATGTTGAGCTTGTTTCTTGTTTGCTTTTCATTTTTTACTTTGATCATGTTTTCCCCATGAAACAAATAGATAGTTGATGTCAGGCAGCAGGTCTTTCTTGGATAAGAAACATTTTCACAAGTGGGGGTATCACAGAGATTGCTACTTTCAGCATGTTACTTGGTACTTTAATAAAGCTGAATATAAATTATAATTAGAACTGCGGTGCAAGGAGAAGTGGTTTGAGTTGAGTGCTGCTTGTTTTTCTTATACTTGTTTTTGACTGGCATTCCAATAATGTATTTAAAAAGTCATTTATTTTTCATGCCTCACAACCTTTTTGTTTCCATCTAGATATTAAGTAAGCTGTCATGCAGCCAATGCATTGAAATATTTTTTTTCTTCTACATTTCATTTTGTCTTGATTGGACTCTGATAATGATGGTTTGGCACCCAGGGCAGCGTATTTAATTAAAGTTACAGTTTTTGTGGTTTTGAGCATAGCTCCTCCTCTTTCTAGTTGGCCACACCCATCCCCATTGACCCCACCCATTCAGCTGTCTTTTGCAGCCACCCCTTTGATTTGAAGTCACCAGTCACCACTGCTTCCTTCTAATCATTTAAGTGAGAGACATTTCTAAGGATCCAAAACTGAGATCAGGATTATGGTACATGAGGTAGCTAGCAAGAACAGATCTCCCATAACCGTGCACTGATTTAAACATTAATGTTTGATGTGATGACTTTATCTTTCTTGACAACTTGTGCCAGCCTATGTGTTTTAGGACCTTGCAGTGGCAAATTTAAATGCTAATGCCAACTACAGAGTTGAAGGTCTTCAGCAAGCTGCCTTCAAATTACCAAAAATGGTTAGGTCACATGCTCATGCATATAACTAACCCAAAGAGCAGTAATGGCAGAAACAGAGAGAAACAGAGTGAGTGTACTGCCCTAATTCATAAATGAAGGTTGAGGCATTGCCTTAGTCAATAAAAGGAACCAATGGTGTAAATAAAGCATTATTTAAACCCAATTTTCTTTATGCAACGAGCTGTCAGTTTTAACTCAAGTATACTTAACAGTGACTACCTTCCCAAGCTGATCACTCTTAGTGTAGAACCTAACTTATCAGCTACAGAAAAATGCAAGCTGAGATTTAGTAGTCCTGAGGAAAGGAAATGAGTACACCACCCATTTGTATAGACTGAGAAGCCCTGAATCTGTCTGACTATGAGGAAGAAACTGTACTGCTGGTACAAAGCAGAATAAACTCATCTAAGTTTTGAATAAGCCAAAGGCCGTTACACTACTGCCACATGTGATTAGACAAAAAAAACTGACAAGAACAGAGCACTGAAGGACTCTGTTAAAGTAAAGAGCTTAGCAAGGGAATTATCCCATTTGACAGACATATACCAACTATGGAGGCAGCTTCTTAACCATAAAAGGTAACTGCATGCATTTTGGTTACCTATACAGATGGGACTGAGATCTTGATGGTATCTGTTCCGTGTCTGAATTCTCAGCATAGTGTGCTGATATATCAGTACTATTATGCTGTATGTAAATATTATGCTTATGAGATGAACTTAATACAAACTGCATTTTTTTCAAAATACATTTAACACATGTATTGCTATAATCTTGCTGTTTCAGATTTTGAAAGTGAACCTAGAAGTCTAATTCACTTACTTGTAAAATAAAACAAAACAGTCTGTCTATCTGTCTAACTATTTAATCTAATACAATCTATCTATCTGTTTATCTTTTCATGTATATCTATCTTCTAGGTATCAGTATTTTTACACATACATAAAGTAGCCTTTTATTGCATATCATTCAGTCCTTGTACATGGAGTGAAATGTTTGTCTACATTCTTGGTATTAATTTATGTTGAGTACAGGCCTCCACAAAAGATATGTATTACCTCTCTCTGTCTGTGATCTTCAATGACAGGGCAATAAGTTCTAGTGAGGATCCATACTGGGAAAAGAGGATAGAATGTCTTTTGTTTGCAGATGATGCTATCCTCTTATCTTCAAGTGACTGTAATCTCCAACAAGTGCTGGAGTGTTTCATTGCGGAGTATAAGACAGCTGGGAAAGAATTAGTACCTACAAATTAGTGGTCATGATTTTCTTCCAGAAAAGAGTAGACTGCTTTCTGCTGGAGAGGAAAGAGCAGTACCACAGATGGAAGAGTTTAAGTATTTGGGGTTTCCCCTAGTTAAAGTAAAAGGGATCAGGAGATTGACCAGCGGATATACACAGCAGTTGCAATACTGTGGGCATTGCACAAAACTGTGGTGGTAAAAAGAGAGTTAAATCAAATGATGAAACTCGCAGTGCACTGGTCAGTCTGTGTCCCACCCCTTTGTACAATTCATAACAGGTGTACCAAGCACAGCCTACATAGGATAGACAAGGAGTAGATCACAGGGATTACCTCACTTTCTGCTTATCTGGGAACACTGTTGCTGGGGATAGGGAGATCTGAACTATCCTACATAGCTTGTTACCACTGAGATCCTTATCAGGACAAGTGATTTAGAAAACAGATAGAGGATGAATATACATACCTATGTAAATAAACCAAATAAGATAAAACAATGGTCACATCCAGTATTTGACAAATAATTAAACAGAAGACTATGATCGGCTGGGTAATATGCTTTGGATTGATCTAAGAAAATATTTGTTCTTACTATCCTTTACTACGGCCACTGCCTAAGTACTCAGAAGCAGAAAACAATGTGCAATAATGCTTCATGCCTTTATGAAAGCAAGCCATAAGTTGATTTGACTGAAAGAGGCTGAGAAGATACTTATTTATATAAGAGTATTCAGAACTTTGACAGAAGAGTAATGACAATATCAACCTACAGTTATTTAATTCGATTGAATAACCACATTTGTGGTGAGGGATGATACATCGTTAGCACAATACTTTATCTAACACAGGCAGGGTATCTCAAGCAGTGGTGCCTATTTTCATTCAGGTAAGCAAACTGAACTTTATCCTACTACTGCCCTGTCATAGACGGAAGCTTTAAAGTAGTATATGTTTGAGTGAAACAGATGGACAGCTTTCCAATCCACAGTTACCATGGAAAAACAAGGTGAACTTTATTTACATTTACAAAGAGATTTGTTCTTGTGAAACCTATCCCAGACTTTAAGCATGTCAGGTTAGATTATGTTGTGTATTTGCAACACAGTTTAAGGTGACATGAGCTGGACAAGATCACTGACACACAGATTTGCACTCAAATCAGCCAAGTCCGTTATGAAGAAGGAGTTTGTGAGTGATGGAAAGAAAAGAGCATTCTGACTTCCATATCCAAAAACTGATAGACATCATGGCTGTTTAAGGACTTTGTGTCTTTAGTTCTCAGTTTCTTATATGAAGTGATGTGGCAGTTTACCTTCTGCAAGCTAAAACCTTTCTTCTAATTACCTATACCTGACATTTGCAGTTACATAATAGTGTTTCTACTATCACTGTTCAAAAACTCTGAAACTCTAAATCCCTATTCTTTACATTTTTCTTTACCTTTTGGAACAGCTAGTCGATACCCCCACAATAGGTGATAATATCTTGGACTTGGTATTAACCAACATGAGTAACCACTGCAGCATCCATATAGTATCATCCTCCCTGGTAAGATCCGACCATAAAGTGGTTACTTTCAAAGTCACCATCTCCCCGTACTCCCTCTAGCTAGGATCAGACAGAAAAACTTCTCCATAGCTGATTATCACCTCCTGAGAGGGATGGCAGCCCCCTCCCAATCTGTGGGAACTGGCACCAATATCCAAAACTACACCAAATCACTATACAAGCATTTATATAGATTCATGGAATCAGGAATACCTGACAGGACTAAATCATCCTTCACCAGGAAGAGTAAATGTCTGGTGAACATCTGCAATAAACAAACTCTTTAAGAAAAGGAAATAAAAAATTGCTGTCTTAGAACAAGAAGGAGGAGGCGCTCAATTGGAAGCAATGTCTCTTTAGCCTGAACAAGCAAATAAGAGCACTAATGAAATCCTCCAAAGCAAACTTGGGAGTCCAAATTAGCCACATGTACTAGAGACAGTTGTAAGGTCTTCTTCACCTATGTCCGCAACCTCAAAGGAAGCACCCAGATCTGTTCAGAACTGGTGGCCAAGGACACCACATATACAAATACTGTAGATATAGCAAACTTGCTGGCTGACAGATTCAGCAAAAACTTTACCCCTCTGTCCCCCCATCATTAAATCAGGACATCTCCAGTACCTGCCCCCTTCCCCTTATATCTAGGGAACAGGTCATCACTGGTCTCTTAAAGGCAAAAAATAAAGCCTCCATGGGACCGATAACATCCCAGGCTGCATCCTATGTGAACTCAGTCAGGAACTTGCAGCACCATTAGGCACCCTATTCAACCAAAACCTGAGTACTTGCTTCATCCCAGCTGAGTGGAGGATAGCCACTGTCATCCCTTTACACAAATGTGGAGTATCCACCAATCCAGGAAATTATAGACCCATCAGCCTAACTAGCCTGACCTGCAAGGCCATGGAACAGATTATCATGGACCTCATTAACAAGGACATTGGCAACCTCCAAACACTTGATCCCACACAGTTTGGCTTCATCAAGGGGAGGTCATGTCTGCTAAATTTGGGTGACTTCTTTGAAACAGTCACCAAAGCCATGGATGAGAGGAAGATGGTGCGCACCGTCTACCTTGACCTAGCCAAAGCCTTTGGCACTATTCCCCACTCGGGCATAATAGATAAACTCTGTCAACTAGGCATCAATCCATATGTTACCAGATGGATAGCAAACTGGCTCACTGATAGAACCCAAGTAGTCAAAATAGGGGAAGCTACCTCAAGCAGTGACAAGTGGCGTACCCCAGGGTTCAGTCGTGGGGCCTCTGTTATTTGGGTTATACTTTTCTGAGATGCAGGCCAAAACCAGTGGCCTATGGCTGATCAAGTTTGCAGATGACTGAAAGCTGGGTGGTGTCATCAGTTCCCCTTGTGATGTGGAGATCCTCCAAAAGGGTATTACTCAGACAAATGATTGGTGCCAGAAACATGGCCTCAAGCTGAATACCAAAAAATGCATCATCATCCACTTTGGGGAGAGTGACCTCCCCACAAATTATCACATTAATAACAATGTCCTAAATATGCAATCAGTTGTGAGGGATATGGGCACCCAGGTTGATAGCACCATGACTTTTGACAACTATGTTGCTTCCATTGTATGGAAAGCCTTCTACGCGACCCACCTCATAAGTAAGTGTATCTATTCCAGGGACAAGGAGGTTATAACATCCCTGTATTCTTCCCTTATAAGACCCATTATTGAGTATAACGCCCCTGTCGGCATGTACCTCGCAAAGCACATGTAGAAGCTGGAGAGACCACAGAGGCTCCTCACCAGGAGAATCCAGGACCTTAAACATCTACTATACACAGACAGGCTAAAAGCCCTATCCCTTTACTCACTTTCTTATAGACTCCTCAGAGGTGACCTCTGTCTGGCATGCAAGGTGATCACAGACCCCAACTTGATGGGACTGCTTCATATCCGCAAGTCAAGCACCACTGAGTAACCCGCACTCAGCCTCAACCTGGTCTGTGACATCAACAAGACTTGTTGCCGGGACAGATTTGTGTCCCAGAGACTCCCCCATCTACAGAATAGACTCCTTGTCCACATCAAGCAGAGTACCTATTTACCCCTTTTTAAGCGCAGCCTGGATAACTGGATGGGAAACAGAAGATATACCCCTGGGATTCCACCTATGTCCCTACTGGACAGGGACATCGGGTACTGATTTGTCTAAACATGGGCTAAACTCTTGGGTAGGCTTATAAGGGCCTCAGGGCCAATAGCCTAGCCTAGAAACCTCCTGTGATCCTATGATCCTATGTTCTGCATTAACATGTATTATAAAAATTAATTTAATTTCATTATAAATATCATGTTTTAATTCTTATAAAAGCATGGATTAATAGGAGGTTTCTTTCATATCCTGTTAAAAATTAACCTTTTTCTTTGGTATTTTGAGTTGCATCATCGATTTCCTTCATGCACTCCATTATTTTCTGCAGTTTGCACTTTCAGACATAATATTTGATATGAAGATTCTAAATTAGTCTACTGCAATTAGTTTAACACTAAATGGGCTAACATCTCCATGCAACCTTTCTACAAAGAATACACTGTGTTATTATGCAGACATGCGTGTGCATATTTTTACATTTAGGTTTTAAACAGTAACTCAGCTGTCTTGATATATAAACATAAAATAGTATAAATATGAATCTTTTTTCTATGTGTACTCTACAAATGTGACAAATAGCAGTATTGTGGACCACACAATACTACAGTAAAAGGAAAATAAAATTAATCATGCTAAACACGAAGATTTAAACATCCTGTGTCCCCACCCATGAGTATATTACTTTGTATTTAGGCCAGCATATTTGAATGAATCCTTTCCTTCTTGAAAGATTAAAGGAACAACATGCGTGCTAATGTTGTCAGAAATGAATGTTAACTGGTTAAGTAGATGCAGACTTTTTCCTTAGCACATTCTTGCTAAACAAATGGTGCTCCTCTGTGGACTGAGAATTTTTCCTTTCTACATCCATGGTAAATTCCCAATTTAAACATTAAATCAACACAATCCCTCTCCCCAAAATTAATACAATTCAGTTATGCAAAAATACCTCTGTTGAATGAATTAGTATACACCCCCTCAAATAAGGATCATGAATAAGCAGAATTTATTGGTTCTGCACTGCCAGTTCAATTATACTCTTATAGGAATCAGGATAACCTTTACTTGTCCTGCTGTCTCTGAATAGCACATTTATCACTACAATCTGTATCATAAAATCATACTTTTTTCTGCTATGCAAATTCGAAAAACTTGCAATGGAGGGAAAAACACTGTGTTAAGTCTGCCCTTTAAAGTATATCCCTAACACTATTTGAACACATTCTCAGTGGTACAGAAATATGGCGTTCACTATTATGGCAAGCCAGCACTATTTACATTGCATGTGTGGCGAGCCACAATGCTTATTATCCATGCAGGTGACTTGGCCATTAAGCATGATGAGCAGTTACTTATCCCATTTGCAGCACAGACACCTCACTGCCAAATTAAACTATGAGCAGCTGAGGTAAACATCGAATGTGCACAAGCACCTCTGCTACTCATCATAAGTTTGTGAGCACAGACAGGAAAATGGCATTAGCAATGCTGCTGTAATACACACCATATATATGCAGAAAAATGTTCAGTGAAAGACAAAATATCCGGGATGGCTAAGGGTGAATTAGAGGTTTCACTATCTCAACAGAAATCAAAGAGATGGACAGAAGAGTACAAAGGGAGTTATCTATCCAAGCAGGGTGGAGGATGGCAAAACACGATGGCGAAGGTGGTATAACAATACTTGAATGGAGAATAATAAGAAACTTTGACAGGAGAGGCTGGATACTGTAAAGTAATATGATGTACTAACCTACACCAGTCCTCACAACATCGGAGTGTGAACGGTGGACCAGTACTATAATGAGAATGTCATTAAAACAGGAAATTATGATACCCTCAAGGGAGCGGATCCATTATTTCAGTCCACATGCCAGTATATCCTCAGGTCCCTAGTGAAGGGAGCCACTGAAGCAGTCAGATTAAAACAGGTCATAAAACACACAAAGGAAAATAATGTAACACATTTGCAGACTGATAGCAAAATGAGCCTCAAGGTAATTCTGCCCATGATTGTCTCACTTATATTTTCTATGTGGTACATTAGCAAGGGGCACCACAAAAAGTGTCAGGAGTAAAAGGTGTCATTAAGCACACTTATTAGAGTATTATAGCACATTTGCAGATGGATATCAAGAAAAGAAAGATAGACCTCACAGGATTTGAACCCATAACTATCTTACTGATATTCTGTACAATGGTACATTAATAAGGAAAGCCACAGAAAGAGTCGGAGTAAGAGGTGTCATAAAACATACATATTATAGTAATGATATACATTTTCAGACTGATAGTAAGACAGGCCTCAGGGCAGCCATGGTGGTGCAGCGGTTAGCGTTGCTGCCTCACAGCAAGAGGTTCTCTGGTTTAATCCTTGGCTGGGGTACCTTCTGTGCAGAATCTGCATTCCTCCCTGTGGCCACGTCGGTTTCCTCCGGGTGCTCCGGTTTCTTCCCACATCCCAAAGACATTCTGTAGGTGGATTGGATACTCTAAACTGGCCCTAGGTGTGAGTTTGTGCATGTGTGTGCCTTCCGTGGAAGGTTGGGTGCCAGGCTGGCAACTTAACACTGTAAAACTCCACTGCTAATCATGAGTGGACAGGTGATCTGCTGTGGCAACCCCTAACCGGGAAAAGCTGAAAGAAGAAGAAGAAGACAAAGTAAGACAGGCCTCATAAGATTTGAACCCATGACTGTCTCACTGGTAGTATCTATAATGATACATTAGCAAGTGGAGCCATAGAAGGAATAATAATAAAAGGTGTCATAAAACATGCAGACCACAAACTGAACATTGTAAAATAACATGGACTATAGGCCCCCACCCACTGTTTTGATGCAATGCAAATCAGTTCATGAGTAGACTGAGCCATATAAACAGTTATACTAAAGGCATCATTACCATATTCCAGATATGCATGGTGTCAAGCAGCTCATTTGAGTGATTGATGGTGACATCAGTGACTTGTGACAAGGATGGAACTTCATTTTTGCCATAGAATGAGGAGTGCTATGTCTTGTTGGTTATACATGTGCATTGACAGTACGCACACACGCCCTTTGTGAGTGCGTTTGTGCTGTGTTCCTCTAGTTTTGACCAGATTAAATGTTGGAAATGGGAATACAGGATAGAAATGAAAAGAGTGAAGTGACTAGATGATAAAACACAAGGAGAGCAAATAAGGAATGAGCAGAACGGAGGTGGGATAGGAGCTTACCTCAACTTCCTAGCATAATAATCCTGTAACATTCCAATAGTTATTAAGTATTTTTTAACTTCGATTCTCAGTAATTTGTCAGAAAACCCCACTTTTTATGATGAACACTTAGAGCCAATCATGTGTACATTAGTCAAATATCTGGTAAGTTGAGAGTATGCTATATTTTGTGGAACTGGGGCCCTTTTATTTATTATTTTTTTCATAGAGAAATGAAAGGTGGGAAGTAATTCAGGATAGCAAGATGTTGGTAAAAGAGAAATTAGCAGGAAGAGGCAGATATGACTGATAAACTGTAGGTTAACACACTGACAAAGGATTCATTGGACAGACAGAAGACAATAGTGAAGGGAGGACTAAACAGCATACAGGGATGGGCAGAGATATATAAGGGAGGAGAACATCTGGTTGGGGGATAGGACTGAGTGTTTAGAGATGCAGTTCTTGCCAGTTAGATCTAATGGGAGATTATCTGTCATCCTAGGAAGCCTCAGCACTGGGTCCTGGCACAGAAGGTGCAGTCAGTGCTGGGCAGGCATGAAATTCAACAAGTCAGCTTAGCATGATTGCCATGTGGCCAATGTGGGCAAGCAACCTTCTGTCTATTAGCTCCCTCATAAGCTCTGACAGCTCTGTGTGGATAAGAAAAGTGTCACTTCCACTGGTACTGCCATGAATGTGTACTACTGTACTAACCTCTGGTGCAGGCTTACCTGACACAGGTGGTGCAAGTAGAACAGAAAGTGTGGAGGCAACTGTGTCAGGCTGTGACTCAAATGTGTTGTGTGCCTCTAGTAGTGGTGGCAGTACTGTCGCCACTGCTGCCACCTGTGGGAGGATGACAGGCCTTGCCAGTAAGTTAAGTAAAGGTAGCTGCGATGCTGCATATAACAGTAACAGGAATTAAGAGAAACAATAAATAACCCAAAAAATGTAAGACGAAGAAAAGATAGTGACAAAAAGGGTGTGGGAGGAAAACTAAAAACACAATTGGAACTGCATTCTTAACTAGGCTGCTATTGATACAGCTAAATATAATATTTATAGTAAGACTGAAACAGGTATGACAACAATTTGTTTGTTTGAATACAAAGTATGAGGAGGAGGTTATGCCAAAAGCCATCTTCACATGTAGGCTGACAGAATATTAACAGTAGGAGTTATTTACTGAGATACCACATTTGTGCTTGTGGTCAGTGATACTATTTGAGTTTTAGCATTAATAAAACTGTACATATACAAAACAAACATGCCAATACCACAATAAATATGTCCAGCACAGATGAAAGACAAGGGACAGATACTTTTTTGCATATTGTGAAATGTCTGGCAAACTACTACTAATTGTTATGGATATCACATGTATGAAACTTGTAGTGGTGCATAGATATAAGTGAGGTAAAAAACATTCTTTCTCATGACAGCACAGTGGTGCAGTGGTTGCATTGTCACCTCACAGCAAGAGGTTCTCCGGTTTGATTCATGGCTGGGGAGACTGCTGTGTGGAGTCTGCATGTCCTCCCTGCATTCGTGTGGGTTTCCTCTGAGTGCTCCGGTTTCCACCCACATTATAAAGATTTGCATCTGGAGTGCTTCTCCTCAGGCCTGTGCTGAAAATTGGCTTCATTCTAAGTCAGACATTCCCAGTAAACAAATATAAAATAAAATAACAGCAGTATCTTTTCTACTTAAAGCCATCCTTATGATCCCAGTGAGCATAGCTTTAACATGATGATCCAAAACTCGATGACCCACCTGCCCATTTTTACTGGTGGAGGTATGTGGAAGTTCATTTCTAATACTGGACAACTATACTCCTATCCTTGAGCTACTCCTGTACTAAGAGATGTCATACTGCTAAGAGTTATACAGACATGTTTTGAATGACAACAGCTGTTAAAATGCCAGTACAGATATTTTTAGGGCAGCATGTATACTCATGCCTGCACTCACTTAGGTGTTCAAGTCTGCTCCTGTGCATCTCCCTATTCCTTTTGATCTCTGTAGTGGTTAGAGACATAAAAAGGACATAGTGAAAAATTGAATGGTAGCATGCAGTGGCAGGTTATTTTTTTTAACCAAATCATCATTTACTTAACAGCAGTGAGGTGATGACTGTGCCATAATTTCAGTCTCCCATCAGTGAAGTAGGTTGGGTTTGCATCCACTCATGTCACTGCAGTGTTGACAGCACTGTTACCCTTTGCGCAGGATGCCAGTAGTGTGGCTGACAGCCTTGGCTATACTATACCAGTCATTGGCCTTATACTGTGATCTGTAATAGCCCTCCTGCATGAGCCTCTACCTGCAATACTTATGGAGGATGTCCAGAAAAATCTTGGACTCTTTGTCACACCAATGCTGTGCTCTAAAGGAACACTACCTCACCATCTTCAGCCATACTTGTCTCACCTTGAAAGATCTCAGGAAATATGGCAGAGAAGTGACACCCCAAACCATTCACACATGTTTCAGCGTCCATGCAATGACAAGCACCAACAGACAATGCACTTGTGTCTATAATAAAATCTGGGGACTGCATTATTATGCTTCCAATGAAACTTGAATAATTAGACATGGTAACTCTCTGTCCCTCTATTTGCTGGTGAGTATACATACTCAACAGTAACTTCATCTTCTGATGGTTAATTATGAGATGAGAATTTTCCCACCCTAACATATTTGGCCTCACTCCCATGTGCGAAGCAGCCTGCAGGTGCTCAGGGATGTGCATAGCACCATGGAGAAATCTTTACTGCGTTTATCAGGTTCGCTCACCATACAAATCCCGAAGTTCAGAAGCAATAATGAGATGATTCCTAATTATCATAATCACTGTGCCCAGAGGGGTGAATTATCATGATATTAGCTTAATATGCAGCACAGAACCTCACTGTGCTTTGGATGAAAATACTGCTACTAGAGGTTGATTCCTGTCAAGGGTGATTTTATAAAACAGTTTCTTCAGTCTCCTGTACTACATTGTCCATCTGTGCAACTGATAATAACTGTGCCCTTTCCTTTATACATTGTTGCTTGGATTGCCTATGTCTAATACACAGTGTGACCAGCCTATGTAATATGCATAATTAAGCACAGTCTGTTATTTTGGTATGTACCACTTTTCCTTTAATATATCTGCTTAACTGTTGTACACTTGTTATAAAGTTATTTGTAATCCGCTGCCTCTTTGCTAGGGCTACAGCATACTGTGCCCACCTCTGTCTGGGATGGTCATCTTCTACATCCGGCTCCTCCTACTCTGACTCTTCATCTGTCTCAGCTACCACTGCCTGTGGCACTGAGAAGTGCTGGCCATGCAAGTGTCTACTCTGCTGTAAGCACTTCCTAACTATAATATTATGTAACATAGCACACATGATCAGTATTTTGGCACACATGGAGGAGTCATACTGCAAGGGAGCACCAGATGTATCGAGACAGTGAAAGTATGACTTCAGGAGCCCAGACACATACTCCGCTACATTTCTGGTTTGCTATAGTGCACTGCTGTACCCCTGGTCAGCTTGATTGCATGAATTTCTGATAGATGTATTGAGAAAATTCTAGGACATATCTAGCATTAACCACAAGATACCCTGTGGGAAGTCACCACTCATAAACCATTGATAAATGTCACATGTGTGCCATATGTGGAAGTCATAAAAATTGGGTTACCAGCACATACATTTTAGATGACACCCTATGCATTATAGACTACCTGGCAACTAAAGGCGTGATACTCTTTCAGTTCATGTACCTCTTTCCCAGTTAAACAGGAGGGGTCATTATTTCAAAGTGGGTACTGTCTATAAGCCCCATTACTTCAAGGAATTAGGCTGTATCAGAGAACTCCTCCATGATGTTTGCTATCTCCTCTGGGGTATGTTGGAACCACATATGTCTCACACCGAGGCTAAAGCATGGCACTTAGCAACTGATGAAGAGTTCTTAAGGCATATGCCTGAGACTTCCCAAATGTGTCTTTGGTAGGTCACTCAAAGCTTCCTTTAGCTAATATGCATCAATCCACACATTTGTATTCACTGGGATAGGCATTCTATGACAGTGATGAGATGGCAGACATGCGCAACAACTCCACCCTGGCATCCAAAAAGTAAACCGTAGCAATCTAAAATACTGTTGTATGAGTAAGTTAATATTAAGCTTGATGTTAACATTGACAGGTAATCCACTTAAAAATATATATCTGCCATTGAACTGAGCAAGGCTTAGTAACATTTTGGAAAGAAAAATATCCAAAGAGCTTGTTTACTAACTAGATTTCTTGCCAAACTGATAATGGAACAGTGAAGTATAACTATATTTTTGAAAAAGTCTATGATCTGAGAAGTCTTTTTACCAAAAAGATTTCTAGTCAAGTTGATTATGGGACTTGGTGATGGTATCTTTCTAAACTGATAAGTGAATAAAAGCAAACATGTGCTAAAGTATTAATGCCTGACTTCTATACGCTTGCAATTAGCTTTGTTTTATTTTTCAAACGGATTTTCTGAAAATGTATTACTGATGACAAAGAATTCCAAAAAAAGGGTTTAGGAAGACCAGTACGTATTATATTATATTTAAAACCAGGATATAGCCAACTGGGAAATCTTTATCAATTTACACTTCATGAACTTAAAAATAGAAGGCTAAATAAAATCAATAAATTGCACTAAACAAAGCAGATGAACATTGTCACTTTTAGTAGCTGCATAGATCACTAATATAATAATGTTATCAACAGCTGACTGACAAAAAGAAGGTAAACATCTTTTTTATTGAGCAATCCTATTTGTTTTAGAAATACAAGAGCTAAATGGTGTTAAATGTAATTTAATAAGTTTATCACATCATAGAAAAGGCAAAGAATGAAAAGAAATATAGTGACAAGATACATGCTTATATCACAGCTGCACCCATACAGGGATCAATTTTAGTTTCTGGGTACAAAATTTAGACTCCCCTTTTTTATCATTTTTGGAAAACTATCTTGAAAAAATCATTAAAGTGCTAAGCTTCAGCCATATGGCTCATTCTAGAAAGACCTTCTCCCATGACTTGCTCATTTGCAATTCGGAGACATGTTAGCCTCAGTGAGCTAAGACCTCATTACTGGCTAATTTGCAAGTCCCTGAATAGTATTAACTACTGAGATGGCATTATTGATCTGCATGTTGTTGTACTAATCTGCTTCTCATGTAGGCAGTGGCAGTCCCACCCCCAGTCACTCTGTCCCACACACAAGTATACAAACATGAAGCCACACACGCACACACACACACACACACACACACACACACACACACACACACACACACACACACACACACACACACACACATATATGCACACACACACACACACACACACACACACACACACACACACACACACACACACACACACACACACAGACACATATATGCACGCGCACACACACACACACACACACACACACACACACACACACACACACACACACACACACACACACACACACACACACACACACAAACACAAACACTCCACCACCGTAATAGATGAAGTGTCATTATGGCATACATCTATTATACCTTGGTGTCATTTGTATGCTCTGTCCACCCACCCTTGATTTCAGTATTGCCTTTGGTGCCATTACAGCACTTTAAAGAGAATTCCTTGGTGTCTAATGCATCTCCCACCTCTGATCCCTATATTGCCATGGGTGCCTTTATGTTAGTTTTAAGAGTAAATCCTGATATCTAGTGGTTTCTTCACCACAATCATAGGTGGGTGAACACAGACCTTTGGCCATATTCAGTATAACAATGTGGTGGGGATGAGTGTGCTTATCTACACTACCAAATTATTTCTTAAATCAAAGATGCCTTGCTGGAGGTGGCTCCAGTGAGAGAAAGCACATGGTTAATTAACATAAGCCTCTCTACCTGGAATGCCTCATTAGCATTCAGTATGGCCAAAAGGCCAGCAATCTGCAATGTTGCATGTCTTCATGTTGGAGGACCATGCAGCTCTGTGTAAGAGCAGTTGCTGAATCGGGAAAAGGTACCGTAATGTGTACATGGAGATGTACATGTTGTGGTGCTTTCTTGAATCCCCCGCCCCCCGCAATATCTTCTTACATATCAGGTGGACTTGGAAGCAATAAAAATTTTCAAGCAATTCTTTGCGATGAGACATAAAGAAAATATAGAAATGCCTTGAAAGCACAAGTTAAGATAACAAGTCTTGGGAAATAATCCATTCCTGCTTGAGGATTTATAAATCTTTTCAGAGATTAGTGCTGTTGCACGCTGCGAACTTGAAACACCTGCATATTTACCCCTTATAGCTAATTTAATAGAAGAAAATCCAAACAACTAAAGGTAATGATCATTAAGGCCCCCCACAGAAACTTACCGAAAGTCAACGTATACATAAAACTCTGCAAAAATGATTAAAAGAAAACACAATTTGGATGATGCTCCCACCTAAAATTTGCACACTACTAACTCCACACCTAAATCATCATTTCTTTGCCTACTTTAACTTAATTCAGAGATCTTGCTCAGAACACCTTTTCATAAATATTTTGCATGCATGCCTCTGGCCTACCTTACTCATATTCTCAAACTTTCATTGTTTGTTTTTCTTATCCATTGTACCCATAATATTCTTTTCCTCTGTAATATAGTTAATTTGTCTCTATTCATATGTATTTGTATGTCTGTTTGGGGCTTTTCCCCTCGGGTCTCCACTGAAAAAGGGTAATTCTTACCCAGCTGGACCAACCCGGTTAACAAATGCAAATAAATAAATAAATAAATAAAATGTCATGCAAGAAAGAGGTAGTAAAGTGGCAGTGTTGTTAGCAAATGTCATAATTTAACTAAAAAGTTATAGGACTACAGAAAATAAACATTTTTTTTCAAAATAAGATTTAAAAGCATCACAGGGAGGCTAAATCAAAAAGGGACAGGCATTAGGCTTGCCTGCTACTAGCTTTAATGGGGATTAGTTTGAATGTGTATTATTGATCACTAGAACTATGGAGGATGTTTGCAAGTGAGGTTTTATACTTTATAGAGTCTTAGCAGCATCTGTGGAAAATGGAAAAAAAACAGAAAGACAATTTTTTCTGATATTTCACCTATAGTTGCTGCACTATAAAGGATGGTTCTACACAGTAAAGTATGTATTAGTGGGGTAAATCTGAACTGGAATGGGGAACTAATATTTATAATTAATTTAAAGTGTTAGGTAAAATATGTGCAAACACTGACATTGTGGTTAATAAATGCTAGTAGACTATAGTTTTTTTTCAGACTTGTGGGGTCTCTAATGAGTTTTGGTAGTAAGATAGTTTTTGACTGGTTGAATATAAGTCAGAGAAATACCCATTCTTGGTCATGATAGATTTTTAAGAGATTATAGATAACTTAGTGGGAAAATGCCTTGCAAAATATTCCTGAATAATCATCAGGGCTAGGGAACTTATATACAATAACAGTGGAATTTTTTCTTTATTCTTTCTTGAGCAGGTTACTCCCACTAGGTTAGTGGACTCTTTTTAGGGGAGACCAAAGGTGGTATTTCTATTGCTGGGGACATTTGGCCAGGATATTGGGGAAATTCTCCTATTCTTTTTGATAGGTGCAGTAGGTTCTTTTATATCCACCTGAGCTACCATCAACTCAAGCAGATGGGAGCTTGGTTTAATGTTTCATCCAAAGAACAACTCACTCAGGAGTGAAGCACTGTCCCCCACACAACCCTATTCACCCACCACATCCCACACCCAATACTGCACTGCAGTGTCAGTAATCCAGTCATCTGAAGTTGGAACAGTAACCAAAGCCTTCTGGTCTCCCTGGACTAAAAGTGAATATGTTACCTGTTGCACCATTAACACTGCTTAATAAAAGAAAGAAGTTATTGCAAACATATCTTAGCATTTAATATATATGTTTTATTTTGAAAATAAATATGTTGAAGTGGAAATGTGAGAAGACAACTGTTAAGTAGTTCATTATGAGGGTTGTAGGATGCTCTGGAGTAAATATCAAAAATGAGATCTGTAAAGATTAACAGTATATCTAAAGCATAAGAAGAATCCTGCCCTTATATCCAGTACTAGATATAAAGTTTTGGTGCTGTCAGTTTTAATTATATTAATTAGTAAGGCAGGGGATACAAAGTCTCTCTGAATATCTGTATCAGTAAGTTGATTTAGTCCATGATAACTGGAAGCTGAAATTTAACATATTTGTAAGTTCAAATATCTTCCTCACTTGTATCTGAGAAACTGCAGAGCTATAAGCCCTCTAGAATTTGCATTTACTTAAATTTAACTCTTTAACAATTATGAGTGAATCCTGCTGATTAGGTAGCCCTCTCAGTAGTATTAAAAAAGGCCAATCTGACAATAGGATTTATTAAAATGTCATATAAATTTACCAAAATAAGTTCAAACTATTTTTAATAAAATTCATTATGTTATCACCTTGCAAGGTGATAATTTTCTATCATTGTCAATGTATTCTAGCACTTTATTATCAAATATAATAATAGATTAAAGGCTGTGTGGTTTGAAAAAAAACTTGCATCAGAAGAAACTTTATTGACTGCATGAACTGGGCCTGAGAAATGAAAAAGTCAATCAAGACCATGATCTATGGATTTTCATAAGGCTGGAGATATCACATTTATTAAAAAGCAAGGTTTGTAAATGGCTATCTTAGGTTATATGAGCCCATTTCATTTCCGATCTTGTCATATTCCAAAGGTTGAGGAAGGCAAACAGGCTTACGTATCTTTAAGTGTCTTAATTACTGAAAACCTGCAATAATAAGACGATTTTGAAACAGTTTAATAATTTCATCTAAACTCATTAACTGAGTTTTGCATCGAAAATAAAAATTTAAGAAGAGTAGTTGGCAGTTTAACATGCTATTAAAAAAATGATGAGGATCAGTACTCAAGTTATCAATCATATGAAAGGTATTTCTTCACAAAATGTCTTCTCTATCAGTAGTCTAAGAAAATCCCACATCATTAATATTTTATGCACTCTCACACCTCTTAAATCTTTTGCCAAATACTGCAACTCTGCCTATTTGTTTCCTCACTGTGCAAAAGAATATTGTGAACAGATAAGGGAATTTTACTGTGATCACTCAACAATTTGTCTTTTGTGTACGTACAAGGTTTCCAGAAGTGGCTGTGCAATGAAACAATGTAAAGACTTCTCACCCACTTCCATCAGTGATATTACACACAATACTCCCCAGAGGCAAAGTGCCTCCATTTATCTCCAGCATCCTCTGGGGACTTTACATGGTGTGTACACCCTAGAACATATACCCATAAACATCACCCTGCAAGTCAAGTAGGGTCTGACTTACCTTTCTTGACTTTTCACAGCAAGCTCTCTAGTGCCCATTCACTGAGTTAACATAAATTCGCTAGGTCTTAATCTAGACTTCATCTCTGCATGCCACTGCGCTGACTACAACAGCAGTAATATTTGGAGATTCCTTTGTTCCTGTTTTATTACAATTTTGGAAGGATTTTTATAGAATATATATGGAAAACAGATTTCTCTTTCTAAACATTTGAACCCTCATCAAGTTTCATCATATTATTCCCCAAATCCAGGAATAGAAATAGGAAAATCTAAAGCTAGGATGCTGAATCTAAGTATCAAGCTATAATTGGCTTGTGGAATGTGAGCAAAATTAAAACACAGAAGCTGGGTAGAAGACCCAAAAGACCTGCATTTAAATGACAAAGTCTGCAAATGAAATCAAATGTTGACTAAGTATTGTTTTTCTTGTTACAGGGTGGACTGCATCAAAATCTAACCTAACAGAAACTACAAAACAGTAATCAGTTCCAAGTCCCAGGACTAACCCAAGCAAACTACTATTCAGAAAATCAGCAAAAAAAATCAACCAGTAATAATAAACTTAAGTGTAAAACATAGCTATGACTATCATACTAAAAATCTTACTTACACTGCCCAAGAATCGGTGCTTAGTTCTTCTCACTGCTTCCGTTAATAGAGTCAGGCAAGTCATCATTAAATACGGCATTTTAAGAGTTTACTTTTAACTGTTCAAGTTCAGAATGTTAATTGTGCTTTCCTCAGTAGGAACAAATAGAAGTAGAATATTCAGAAATTATGATATACATTTTTATCTGTGAAACAAACTTTGCAGAGGCAGCATTATTAATTCTTTACAGAGAAAAATAGTAACAAAAATGCACAGGCTCATTTATAACAATTATCATCCTGTTCACAATAACCTCATTTTGAGTCTTTTGAATATAGTCACCTAAATGTTGTCAGTGACTACCATTAGTCCCTCTTCAACAGTGATATCCCACCAACCAATTATTATACACACATATATCATATACTACCCACTAAATATCACTTGTAAAAATATTTTACATAACTAAGCACAGAGACCACACGTGCATTAATAATATTAATATATAATTCTAACTTTACAAGAAAGGGTGTAGTTTATACCATATAGAATCTACTATCATTCCTGATGTTTCCATACCATCTGCATGAGCACATCCAATCTTCTTCTTCTTTCGGCTGCTCCCGTTAGGGGTCACCACAGTGGATCAACTGTTTCCATTTCTTCCTGTCCTCTGCATCTTGCTCTGTCATACCAACCACCTGCATGTCCTCTCTCACCACATCCATAAACCTTATCTTAGGCCTTCCTCTTTGCCTGTTACCTGGCAGCTTCATCCTTAGCATCTTTTTTCCCAATATACTCTGCATCCCTCCTCAGCACATGTCCAAACCAATGTAATCTTGCCTCTCTTGCTTTGTCTCCAAACCTTCCAACCCGGGCTGACCCTCTAATATACTTATTCCTAATCCTGTCCACCCTCATCACACCCAGTGCAAATATTAACATCTTCAACTCTGCCACGTCAAGCTCTGACCCCTGCCTTTTTGTCAATGCCACTGTCTCCAACCCGTATAACATAGCTGGTCTCACTACCCTCTTGTAGACCTTCCCTTTCACTCTTACTGGTACTCGTCTGTCACAAATCACTCCTGACACTCTTCCTCTGAACTGTTGATCCCAAGTATTTAATCTCATCCACATTTGCCACCTCTACTCCCTGCATCCTCACCATTCCTCTATCCTCCCTCTCATTCACACACATATATTCTGTCTTAGTCCTGCTGACCTTCATTCGTCTTCTCTCTAGAGCATATCTCCACTTTGCCAGGGTCTCCTTGACCTGTTCTCTACTCTCACTACAGATCACAATGTCATCTGCAAACATCATAGTCCATGGGGACTCCTGTCTGATCTCGTCTGTCAACCTGCCCATCACCATTGCAAATAAGAAAAGGCTCAGACTGATCCTTGATGTAATCCCACCTCCACCTTAAACGCATCCAACACTCCCACTGCAGACCTCACCACTGTCACACTACCCTCGTACATATCCTGTACCACTCTCACATACTTCATAGGTTCATAGGTTCATAGGTTGATACTAGGCTATCTGCCCTAGGGCATTTATAAGCCTAGCCAGAGTGTGTTTGGCTTTCACCACCCTTTTAGATTAGTAGACTGTGCCTTTGAATAGTAGGTCACAGAAGATAGCCCTTTTAAGGTTAGTTTACTGTGCCTCTGTCTAGCAGGGACACAGAAGAGATCCCAGGGGTAAACTTACGATTTCCCATCCACTCGTCAAGATTTCTCTTGAAGATGGTCAGTGAGGGGCTTTGCCTAACATGGACTGGGATTTTGTTCCAGAGTGAGGGGAGCCTCTGGGATATGAATCTGTCCCTCCAGCATGTCCTATTTATTTCTGTGCTGAGGTTTACGTCCCTGGAGCATGTAGCTCTAAGGGACTTGGATTTCCTAAGGTGGGACATGTCCACTAATGCTGGGTTGGACATGGCTTTATATGTCAGGCACAGATTGCCTCTGAGTAGGCGGTAAGCAACTGAGTAGAGCTGGAGTTTCTTTAGCCAAACTGCATAGGGCATCTGTTTGAGTCCCTTGATCCTCTTGGTGGGGTACTTTTGGGGTCTTTCCAGTTGCTGCATGTGTCGGTTAAGGTACATCCCAAATGGGGCATTGTATTCAATTAGGGGCCTGATGAGTGATGAGTAGAGGGGCACAATGACCTCTCTTGATCTAGATGTGAACCCTTTCGTGATAAGGTGGGCTATATAGAAGGTCTTTCTAACACTTTGGCAACGTGATTGTCAAAGGAGAGATTCCTATCTACTTGGGTCCCCAAGTCCCTAATTACTTCTTCCGTACTTAATGGATTACCACCTATGTGGTAATTTGTGGGCACTTTGTTTTTCCCAAAGGGGATGACTATGCATTTTTTGGAATTTAACTTTAGGCCATGGCTCTGGCACCAGTTATCTGTCTCTGTGAGACCCTTTTGGAGGATGCTTGTGTCAGCCGGAGAGTCGATTATGGCACCCAGTTTGCAGTCATCTGTGAACTTGGTCAGCCATAGTCCTCCCATGTTAGCCTGTACCTCAGAGAAATATATACCGAACAATAGAGGTCCCAGGACTGAGCCTTGTGGGATGCCACTTGTAACTGGTTTAGAGTCTGACATGGCACCTGCAATTCTGACCATGTGGGTTCTATCCCTGAGCCAGTTTGCAACCCATCTTGTGACATAGGGGTTGATAGTTAAGCTGGTGAGCTTATTTATGATGCCCGAGTGGGGTATTGTGTCGAAGGCTTTTGCGAGGTCCAGGTAGGCTGTGGGGACTACCTTCCCTTCATCTATGGCCTTGGTAACTGTTTCAAAGAAGTCGACCAGGTTCAAGAGGCAAGATCTGCCCTTAACAAAGCCGAATTTGGTAGGATTCAGAGTCTGGAGGTTCCCAATGTCTTTGTTTATGAGTTCCATGATGATACGCTCCATGGCTTTGCAGACCAGGCTAGTCAGGCTTATAGGGCGATAGTTTCCGGTGTCCGTTGTGGCACCACCTTTGTGGAGTGGGACCACTGTTGCTGTACGCCATTCCTTGGGTACATATCCTGTAGTAAGGCTGAGACTGAACAGTGACTTTATGCGAGGGTTAAGTTCTTCTTGGAGCTCATGTAAGATGCAGTCCGGGACACCGTCCGGTCCCATTGATGCTGTGTTTTCTGCTTTGGAGAGGGCAGCTCTCACCTGTGCATCTGTGATGTCAGGGAGGCTACACTCTGTTGGGATAGACATTTGCTCTTTTGGGGGGAATGGGGGGGAGAAGTTTGCACTGAACCTGTCTACCAGGATGTTGGCAATGTCTATGGGTTCAGTGTATTTTTTGTCATTTTGCACTAACTCAGAGCATATCTGGGAGTTGCCACCCAGGTTCCTGACATAACTAAAGAAGGCCTTGTGATTATCTTTAGTGTCTTGTGCAATTTTTCTTTCGAAGCTGGCCTTGGATGATTTTATGAGGGATCGTAGTTTCTTGCTAGTACTGATCAGAGATGCCTTCCCTTTTTGGGATGTTGCTCTATCATGTAGTAGCTTCCTCCTTCTGTTGTATAGCTTATTTATGGCCGGGGTCTACCAGACAGGTCTCCTGCCTTTGGAGAAGTGAGTCTTGGTTTTATTTGGGATAGCACGATCCATGCATTCCTGTAGGTGTCGATAGAATGCATTTGTAAAGGATTCTGCGGTTTGAGCCATATTTTCCACTGGCCCGGGGACTTTGAAGGATTCCACCTCGGTTTTGAAAAGTGTGAAGTTTGCTTTTGAGAAGTTCTTCACAGTGGTTTCCTTGGCTGGGGGTAGGGATGGGATATGGATGTCCAGTGAGATTAATTTATGGTCTGACCTTACCAATGTGGGGTATACCTCTGGTGTGGAACATAGAGTCCCCATGTTGGTGATGACCAGGTCCAATATGTTTTCCCCTCTTGTGGGAGTGGTGACCAGTTGTTCCATAGCATTTGAGTTTATAAATTCTAGTAACTGTTGGGCGAGGGTGTTGGGGCTTGAGTAGTTTTCCCAGTCAATGTTTGGGTAGTTGAAGTCACCCAATATAATGGTGTTTGGAGAGACCTTCATATTCTCCAGTGTTCTCAGGAAAGCCGAGTGAGGTTCCTGAGTTTGGGAGGGTGGTCTGTAGCAGGCTACAAACTGAAAGGCAGTTTTTCCCACTGTTAGTTGCACATGGATGGTCTCCGATGCTTCGTGCAGTGCCACTAACCTGGAGGTGTGGGTATCTTTGATGAATATGGATACTCCCCCTCCTTTTGTGGTTTGGTTCGAGTTTTGGGGCTGAAAAGCATGGTATGAGGTATAACCTGGTAGTGCCGGGGTGCTCTCGGGAGCCTTGAACCAGGTGTCTGTTACTGCACAGATATCAATATTATCCATACTGAGGAGAGCCTCGAGTGCGTGCATCTTGAGGTTTAGACTTCTGGCATTGAGCAGCATTACCCTTATTTTTTTTCCCTTTTTTGTCTATGGAGGTGGGTTTGCCTTTTGAGCCTTGCCTAAAAAAGGCACTATGGGGGTGGCAAGAGCCTTAGCCAGTATTCAAAAGCCCAGGGGTGACAGGTGCAAGCCGTCCCTAGCGAAGCAACGTGGCTTGTCGAGCATGTCATCCCAGGCTGACAGACACTGGATCCCCTTTAAATGACACCAGTACTTTAGCCAATTGTTAAAATTGATCATTTTGTCTTTATACTGTGGCATCATTCTTGGTGAGGGCAAGATGCTACTCAAGGTCAGGGTCATACCAGCCTGGGCTACATGATCAGAGAGCTCCTCAATGTCTCTTTTCATGTAGTCCAGGGAGGTACATCTCAGGTCATTCACACCAGCATGGACAATGATGGAGTCATATTTGTACTTGCTTTGGAGTGACCTGAGTGCTTGCGTTATGTGGCGGATCCTGGCACCCGACAGGCAGCTTACAGTGACCTTCTCCTTGTTCAGTCTGGTGAGTGGGACGTCAGTGTGTCTGACAATAGAGTCCCCTATTACAAGTATATTAGGTGTGTTGTTTAGCCTTAAGGGCTGTGACTGTGTGGTACACTGACTTTTGAACTATGTGATACGTGGGTATTGTTGTGGGGTAGGGGTTGCTTGGATGTCTGCTTTGGAGGTCTCTGCTGCTTAGGCAGATTTTTATTTAGAGCCTCCGAGTATGTTTTTGTGTGTTTATGTGTTTGGTTTGCTGATGCGATAGGTCTATGTGAGACTGGATTTGTGGTGTGTGTGGTTCCCTTCTCCTCCTGACTGACTGTGCAGTACTGACACTCTCGACTTCCTCATACAGTACCACAACTCCTCTCTAGGCACCCCATCATATGCTTTCTCAAAGTCTATAAAAACACAATGCAACTCCTTTTGACCTTCTCTGTACTTCTTCATCAACACTCTCAAAGCAACCATCGCATCTGTAGTGCTCTTTCCTGGCCCATCCCAATATTTACAATATTTACAACCCATCTTCCTGTTTAATTCCCCCTCCAAGAGCTATATAATTTCTTCAACCTGCACTGTCTGTCTATTACTGCCCAGCAGCTCTTCCTAGTTGAAACAAACCTTCCATTTCTTATCATTACCTTTCTTTTTCTGGGGAAATATTTGCTCTTCTTGGCACCTATAATTTTCTATAGCTTCCCTTAACTCCATGATATCCAGTACCTTTGATCACTTCTATAGTCTCATACTCAGCTTTTTTGCCATGACCAAAATCCCTTCTGTCGTATTCTTTTCCTTTTCTCTCATCCCAGTCTACATCTGTCAGCATAAACCACCTAGCCATGGTTACACTTTTTAGATGCCTATCTATGATTTTAATCAACAAACCTATGTCTGACTTGCATTTTTCTAATAGCTGACATTTCCAGAAAATATATGAGAATCCAGTAACCATTTGAATTGTTGGGGCTTGCTAGAGTGAGTCCTGAAACATAGAGATTGAATGGCCCAAAGACTGGAGTTATTGTTTATTTATTTATTTATTAATTTATTTATTTATTCATTTATTAGCATTTGTTGACTGGGAAAGTCCACTGGGCAAAAAGAAACCCATTTTCAGTGGTGGCCCAGAGAGAAAAGCTCCACATTTATACAAACATCAAAATCAAATATTATACAGTATAAAGTACAGATCTGGGGAGAAGGCTCCATGGTTAAGACAAACTAATATTACAGAACAACATAATTGCAAAACATATGTTATACAAATTACTATATAAACACCATATCACAGGTAAACTATGTCACAGAGAAAAGCAAATAGTGAACAAATATTTTAATTCAATGGAGTTGATTGAAAATCAGAGGTGTTAGAAAGGTGGGATTATAGCTGAAACAAGTTATAGGATTAAAGGGGCTTGCATTGTATTTCACATGTACAGCTAGGATTATGTAAAAAGTAGGCTTTTAGTGCAGCTTTAAAGGACTTCAGGGAGTCTAGTTGGGTAATGAAAGAGGGGACGATATTCCAAAGTTTGGCTATCCTGTACAAATACAGGCACTGTCCTGCTCTCTTGTTGGGTTTAGCTACACTTAGAAGGGTTTTCTGTGAAGAGAAGTGGGATCAAGTGGGGATGTATGTATGCAAGATGGATTGAAGAGCTGGGTAATTTATGGGCAGTAGTTAGTTGAGTAAACTGGAGATAGTGGTGAAATTCTAGCCAGGATAAGTTTGAGAGAGCATTGCACTGGTGCGAGCAGTTTGACGTGTTAGATGCAAATTTTGCTATCTTATAATAGATTGTAGATTGGTTCAAATGTGTCTCCATACGTAAGGATGCTAGCTAATTCTGAGAAGCTAAATCTGAGATGCTATTTTGTCAGAATATTCCCTTTTTTTCTGAAGTATGGTGATCTTGGAGTTGGTATGTAAAAGCTCAGGGGGTGTGAGAGGCTTGCTTCCACATGAGAGAGTACAGGGGGGTTGCCCCCCCAGTCAAAAATAACTTTTAAGGAGAAGAATGATTTTCGAGATTTGCTCCTCACTGAGTTTTTGGTCTTTTTTTTTGGCTTTTTGGCAGTCAGCATTTCAAGTGCTGACATTTCAATAGGGAGCCAGTCAAGTCCCTATTGTTCCCATCATACATTCCAGCACCTCACATCTGTCCTAGAATATATTCTTCTTAGTTTTCAGGTGTATAGAAATACTTATGTAGACACTTCCATGCAATTATTCTAAATTTCAACATTTTAATCATGTACCACAAAGCTTTCCACATTTTCAATCATTGCTCCCACTTTATACATATATTCAACATTTGACTCCAGAGATTTACTATCTCCCTCACTTTGATGCTCCTTATGTCTGATAGTATCTCATGAAAATAGAAATCAACTCTTTGTTCTCCAATCCCTTCTCTTTCCATTTCAGAATCAGATGAACCTTCTCGGGGCAGCCATCTTGCTTTATCCTGTTCCAGTGTCTGTTTTGCCTCTTGACACAAATAAACATTGTGAAACTACATCATACCAAAATGTATCTGGGTTATCTTATCTCTCAACCCCCATTCAAACTGAGTCCAATGAATGAAAGGTCTTGCCTCCACTCCTGTAAACTTTCTTTATAAAACAATTTTGTGATTCCTGTTACTGTTTTATTTAATATTGCAATGCTATACTTCATTTGCACTTTGACTCATCTCTTCCTTAATTTCTTTTTTTCAAAACAAGTTTATTGTTTTAACATATAAGAGAAATATCATAACAATTTTATACAAATAATTAAAAATAGGTATTATTATAATATTCAACAAAACAACTAAAGTATTTACAAAGACATCCACTACAATCAGATCAATTAATTAAACTAAAATACTGTGCTATTGAAATTAGAATTTTTTTAACAAATTTTGTAAATTATCCCATACAATAAAATGTGATGTTTTTCTAGTTGTTCTCATTCTAATTGTGCTTATTTCCATATGACACATTATATTCATAACATTTTTAAATTCATTGAACGAAGGAGGTGCATCTGAAATCCAATTTCTAGTTATTATTTTCCTAGCCACTGCTAGGATAGACCATAACAAGGGAAGCTTAATCTTTTTAACACATTGAGGTACAGGTGTGTTGAATAATATAAGAGACTTAGAAATAATGAAATTATCTGTAAAAGAGCCTGCAAAATTCATTAATTGACTTCCAGTATTCTTTCAACTTCATACAGTCATAAAACATATGAGCCCAGTCAGCATTAATTTCTACATTACATCTCTTACATAGATTATCTTTATTATTAATTTTATTCATCATCAAAGGTGTATAATAAGATCTATGTAAAAATTTCCATGTATAAAGTCTCCAGACAATGGAAGATGTAGTTCTATAAGCAGATTCCAATATATATTGTTTATCTTGTTGAGTTGGTGGGTCCCCACTAATAGAGGTGAAATAATTCCAGTATGAATCTACATTGTAAAAAGTTTCTTGTCTGATAATTTTATGTATATATGAAAGTTTACCTTTATCAGAAACTTTATGCTGTAAATTTATTATCAAGTAATCAATCAGTTTTGGAATAGATTCTTTAACTGTTATGGACATTAGATCTATTCTATCAATGAGATGTTGTCTAAAGATTTGAACCTCTAACCAGCAAGTTTCTCTTAGATCAAATTCTTGTTTTAAGAAATCTAGATTTTTAACTTTATTATCAGATATCAGCTGATACCAGTACTTTAGATTATTATCTATAGCTAAATGAGCTCCTTCAGAAGTAGATGACATAAGCATACCCTGAGTATAGATTATAGGGAATACAATAAAATTCCATTCCCTATACTTAGGGTGTATGAATATAAAGTTACGATAACTAATAATAATATTTAGTGGGTAACAGACCATATGTTTAGGTGTAATAGTTGAAGTACAAAATTCCTTTAGCAACCACAACATGGAGTTATTTATAATCATATTTTTATGTGTTAAGGAGATTTTCATGAAGTGCATACTAATTAGCTCCCAATAATCTTTCCATTTTGCGACATATGACCGATCTATTAATAAAGTAATAACTTTTATAATAGAAGAGATAATATATAAATTAAAGTCTGGAAAAGAAATACCCCCTTGAGACCAGCTATTAGTATGTTTCTTTAATGCAATCCTAGGTCTATTAGGTGCCCATAAGAAATTTAACATTAGTGTATTCCGTTTCTTGATAGTTATTTTTGTAGGTGAAAGTATTATTGATTGTATTAAGTATAAAATCTTGGGGAATATTATCATTTTAATAATTGTAAGTCTCTCTTCCATAGTAAAAAACATATTATTCCAGGTATTAAAAAGATTTTGTATATTAAGAAAACAGGTATTATAGTTATTATATATAATAGATTTAATATCTTTAGATAGTATTATACCTAAATAAGTTATCTGACCTGAGTTGGGTACATATTTAGTAAAATCACTAATGAGAGTACTTTTGCGTGTATATATAGGTAGTATTTTAGTTTTTCTTCATTGAATATTAAACCAGAAATACTTTTAAAATTCATCATTTTATCAAATAAAGACTGCATAGAAGAATTAGATCCTGCTGATGTAATTAGAACATCATCTGCAAAAAGTTGAATTTTTGATGTTGTATTTTCTTCTATTTCAAAACCCTCTATGTCAGTACTGTTTCTAATCAAATTAGCCCAAGGCTCCATTACTAAAGTGAATAATAGTGGAGAAAGTGGACATCCTTGCTTTGTACCTTTAAGAATGGGTATTTTTGTGAAACATATGTTCCTACCTTAATATAAGCCAGCGTTCCTTTGTATAAATGCTCAATTAAATTTACAAATGCATCAGAGAAATTTGTGCATTTCAGTAAGGTAAACAGATAGTCCCAACTTACTGAATCAAATGCTGAACCTATATCAAGACTAATAAGTGTTAAATCTTTCTTTTTCCTATTTGCAAAATCAATTAATGTTAAAGTTCTTCTTATATTATCAAAAGTATTTCTATTTACAATGAAGCCGTCTGATCTATGTCTATAATGCAGGGGATAATTGTCTTCAATCTATCAGCAAAAATACTCATAAACATTTTATAATCAACATTAAGTAATGAGATGGGTCGATATGAAGAACATCTAGTTGGATCTTTATTAGGTTTTAAAATTGGTGAAATAAATGTATATTGCCAAGATGGGGGGGTTATTAACTCAGTTTGGGCCAGAATAAAAACCTTATGTATTAATGAATATGTAGTTTTAGAAAGGATTTTATATATCTCTGGTATAATACCATCATTACCCGGTGCTTTGTTTGATTTAAGCTTATTTATTTGTGTAATAACTTCTGTATATGAAATACTCTTGTCCAATAGTTTAATCTGTTGTTTATTAAGCTTTTATTCATGTTTGTGGTTATAAACTCCTTTATTTTATCTTTAGGTTCCATGTTAATGTTGTTATGGTTAATCTTGTGAAAGTGATTTCTAAATTCATCCAGTATTTCTGGTATACTAGAAACATTCTTCTTTTTCCTTAGAGAAAAGATTTCTTTGATATGGTTTTGTTTATTCAATCTTTTGTTTTATTTTTAAGTCTATGTAAGTATTTGGGGCTTATTGAATAAGACAAAACTTGTATTCTCTAAAGTTATTTTAACTTTATGAGTTAAAATTTCTTTATATTTCTCATTTAGTTTGTTTATTTCTTCAATAACTTTCTTGTCCATAATATTTTCTTTATTATTATGTTTATAAGAGTCTAGTTTACTTTGAATATCTAACAATTCCTTATCCCAAGATTTCCTTTTATTATTATACCATCTGATACTTTGTCCATATAGATATGATTTTAAGGCACCCCAAACATAGACAATGGAGACTTCAGGAGTATTATTTATGTCTAGAAAATGTTGTACTTCTGAAAGTATATATTCTTTATAGTCTTTTAGCTGAGTTAAGTATGCTGATATCCTTTTGATCTGAACATTATGAGTATTTTTTTTATCATGAATTCAAAAACAATTGAGTTATGATCAGATATAGGACATGAAATGATTTTGGAATTAATTAAATCTGTTACCATCTGGTTAGAAATAAAGACCCTATCTATTTTTGAATAAGTTTTGTATCTGTTAGAAAAAAGGTGTATGGTAATGATTTTGACTCTATCTGATTATTAATATCATTCAAATGATAAGAATTAGCAAAATCATTTAAATGTTTTACATTAGATGTAATTCTTCTTTTCTTTATAGTGGTAGTATCACTTTCATGTAGTATACAATTAAAATCACCAGCTAAAATAATATCCCCTATAGAGAATGATATGATCTTATCAATATGATGTTTCACTGTATTAATACCAATTCCAGGTATCCAATATACATTAATTAAAGTGTAAGTCTTCCCATTAATTTGTATTGTAACCATACAAAACATTCCTTTGTCATCCTGATAAGACTTAATGGTTTTAGGAATGGGCATACTTTTATTCCATAAAATAGCCACTCCTCTTTTTTCTGAGTGTGCTCTGAACTAACCAATACTGTATACTTATTAGTGGCTAGTTTATCAATATCTTTTTCAAGAGATGGGTTTCTTGCAGGAAGACTAGATTGGCCTTGTGTAGATTAATGTATCTTATTAGGCTTGCCCTTTTACATGGATTATTCAATCCATTAATGTTTAAAGAAATTCCTTTTAAAGATGTCATTTGGCATTTTTAAAACTCAAGAATCTTATGATCGAAATAACAAATAACAAGATAAATAATGTTACATCTGCTCTTTTAGGTGTACCTTTAAATATAGCTGTATTTATTAAATCTCTTATGAGATTTTGTATAGGATTCAATTTTGTTTGTAGTGACAATGAGTGTACAAAATATATTGTGGATGTCAAAACTATATACATATAACAATGAACAAGTGAAAATAATGTAAGGATTAAACCTTGCATCCCGCCTGGAGTTGAAAACTCCAACTTAGAGTAGTATTTACTACTCAAGTTAACCCCCTACCCTAAGCAGCAGTACATCAGCTACCACCTTATCAATTTAATACTAGTTATATTTAACTGAAGTTAACAGTTTTCAATTCAATTATCTATCAAGACAAAACTACACATTTGGTAAAACAGCATCATATAAACTAAAATAAACTTTTTTTTTTTTTTTTTTTTTTTTTAAAACTGTTCATACTATTATATAGATCTATGTAATATATAACACTTGTATTCTAATAGCATTCAAATAATCTTAATGTTAGAAATCAAGAGGAGAGAAAATTATGTTCTAACATTCATTTAAATCAAAAACTTTGGCTAATATGATTCAGACATTACATGCATTAAGATGCATCTATTTTCTGTCATGTGAATTCTATCAACAGCTTCCAAAAAATCTTGAATTGTTTGTATATGAGCATTTACTTAAACTCATTATTGTCAATAGAGTAAAATATTGTATTCATAAAAATTATTATAAATCATATTGCATAGTTATGCAGATTCTCAGAAACACCTGCATTATTACCTAAAAAAAAAGCCATCACACACATAAACACAGACACACACACATACATATACACACACACACATATACACACACCCACACACACACACACACACACACACACACACACACACACACACACACACACACACACACACACACACACACACACACACATATATATACACATACACATATATACACACACACACACACACATACACACACACACACACACACACACACACACACACACACACACACACACATATATATATATATATATATATATATATATATATATATATATATATATATATATATATATATATGATCTCACTGAGTTGTGTCTTTGTAGAGCAGTATCCTACTTGCTGTCCCTAGAATAAATCTGTCTGCTTTATACAAAATAATGCACAGCAAACACATATTAGTAACCAGATTTTACAATCATGCTAACCTACTGCTTTAAAATATATCACATGACATTTCTTCCAGAATAGAGTTATAAGATTATTTATGCTTGTCAATCAGATGAATTAAATGAGTTATAGTAAAGTATATGTTTGGGACACAAGTTTTTAACACAGATTATTATGCTACTGTTAAGTAGATTTTCAAAAACATTTAAATAAATGTTTCATTTTCTATGCCTTCTAAAATAAGATATTTACTTGCTACAAGAAACTACATCATTTAAACTCATCATAACTGACATATTTTATGACTAGAGTATTTTTCCTGAATCTGTGGTGTGTCAGTGTGATAACCTTGTCAATGTTTATACTAACTGCTTTCAGTTTCTCTGTGAAAATTCTGTGAGTGAAGCTTCTGAGGAAACTCATGGACACTGTGCATGAGACAGCCCACATCCCAGATTGTCTCCTTAACATTTTGGCGGGAAACTTATTAAAACTTGTGGCAAACATTCATTTTGTCAATAGAGTAAAATATTGTATTCATAGAAATTATTATAAATCATATTGGATAGTTATGCAGATTCTCAGAAAAAAAGCCATCACACTCACACACACACACACACACATACACACACACACACACACACACACACACACACACACACACACACACATATATATATATATATATATATATATATATATATATATATATATATATATATGATCTCACTGAGTTGTGTCTTTGTAGAGCACCATCCTACTTGCTGTCCCTAGAATAAATCTGTCTGCTTTATACAAAATAATGCACAGCAAACACATATTGGTAAGCAGATTTTACAATCATGCTAACCTACTGCTTTAAAATATATCACATGACATTTCTTCCAGAATAGAGTTATAAGATTATTTATGCTTGTCAATCAGATGAATTAAATGAGTTATAGTAAAGTATATGTTTGGAATACAAATTTTTAACACAGATTATTATGCTGCTGTTAAGTAGATTTTCAAAACATTTAAATAAATGTTTCATTTTTATGCCTTCTAAAATAAGACATTTACTTACTACAAGAAACTACATCATTTAAACTCATTATAACTGACATATTTTATGAACAGAGTATTTTTCCTGAATCTGTGGTGTGTCAGTGTGATAACCTTGTCAATGTTTATACTAACTGCTTTCAGTTTCTCTGTGAGAATTCTGTGATTTGAAGATTCTGAGGTAACTCAAAGACACTGTGCATGAGACAGCCCACATCCCAGATTGTCTCTCTTAACATTTTGGCGGGAAACTTATTAAAAACTAGTGACAAACATTCATTTAGCAGTGTAAATGCATCTAAACATGACAGAACCTCCACAATGTATTCCACAGATCATCACAGCCTCTATGCAAGTGAAATTAAACTCAAAATTACCAACAAGCAATAAAACTCAGCATTCTTCTCCCAACTCAATTTTCATACAAATCCTATTATTCACTGTGCCCACACAGTCAAAAGCATTTCTATATATTAATAAAGAAAAGAAAAGAGAGTAGAAAATAAAAGGGAGTGAGGCAGAAATAAAAAATGTAAGAGAAAGCTGTAAGAAGTATATACAATGGAATGTTACTTACTGTTTATATTAATAGAGTTAAAAATAAAACATATTATTTACTCTTATTTAGTTCTGATTATTATTAGTTAAAGCATGACAGATTATTTACAAACAAGCATAAGCAGTATAATCAAGAAAGTATAATTAGAAATAGCATTTGAAGAACTTATAAACTTTTACAAGAAATAAATATGTTATTATTCTATTAATGATATTTTCATTACTGTTCTCTCCTGCCCTCCCCACCCTTTACCCACTACATAATCTAAATAGAATGTCATTGTTTAAACAAAGAAAATAATAAAAAGAAGGAAAAAAAAAGGTAAAGATAAAAAATGTATCAAATTACTAACCTTACTTTTTTCAGAAAGAGAAACAAATCGAGTCACAGCCTGCCATTAAATCCTCAGGCATTTTGACTGGTTATGAAACAAAACATTTCTTTGCACATAGAGAATAACTTTGATTAAATCTTTTCCAAAATATTTGTGGCTTTCTGGAAATGCAGGAACTATATTCAAAAGATTAATAATGAACTAAAATGATGAGAGAGAAAAAACATATAACAAATCATTTGTTTTTAGTGTCTTCTTCTTCTCTGAAGTCTTCCAGGAAGCTTCAGTTGCCAATCTCTTTAATGAAGAACTAGCCCATTCCATTTCTTCTATTTTATCCAAAATCCTTTTTCTTTGACAAACAGTAAAGCAGAGTCTAAATCATCAAAGACCTTAGGACCATCAGGAAGGAAGATTTTAAGCTTGGCAGGAAACAGAAGGTATGTTTTAAACTGTGCTTTTTAAGCTCCCTTATTAGTGGCAGAAAAACTTTTCTTTTAGCAATTACCATGGAAGAATAGTCATTGTCAAAACGCACAGTTGTCTCATTAAACTTAACAGGAGCTTTAGCCCAAGCAGATTTAAGAACCATCTCTTTATCAAAAGATGATAGAAATCTAACTATAACTGATCTAGGATAGTTTTGTTAGAGTTAGTATTAGCTATAGATCTATGTGCTCTTTCGATACCAAAAGAGAATGCTTCTGGTAAATCTAAAGTTTTAGGGAGCCATGTTGTTAAAAAAGAAGTAATATTGTTACCTTCAATATTTTCTGGCAGTCCAAAAATCCTAATGTTATTGCGCCTAGATCTATTTTCCAGGTCATCCAGCTTTGTTTGTAAATGTGTATTTTGTTTCAGCAGAAACTCAATGTTGATTCCCTCTTCTTGTATTTTATTTTCCATGTCATTCATAGCTTCTTCTATGTCTGTCATCTGGATCTTCTGTTGTTGCAGGTCCATATGTAACAAGTCTATTTGTTTTGTAGTTTTTTCTATGAAAGTGTCTATTTTAGTATCCATTTTATCCATCTTAGCAGTAAGTTGCTGGACTATTATCAGAGACTGACGTTCTTTCTTGATGCTGGAGTCTTGAGAATTTGTCTTACTGGAACTCATTTCAGACTGATAAACTGACAGGAAAATTTCCAAAGTAATTTCTGACAGGAATATTATTAAGATTTCCTTTCTTTTTTAGATATAGTTCAAGAACTATATAAAACAAACATATTTAGAAAGAAAATTACTTCAAGAATTAATTTTTTAAGTAATTAATTCCTGTCAATGTAATGAAATTGGTGGAGCTGAAGAAATCTGCTGCTATCCTGTGTTCATCCTTGGCCACGCCCCCATCTCTTCCTTAATTTCTGTCTGTCCTCTCTAATCCTTTTTTGTATTATGTTGGCCTACATACTCGGCAGTGTGTATTATAAATTTTTTTTTTTACTAATAATGTATATTGCATAGCCTGCAAATAATTCTCTCAATCAGGTACTTCAGATCCCATATTCCTTAGCCAGTATCATTTTCTGTCAGCTTACTCTTGGATCTGCCTTATCCCATAAAAAAGCATCTCTTGTCATCTTTTTAACTTATCCATTTTATTTTTCTCTAGTGTGTTCCAAAATTATTTACCTACATATAACAGGTGAAAGATCACGTGAGTGCAACACCTGCACCCTTTTTCCAAATCCAAGTTTAGTAAGGTCCTTAGCCTCAAATTGTTCTATATTGCTAAATTATATACTCTGTCCCTCACTGCTTCATATACGTACTTTTTATCTTTCCTCACCTTCCCAACATTCTGGACAAGTATGTCATTTTTAATTGTCCGATTTGAATGTTTAATCTACTAGCTTTTGTTTTGGCTCTATTGATTTTATAAAATCAGTCAGTAGTGTTATTAATTCATTTGTATATCTTTGTAGTTTACTGACTGCAATCAATACATCATCTGCATACAGTGCCAACTTCACTTCCCTAGCTAGTCCCTTACAGTTATCTCTTGCTAGTCTAGATCCCAATTTTTTGTACAAGTAGTTTGAGGTGTAATGCAAATAATAATGGAGACAGTGGACACCTTTGCTAGGTTTCCTTCAAAAATTCAAATGTCTCTAAAATACTTCCCCTTACTTTCATTTGCACTGATACCCTTGTGTGTGTGTGTGTGTGTGTGTGTACATATATATATATATATATATATATATATATATATATATATATATATATATATATACATATATCAAAAACAACTCACCAGCAACCCCAAAGTAGTTTATACAGAAAACTGAACCCAGTCGGAAGGTATATCCAGTCGAGTATCACATTCAAGATTCACTCCAAGTCTAACAAAGAAAATCCTTGTAGCAGTATATCCAGTATGATAATATATCCAAAATTCAGCAAAAGACTCCTTTTCAAAAGTATAAGAAACTCTTTATTAACGTTAGCGCTTTCGCGGATATTCCGCTTCCTCAGACGTTGCAATTTATTAGATTAATGCCAAAACTTTAAATACTAAATTTTAAATATCATCATATCCTGTTAATGAACAACATCATTTCCTGTTAATGGACAACATCATTTCCTGTTAATGAACAACATCATTTCCTGTCATTATTCCGTTTTAAAGTTACAAAGATGCATATATAGCATATAAACCAACATATATAAATACTTCAACTATTGAAATATGTAAATAAAAATACACATATTAAAACTTATCTAACTATCAAAAATGTATATAGCAACATAATTACGATAAATACATTTTCATAAATCTGCAAGAATCTATCTAAAAACATAATAGCTAACAGACATGACACAAGAAATATGCTCACGGCAACTTCAAATAAAATGCATAAAAAGCGCATATATTAAAACAAAAATCTACAATGTGTTCATTCATTCTAAACAACATCTGAATATATTAAAGATCAAGACATAATCATTCAGATAGATTAACAGCTATAAGTCTTCAGTTCAAAATGTAGACGTACAATCGACTAAGAAATTCAAAGCATAATTGCTTAGTTTAAACATAACAATTCTAAAACAGCACCTGATTGAATTAAAGACAGCGATCAAAACAGTCATTTAACTCGATCAACAACTATAGGTCTACAGTTCAAAATATAAATAAAAATATGTAGATAAAAACGCTCGATCGACTGTAAACTCAAAACATAGCTGTTCAGCTTAAACACAGCAATAATGAATTGTAGTTAGATCATTGTCATGTCCAATAGCTTCTATATACTAACAACTTAGGACAAAAACTAAAAAGTCAATAGCACAATTATTCAATATAAACATAGCAATGTTATAAAGCTACTGTAGCATACATATTTAACTAGCAACTCTCAGTTTATCAGTTTAATCCATAAAAATTATATCGCACAACTAGCTATATATATCACTGCCTAGTCAAAAATGGCAGAGAGGCCAACAAACCTGCAATTTCAAAGGCCATCGATATATCTACATATAGTATAAATAAAAGTCTAGATAACATTTAGTTTATACAGAGCAAGCCTTACAAGACAAATTCAACCAACGCATTCGACCAACATTACATTACACCCTGTCGTGTTCCAATAATAGAATGCGTTACATTACGCCCAACATAACTGCCCAGCGCTCAGTGTGATCGCATCTATTAATGTACTTAAAGACAATGCAAACTATTAGCTGTTCACCTATCACTAAAGAACAGCAGCCAAGGCATAGCCTATCAATTAGCAGCTACCAAGTTGACATATGTGCGCATGAAATTAAATATATTTAAAGTGCAGACATAACATCTCAAAAAATCAAGAAAAATTCAATATATTATTCAACGTTTGGCAGATCTAGATTTAAGTAACGGTTTTATGGGCACACAGTCATTAAGGCCTTTGCCCCGATGGGCTGCCAATCACAAAATCCATTCACTTTCAGACACCTCAGTGGTATTAACTACATCACCACCTCGTATACTGGGTATCTGGATGTGTAGCACCTGAAACAGAAAAACATGTTGATTAAACTGGAGCATATGCTTATCAATAGCACTATATGTTTCTAGCCTATTGAAACAATAGAGGTGATCCCTGATACGCTCTCGCAGAGTTCTATTCGTCTTCCCAACATAGAATACAAAACATGTCTGGCAACAAGCCACATAGTCAGCGTTCCTTGTATTGCAGTCAGCTTTACATCTAATCTGCCAAAGTCTCCCATCATTGGGATTCCTGAAAAATCGGGACGTATCTATATATGGGCATTGAGGGCAGAGACCACATTTGCTAGTACCGTATTCAAGGGCAGAATTGTTCAGCTTGGCGGTTACAGCTAAGTTCGGAAAACATAGACGTTGTTTCAAATTTTTTGAATTATTAAAGACATAACGTGGACACTTCCCCACTATCCTCCGTATGTCATCATCTGCTGTCAAGATATTCCAGTTTTCCTGCAATACTTTCTGAATTAGCCCTAAATTCTTTACATATGGTAGAACCAATGGTAGTTGTATATCATCTGCTAGTTGGTCACGTTCTTTATGCTGGATCTCTCTATCTGAGTAGTACGGTCTACCCTTACCAGCCCTGAGTTTCTTCACATCTTCACAAATAAGATCTAAGTCCATTTGCCTGTAACCTCTATCATGAAAGTCAGCTTTCAACCTTGTCAATTCAGAATGAAACACGTCATCCTCAGAACAGAGTCGAGAAGTTCTAAGGGCTTGTCCCCTGACTACATTAGTGAATGTCTTGGGATGATGCATACTATCCGCTTGTAAGAATGATGCCCTGTAGCAGTTTTTCTTGAAGATATTGGTCTTAAGTGTATAATCATATCTAGATATTGTGACATCTAAATAATCAATGCATTCACCTGAATGGGTCATGGTGAACTTAAGGAAGCCATCCAAGTTGTTGATGTGTTGGAAGAAGGATTCAAGGGATGCACTGGTGCCATGCCAAAGGAGAAAGAGGTCGTCGACAAAACGTCTATAAAAGACTATGTTGGAGCAAGTCAACATGACCTCTCTCTCCCAGGCTGCCAATACAAGATTGGCATAAGTATTGGCACAACTGGTGCCCATGGCGACACCAGTGCACTGCCGATAATATTTATCGGAAAATACAAAGAAGTTGTTCTCTAGAACAGATTCTAATAGCAAAGACAGAAAATCAGCTTCAGTTGCAGTCAATGTTTCACACAATAATGTCTTGACCATCCCAATGCCACTACTATTGGGGATGCAAGTGAACAATGAAACAACGTCCATGGTAACCAGCTGTAGTCCCTCAATATTTTCGACACTTTGGACGAAGCTATAGAGATCAGTTAGAAACTGTGCTGTATCTCTCAGTACATAATCAAATCTATTCAAAATCAGTTTCAGCCTTTTATCTAGGTAGATTGACATAGGTTGAGTGGTCCATCCTTCACCCGCTACTATCGGTCTAAACGGAGGTGTTGTTTCATGCTTATGAATCTTAGGCAATCCATTTATGCATGGTATCCTCGGGTGTTCTACTATAAAATAGTCATACAAATCCTTTGACAAAAGGCCCAAAGATTTACATTCCAAGAGCATATTATGTATTCTATCACATGATTTTTCTATTTCTATCAAAGTTGTAGTCTCATAGGCTTCAGTAGATAGCATGTTCAACATAGACTCAAGGTAGAACGCCCTGTCCATAACAACTATCAATCCCCCTTTATCGGCCGGTCGAATAATGATATCACTATTGTTTTTCAATGCCGATAGAGCCTCTACTTCAGATGAGTCCATATTATCCATTGAGTCAAAGTCATTTGACCTAAAGTTGTAATATAGATCATTCTCCACAGCTTTAATAAATAATTCCAAATTGGGCATCAGACGTGGATTGATCAGACTTTTCCGTTTGCAGGTGCGCTCACCCTCATTAATGTGATCTTTGAACAGAAACTTTAAGTTAGCATTTCTAGCAAATAATCTAATAGCTAGAAGAAATTCGCTAATATCAGCATTTTTACTAGGAACAAATGATAGACCCTTATCAAGGACGGAAACCTCTGCCTCAGACAAAATATGGGCAGAGATATTCCAGACTAACGAGTCGGCCCTCCTCTCTGCTTGTATGTTTGATATTCCATGTTGGTCTATTTGTCTGTCTCACTTGTAATGGAAAACTACATACTACATAGCTGTAATACACTTTTGAAATAACCCCAATCCAGTCTATCAAATACTTTTTCTGAAACAAACAAATTTAATGTCAGTGCCTTTTTAAACCTGTTTTCATCTTGTAAGATTACAATTTTTTCTAATATTGTCATATGCATATCTTCCTTCAATAAAACTGGTTTTATCCCCATCTATCAATTTCTTAACCAATTTTGCAAATCTCTTTGCTATTGCAGCCATGAAAATCTTGTAATCATGATTCAAAATTGTTATAGATCTATATGAGCTTACCAAGATCAGATCTTTCTCTTCTTCTCTTATCACTGTTATAACTCCTTTTTCCATGAATCTGGCAATTCTCCACATTCCACAAATCATTAAACAATTTCTTCATAGGTTCATAGGTTCACAGGTTGGTACTAGGCTATCAGCCCTAGGGCCTATACAAGCCTAGCCATAACAATTCCCTGGCTATTTCTTCCCACACTATTTACTTCCCTGGACCCATCTAGCAGGGCGACTGACGTGATCCCCGGGGTGAATTTCCTTTCTCCCATCCAATCGTCAAGGTTCCTTTTGAAGAGGACCAAAGAGGCACTCTGCTTGACATGTACGGCCAATCTATTCCAGTGTCTGGGGAGTCTCTGGGTCAGGAACCTATCCCTCCAGCATGTTTTGTTTATTGTGATGTCAAGGTTTAGATCCCTGGAGCATGTGGCTCTGAGTGATTGGGATTTCTTTAAGTGTAGCGTGTACAACAGCTCTGGGTTTGACATAGCCTTGTATGTTAAGCAGAGATTGCCTCTGAGTAGACGATATGCGACAGAGTATAGCTGGAGTTTTTTAAGGCGGTCAGCATAGGGCATCTGCTTTAGGCCTGTGATTCTTTTAGTGAGGTATTTCTGCGGTCTTTCCAGTTGTTGCAGATGTCTTGAGAGGTACATACCAAATGGGGCATTGTATTCTATAATGGGTCTAATGAGGGATGAGTACAGTGGGACAATGACCTCCTTTTTTCTGGATGAAAAGCCCTTAGTGATGAGGTGTGCCACATAGAAGGATTTCCTGACTGTTGTGGCGATGTGGTTATCGAAGGTGAGACCACTGTCCACCTGTGTCCCTAAGTCTCTTATCACACTTTCGGTGTTTAGTGTACTGCCACCTATATGGTAATTCACAGATACATGTTTTTTCCCAAAGGGGATTACTTTAAATTTCTTAGCACTGAGCTTGAGCCCATGGCTCTGGCACCAAGCATCTGTATCTGTAAGGCCCTTTTGTAGAGTATCCACATCATTTGGGGATTCAATAATGACTCCCAGTTTGCAGTCATCTGCGAACTTTGTTAGCCAGAGTCCGTTAGTGTTGGCCTGTAATTCAGAGAAGTAGATGCCAAACAAGAGCGGCCCCATGACTGAACCCTGAGGTACTCCACTTGTCACTTGTCTGGAGCTGGATTTGGAGTCGGCTACTTCCAAAGCTGAACTGCTTCCTGGAGTGCTAATTCTCATATTTCTATAGTCAACCAATCACTCCCTATTTCTTTTTTACTTTTCTGTTTTTCTGTATTTGAATTGCATCTCTTATTTCTTTCTGTAATATCTTTAACTAATTGGTCTTGGTCTTCTTCACTCAACATTAGTAAAATCAATCCACTCATAGATTCATAGCTAAGTACTAGGCTAGCTGTCCTTGCAGGCCATTTTAAGCCTTAGCCAATTTCCCTTCAAAGGTAAGAATTGAACCCTGGACCTTGTGTCTGTGACACAAAACACCTTAACCATTATGCCAATCCCTAACCGACCAGTACATGTTAGCAAGCATTGCCTTACAATGCAATATCACATTTTGCATATTGATTTCAATCTCAGTACTGTGCACACACGAAGATTACTGCAAAGACCAGTAACCTGGATTCAAACCTACAACTGTCACCTATGTTCATACTATAAACCAGAACCCTTCCTGCTTAGCTAAGAAATCTTCACAAAATAGTTATCAGTGCATGTTAGCAAGTATTGCCATACAATACAATATCACATCTTGCATATTCAGTCACTGATGTTTCACTCTCAATGTTGTGCACACATGAGGATTACTGCACACAAAGAACAGTAACATAGATTCAGAACTTTAACTGCCACCTATGTTTACACTATAAACCAGTACCAAACCTGCCTAGCTAAGCAATCTTCACTCAAAATACTATCTTGAAAACTGTCCTGACTAACTGCTTCCTGCTTGTACAGGCCTTCATAATACTGTCTAAAAATCTCCACACCAAACTGCTAAAAAGGCAAACAAAAAAAACACAAGTGCACCAGGAACTGAACTCAAAACAAAAAGTAAAACGGGAAGCTCACAATTTATTTAATTAAGCATTTTGTTCAGCTAGATAGCCAAACTTCATCAGACAAAAACAAAAAGACCAAACACAGCTTAAATAGCACTAATTAGTCAGGTGCTCTAAATCGTTATTAGATCCAATTAATCTACAAATTTGATTACCTAAAAAATGTGTTCAATATAAAATCTAATCCATGGACATTTAAAAACAACACGGAACATGTACAAGGGACCATCCCAAGTAAATACAACATAAATACTGGAAACATTAAAAAATCCGCTGAAATAGCTGAACTGGACCAGGATATAAAAATGCATGAGGACTTTTCACGTTATCAATTCGATTATTCTAGAATAGATGCCTAGAAGAACAAGATTGCTTATCAAGCCCTGCCCCTTTCTCAAGACAGGAATTATTCTGAGCAGAAAGCACGTCTTCACCGTAACAATGTGAACGTGCATAATGGGAGACAAATTATTCCAACGACAAGTGGAGTGTCTAACAACGTTAATAGTAAACTTAGAGATGAAGGGCACTTGGAAAGTAATGACAATGGGTTTACATTGCTGGCAGGAGGGGAAATGGAACAGCTGAATAGCTAAGGTAGAGGAGGACAAGCCCCTTTTACCAACAAGGGGCAGAACCACCAGAAGTACTACAATACAAGAGGGAAGAACGGCAGCAACAAGAGGGAGAACAACCGAACGAGGAACTAGATGGTAACTTTTTAAAGGTCCTGTTCAATAAGAGCAGTGACTTTAAAATGTATAATTACTCTAGGTATAGGGTTCCTGTGGAGCTTTGGGAACTGTTTTCTAAAGGCTTGACTTTCGTCCCATCTCAACTGTTTGATTTGTCTAGAACCCTCATAGACTTGAAATTATTTTATAATTATTACAAAAAGCTTAATTAAATAAATTGTGAGCTTCACATTTTACATTTTGTTTTGAGTTCAGTTCCTGGTGCACTTGTGGTTTTATTTGTTTGACTGTCTAAAACTCTGTCATATATTGTTCTCCTCTCTTACCAAAGTCTGCGTATCTTCCTGCCTAATCTGAAATACTGCCCATTCTGCTATCTGTTGTCTCAGTCTTCTGACCAATGCCCTTATTGCTGTAGGCATTTGAGTTCACTGCAGTTCTAAAAACATTCTTCCTTGCTCCCATATTCTTTTATCCTTTACCTTCTGCAAGTCTTTTTGCAATTCAGCTACTCGTCCCTTTACTGGCTTATGCATGCCAGTCTTCTTAATTCTAAATCTCTCAATGTCTTTTTGAGCTCTGCCCACTTTTCCATCACTTTCTGCCTTACAGTTCATATTTTCTCCTTTATTATCCACTGCAATATGCTCTTCAAACCCTCCCAAACATAAGCATTGAGCTCACCCACCCCCTTGAGTTCCTTCCTCAAATATAACTGTAACTAGTTCTTAAAATTATTCATTGCTCAGCCATCCTACATACATTTCTCAGTGCCTGGGTAAACATTCTCCCTTGACAATCTCAAATTTAACATGCAGCTGTGTGTGGTCCAAATATATTATTTGTCCTCTTGTCAGTTCTTTTTATTCTCTCTCTCTCTGGTCTTTCAATCAATATATTTTATCTATTATTGATCACTGATTCCAGACATGGCTAAAAACAGTATAACCCAGATCCTACCATGCATTATTGTGCCCCCATCCAGCAATCAGTTATACCAGACATTTTAAAGTGTCTTTTTACCTACTTGTTTTGTTTCTCTCCCCTTTTCATTTCCCCCTATCACCTTTATCTAAGATCACATTGCAGTCACTTGCGGATCCTTGGGGTATATATACTGAGAATAATGTCACATGCACTGATCCTGGCCTTCCTTTCCATAAAGTCATGCACTTATCTGCCCAATTATCATTCAGATCTGTTTATGGTTTTATTCTCTTTGGCACTAATATAGCAAACTTCTTCTCCAACCACCTTTGTATGCACCCTGTCTTAATACACCTCAATCCTTTCCAGCCAGCTTCCAATATTCCTTCTCTACCATGTCCATCTCTGGAAATATACCCACATCAACCTCATAGCTTTTCAGAAATGCCAACACTTTTTCTATTTTAACTGGTGAGACCAATCCCTTTATATTCCAAGACCAAATCTTCAAAATTTTAGCTCCATCCATTTTTGTGTTTCTTACCCTTAACCTTTCCTCCTTTAGTTACTCTCTTCTCATTCCCCTATTTCCATTTCTTAAATTCCCTACTTGGTTACTCTCTGTTATCCTTTTTCCTTCCCATTACTTGATTCTTTGCAGTAATATATGGATCCCAATATACCCCCTACCCATCTAACACCTCACACACTATGTACAAAAAGTAACACATCCAAAATGAGGGCAATGCCCCTTTGTATGTTCAGAATTTCCTCTCAGCAGCAATTTTCCCCATCCTTAATGGCAACCCACTCCCTGTGGGTCATGCTGAGGTTAATCCCACCATCAGTCACTCCCCCATCTTTTTCTCTTACCCCTTTCATCTCCCTCTCTTTGATACCCTAGTCCCTATTCATTTTCAGCTCTTAATTACTCCATTTTCACTAACACTTTGCCCCTTTTCCTCTAAGCCGTTTCATTTTAGAATAATAATTCTCATAAAAGTATGGCCTCCTTACCTTTTGTACCCCCCTCCAGTATTTTACTGTTTTACTTTGTTATTCACTGACCTATTCACAATGTCAAACATCTCCACCTATTTTATACTATAAATGTTATCTTAAACTACGCAAAACTCAGAATTTTACATTCCCCTTTCCCTCATAAATTCAGTGTTGTTGTGTCGTGACTTCTCTTTACTCCCTCTTTCCATCATTTTTGTTTCCAGTAACAGCCAATTTCACATCTTCCCATCTTGTAGTTATTTATGTCCTTCCTCACTTTTTCAGCTTTTCTCAAAAAAGAAAAAATCTTTCCAAGCAATAATACCCCATATTTTTTATCTTTCCTTACCTTTCCTTGTGATGTACATCTTACCTTATTCAAAGAATATGTAGTTATGGGTCTACCTGATAACACCGACATGCCAAAACACCGACAACGAAATAACCGACATGAAAAAAACGAGGAAAAAAAAGTTCAAAAACAGGAAACTTCACATGCCCGACAAACCAAACTGTCGGTCTTCTCCGTTGTCGATCTTCCGGTGTCGGTGTTCTCGTTGTTGACGTTTTCAGGTAGACCCGTATTTATATACTTCCTGCCTCCTTCAGCATTGCTATTACTCTCGTCTATGATTTCATGCAGCTACACAGGGTTATTGAGAATAACCCGTTTTCAACTATGGCAGTTTCTTTACTCTTCCCTCCTATTTATCCAACTCCCTTCTCAAACTAAGCTCACAGTCATGCGTTATAAAATGTAAAACTGATATTCAATCAGGTGTGTATCATGATATTATATCAACTGTTCATTTACTCCCCAGAAGTTTCATCCCATAGCACCCTTTCACTTAATTCACACAACACTTTTTAATAGATTATTCTGCAATGTTTTTAATGAGTTGGCATCTCATAATTAAATACTTTTCAATATATTGATGTGGGGATTTGTACCTCTATGCATCTCTCTGAAGCTGCTTGGAAGAACCCATTTTTCAATTACAAGATTGTCTGAATTACTCCCTTCAATTCCAGTTACCCCCCTCTTGGCCTGAACTAACTGTTATGTGCCTCAGCTATAAAAAAAAACTGACATTCTCTTCAATTTCACATCTTACAGCTCTCCACAGCAAGAAAGATATACATAAATGAAACTGATTTGTCCAACTAGCATACTTTAACAGCAGATTATGATACACTTTTAACAGCTGAGCATAACGCCTTTCAAACAATTGACAATTCAAACTTCAGATAAGCCCTGGTGACAGATACAACTACCCTTTTAAGTGGATTCAGACTCGTCTGATTATTGAATATATAAAGTTCACTGTAATATTCAGTTCATATAAAACTTTACAAGGGATTTTAATAATCATTAATCCATTTAGTCGTTCTCTTTCAGTAGCTAATACTTTTGATGCATTGGAAAGATACCAGTTTCTCTGACAGCTGTCGCCGTTGGTAACCTTTGTTCTTTGACAGCATCTTCTTCTTTCTTTGCAGTCCTCCTATTCTATACTCTGCTGGCAACCAAATCTTCCAACACTTTCTTTGCATTCTCTGGAGAACTAAAGGATATCATTCTACCTGGCAATGCCAGTCTGATCATAGCAGGATATATATCATCCTGAATTTAATTCCTTTCACTTTCAACAACCTCTATATAGGTATGTACGCAGCCCTTTTCTTTCTGGTCTGCCAACTAAAGTCTTAGCCTATATATATTCTTGCTGTCCCTAATATCTTCTGCAGTCCTGGTTTCTACAACACTGATAATACCTTTCCTTTCAATGCATATGAAGGAAATCTTACAATAATTTGCTTGATTCTGGCATACTGTGCCAGCCTTAGAACCGAGGCCATGCAATAAGGCATTTCAATCTGGATCATCTCTTTAGAGACTTTTGTCCACTCCACCAGTTTATTCTGTAAAAAAAGTCTTTACAGTTCCATCACACGGTCAGAGGATCATAGGAGGTTACTAGGCTAGTGGCCTCAGGCCCTTACAACCCTAGCAAGATCAACCTACGTTCCCAAGGCTGTCTCGTTCAAGCAGACACTAAAATTAGCACCTGTTGCCCCTGTCCAAGAAAGACACAGGTGGAACCCCCCCCCCCACCACGGTAAATGTCTAGTTACCCATCCAGTCATTCAAATTATGCTTAAATATGGAAGATACCAGTGTCTCTGACAGCTGTCCCCGTCGGTAACTGAGGAGCTTTGTATAATAACATGAATAGAAAGCTTTATCCAAAGGTGGGGCAACCTCTGTTAGACAAATCTGTCTCTCCAGCAAGTTCTGTTCATGTCACATACCAGGTTAAGGTCATTTGGGCAAGTAACCCATGTGCCGTTTGACTTTCAAATGTACAGCATTTCTATTAAAGTTGGGTCAGAAATTGCTCTATATGTAAGGCACAGTTCACCTCTGCGCAGTCTGTATGGCACAGAGTAAAGTGACAATGATTTCAGTCTGCCTGCATAAGAGCAATCTTGAAGACTCTGAATTTTTTTTTTGTAAGGAACTTATGTGGTCTCTTTAAATGCTGCAGGTGTTTGGAAAGGAACATACCAAAGGAAGCATTGTACTTTGTTATTGGCCTGATGAGGGAAGAGTACAGGGGGATTATAACCTCTTTTTTCTGGAGGCAATGCCCTTACTTATGAGATGAACAATATAAAATGCCCTTATTTCTGTTGTGGAGACATGGTGATCGAAGTTAAGGTTGCTGTGTGCTTATGGTATTGCTATTGATGTGGTATTTTGCAGGAACATCTGCCTTGCCAAAGGTGATGATAACGCATTTTTTGTATTAAGTCAAAGACCATGACTTTGGCACCAGTCATTAGTCTGCATAAGACCCTCTTGCAGGATGTTGGCATCACTAGGGGTTTCACTGATCATTCCCAGTTTGCAGTCATCAGAAACTTTTGTCAGCCACAGTCCTTCAGTTTTAGCCTGTACTTCAGAGAAGTAGATTCCAAATAGTAGGGGTCACAGAACTGATCCCTGTGGAACACCACCAGTTGCGGGTCTGCTGAAGGAGGTGGAGTCCCCTGTTTTGACCATATGAGTTCCATCAATGAACCAGTTTAGAACCCACCTGACAATGATACCCAGCTGGGTGAGTTTATCAATGATGCCTAAATGGTGTTGTGTCAAAGGCCTTGGCTAAGTCTAGGTAGGCCGTATGCACAGATTTGCCCTCATCTAGGGCTTGGGCGACTGTCTTGAAGAAGTCCACAAAGTGTAACAGGCATGATCTCCCCTTGACAAAGCCAAACTGGATGGGGTTGAGCATTTGGAGATTTCCTATATCTTTGTTAATAAGGTTTTTTCCATTTTTAATTTCGCCAAATCTTTTAGGTTTCTAATGCCATGATGGGAATGGACCCCATTCCTAAGTAAAAGTGTGATTAAAGTTCATGAAATTAATATTGTTTCAGATTTTGATGTCAGCCAGAAGTGCTCTTCAAAGCACCTGCAATGTGCCCAGGAATTACTCCTTCTGTAATTTGTATTGAGTTACATGTATCTGGAACATATCCAAATATGATTGTAATTTATTTTTTATAAGACCCGTTACTCCTACTACTATTGGAACTGTTTGGGTATTTTTCTTCCACATTGCTCTCATTTCTGCCTGCAAATCCTGCTATTTTATGACACTGTGTCTCTCTGTATGCAAGGCGCTGTAGTCACTGGGTGTGGCAATTTCAATCATCAATGCTACTTTTGTCTTCTTTTTATGGACCACTATATCTGGTTTTCTTGCATCTATCTTTTGAATTGTTGGTAATGGGTGATCCCATGTGATGTAGACTTCATTTTCTACGATGCTTTGTGTCTCATGTTTCCAGTGTTTTTCAGCTACTTCAATATTATAATGTTTGCAGTATGTCATAACCAGAAACAAGGTGTGCAACTGTTTCCAGTTCTGTTTTACAAAACCTACATTGGTCTGTTTCTCCCACATGTTCAATGGACTTTACGTAGTCCACTATCTTGGGCCACCAGTATTAACCTTTTATCTCTTGGTTTGAATTTGCCTTTCCTTAACCATCCCTGCATTCGATCCTGATCAACATGAATGTTTTTTATACTTACAACTATATTTATGCATTTTCCACACTTCTTGCCTTCTCATCTGATCCTTCACCTTATATTCTTTCTTTTGTTTTTTGGCACATTCAGTTGCTGCCTGATTTTTATCTACTTCTGGTTTGATTTCAATTCCTGCTTGATGCCAGTCGACTTCTGCTAAACTAAGAAGGGAAGTCATCTTAGATTTATTCTCATTTTTCAAAACTATCACTATGTTTGGGTCATGTCAGGTCAGCAGATAAGTATGTAGTCCCATGATTGCAGATCTATAGATGTAATCAATTTCAAGGAGGCCTATACCTCCTTCAGAATGAGGAATGTATAATCTTGGTATGCACTGATTGTTATAAATCATTTGATGAGCATGAAGCATCCTTCATGTTTTCCTATCTAATTTATCCAACACCTTCTGGGGCCAGTCAATCACTCCAAAACTGTAAGTTAAGACAAGAAGTGTAAATTGGTTTATAGCTTGAACTTTGTTCCTAGATGGCAATGCTGTTTTCAGGAATTAATTTATGTCTTCCAAAATATTTCTTACTGAGTTTTATTCACATTTGTTCATGTTTTATTGTTGATCTTTCATCAGTTCCGAAATATTTATATACCCCTCTTGCTCAGGTTCTTTTATATCACATTCTTGTCCCAAACTGATGTTTTCCTGGTGCTGCAGCTTTCCTGCTGTAAAGGTTGCTTTTGCACATTTATCAAGACCAAATGACATTTGTATATCATCTGAAAAAGTTTTGGCTACTTGCAGTTGTGCTTTCAGTTCTTCATCTGATGAGCTATATAGTTTTAAATCATCAACAAAGAGAAGTTGAGACGTCTCTACATATTTTTGTTTTCTGGGAGCCAAGTTATAGCCGTGGCCTAATCTGTTAAGCAGGCAGCTTAATGGGTTAAGGGCAGTGACAGAGAGTCACCCTGGAATATCCCCCTTTGGATTTTTATCCCTGGAATAATAATTTGTCCTTTATCATGGCTTAACTGCAAAATGGTTTGCCACTGTTTCATGGTCACTGTGATGTAGTTTATCAGTGTAGGGTATACATTTTAAGCACTCTTTTATCCATTAATGTGAGATACTGTAAAATACTTTTTTGTAGTCTATCCATGCCATACTTAGAGTCTTCCCCTTTTTACAGTTCTCCACTATGACTTTATTTAACAACAAATGATCCTTTGTTCCATATGACTTTCTTTTATGACCCTTTTGTTCTATTGCTATAATGGAATTTTCTTATAAATTACTATAAACTCTGTCAGCATAAATTCCAGTGTATAGTTTATATGTCATTAGAAGGCAAGTTATTGGTCTATAGTTTTTAGGGTAGCTTGCAGGTTCACTCTTAAGTAGGAGGATTGTTTTTCCTGCTGTTAGCCAGACTGGTGTCTGTTCAGGGTGTGCACATAAATAGTTCTTACTCATGGCTAAATCTTCATGAAAAGATGTTAATACTTTTAGCCAGAAGTTAGGTACTGCATCTGGGCCTGGAGATTCCCAATTAGAGGCTTTTCTTAACTTTGTTTCAATCTGTCTGTCCATTACTTCATCCCATTTCATATCCTGTACATTTGAACTTCTTATTCTTTCTTTTAATTCTTCTATCCATTTAGCGTATTTGTTATGTTCCACAGGATCATCATAAATATTGTTCCAAAATGTATCTATTTCTTCTTTTTTGGTGGTCTTTCAATTCATTTTACCTTGTTTCCCAATTCTCTATAAAACTTTTTTGAGTCATCAATAAATTGCTTATGTTGTACTTTTACTTTATATGTATGTTTATGTATTTATGTATGTATCTTCTAAGTTTTTCTGCCTGTGCTGATATTTTTAGTTTATTATTTGCAATAGTGCATGATAAATCCTGATCCATTATAATACTGTGCATTGCTTTTATCACATCTATTTTTCTGAGTATTTTTGTTGATCTGTTCCCTCTTCTATACTCTTCTAACAGTGACACTTCTTGTCTTAATTGCTTTATAATTTTCTTGATTTGATACTTCCATGATGGTATTCAATTTCTCCCCATCCTTTCCCTTACTACCCTGTGTTCTTGTGGTAGGACTTTATCTGTTATTAATTTAACTGCACAGTAATGTATCCTATTTACTTCTGTTATATCTCATGAATCTCTATGGACAGTCCTAATTACTGTGTTCATTTGTTTTATCAAACGTCTAACTTTTTGGGTTTTATTGACCTTCTGCAGTCTGTTTCTTTCATTGATCTTATTATGTCTATCCATCTCTATTAAATCAAGTAACACTTCTCTTAGATCATTTTCTTCTAAACTAAGGGCACATTCTTTGTTTTCCATTACATGCGGGCATTCTACAGGGAGTTCCAGAGCTTCTTCCTGTGCCACGTTCTATTCAGTTTCACCCCATGTTATCTGTTGCTCTTTCATATGGGAAATTCCTGGCCTATCATTCCATGACATTGACTGTCAGAGTTGCCACAATTTCCTGTTCTTTCCCTTGCTGTATAGCTCCAACTGAACCTTTGCACTGGTTTTCTATGGGAGGCTCCAAAGTATCTTCATATCTCAACTGATTAGATGTTTCCTGTTCCACTGGTTTCTCCTTAATTTGGGTATCCATTGCTCTATCTAGTTGTGTTGTTATCTGAGTTAAATTTTCTACACTAAATCCTTCACTCTGCAGTAATACATAACCTCAGTTTATATTTCTTTAACTTCTCCATTACTAATCCTGTTTCCTACTTTTCCCTCTTTGTTTTCTTATTTTTTGTATTGTAAAATGTTCCATACCTGGATGACTTTGCCTGTATTTCTTTTCAAATATCTTTGGTGCTGCTCTTTTTGCATTGATTAGTTTTGCTTTCTCCTTTGCATAAATGTTGCACCATATTAAATCTTGTTTTCTTTTTCATGTCCATATTTCTTCTTCAGATTCTCCCTCTCCTCTTGTTTCTCCCGACTTTGGGAACTAGTTGTTCCATCATGCTGTGATATGACCTGTGTTAGACTTTCTACACTGAACCCTTCACTTTGCAGGTATTCCATAACTTCAGCTTCCATTTTGTTTACTTTTACTTGACTAATCTGTTCACATTCCCTCTTTGTGATCCAGTTTTTTTTATTGTGAAATTTTCCATGTCTGGATGCCTTTGCCTATATGCTTCTTTGAATACCTCTGGGGCCACCTTTTTTGTGTTGATTAATTTGTCTTTCTCCTTTACATAAATATTGTACCATATCAGATCTCTCTTTCTTTCCCATGTCCATATTTATTTTTTTTATACCCATCAAATGTCTCTAAATTTTCTTCTTTAAATTTTTGCACTTTCAGTCATTTCTTTTTCCAGATGGCACAAGGTTTCTTGATCTATATAGTGCTTTTCATGGATCTGTTGTATTATGAATACTTACAGTTTTTCTTGTGGAAGTATTTTTCTTTCCTCTAATTTCTCTCTTGATCTTTTTGTATATCTTTTGTCTGGAAATTCTGGGCTTCTTGCATAATAGTAACAATACATAATTTCTTTCTTATCCTCAAAAGTCCACCCTACTGTCTGTATGGCTCTTTTTTGGCCTATCAGTTTTTGTGATGTTTGTGGACTGCTACTTACTTCTACAACAGGGGGGCCATCCTCCACCTGGGCCTGGCCTAGCCCCATTGTAGGAATACTTCCATATTTTGAGGATTCTATACTGTCATTTTTTCCAGTCCTGGTACCAGTGAGTATGTCTACCAGGATTGGGACACTTTTTTATCCTGGGACTTGTGCACCCAGCTATATTCTTTATTTTTTAACCTACTTCACTCCATGATATATGCTATATAAAATGAAGTCTCTATATCAGTATCGTTTTGGTAAGATTTTGTGAAAACAGGGTCCACCTCATGAAGGTACTCACCAAGAATTGAGTATGAATTCAATTACAGCAATACTTCTCTCATTTTGCTAATTTTATCATCTCTCCCTTCGGACCCCTAAGGTGCATGATGATTCATTCCATGACCTTGCAGATAAGGCTGGTCAGGCTAATAGGTCTATAGTACCCAGCATCCGTGGGTGCACCCCCTTTGTTCAAAGGAATGATCATAGCTGTTTTCCATTCCACTATCAAGAAGTCAGTGCATAGGCTGTGATTGAAAAGCATACCCAATGCTGATGCTAATTCTTGTTTTAACCCATGTAGAACACAGCCTGGGATGTTGACTGGTTCCATAGAGGCTGTGTTTTTGGCCTTGGAGAGGGTGTTTAAAACCTGCTCCTCAGAGATACTAGGTGGGGGACAGGTGTTAGGAATGCTTTGGAGTATATGTGGCAAGGACAGCGGATGAAGGTTTCACTGAACCTGTCAGCCAGCAGGTTTGCTATATCCACAAGTTCTGTATATCTAGTACCATTAACTATGAGTTCAGCACAAATTTGGGCCTTACCTTTTTGAGGTTACAGATGTAACTAAAGAATGCCTTGTGGTTATCTTTAGTTGGGGAAGCTAATTTGGATTTGTAGTTAGCTTTGGATAACTTCTCTAGGTGTTTTATTTGCTTGTTTAAGTTGAGGAGGGAGTGTTTCCAGTTTTGAGGCCATTCCTTCCTACTATTAGCAACAATTTCTTTCCCCTATAGTATAGCCTATTAATGGCAGTTGTCCACCAGGCAGGTTTGTTTTTCCTTGAAGATCTTGCTTTATTTTTATCAGGTACAGCAGAGTCAATACAATTGTGTAGGTGCTCATATAAAGCAGTGGTGTATAACTTAGCATAGATGTCTTTTCCATCAGTGGGCAGAGGGGCTATGAAGCTATTTATGCTGTCACATAAGAGGTTGTAATTGGCCTTGGAAAAGTTTTTCAGTCTAGTTGTTGCCAAGGGGGTCTTGTGCTGTAGTTACTTCTAGCGAGACTGATTTGTGGTCAGATCTCACCAGGGTTGGCCACACACTGGGGGTGGTGCAGCAGTCCCCCATGTTGGTGAGCACCAGATCCAGGATGTTTGAGCCCCTTGTGGGTGTGTCAACCAGCTGGTCTAGGGCACTGGAGTTAACAAAGTCCAGGAACCTTTGAGCAAGTGAGTTAGAACACGTATAATTTACCCCGTAAATGGATGGGTAATTAAAGTCACCCTTAACCAGGGTGTTTGGTTGTATCTTGATTGAATCCAAGTAGATCCAAGTAGGCTAAGTGGATGTACTGATTCATGGAGGCAGTCTTATAGCTGGCAATGACCTGAAGAGGGGTCTATTGTCAATTGAATTTGAAATAATTCAAGGGAATCATGCTGTTTAACCAAGCTAGAGGTGCATTTATCTTTAATGAATATTGATACACCACCTCCTTTAGTTCTTATGCCTTCAGTTTGTGGTCTGAATGTGTGGAAGGAAATGTAACCTTGTATAGCTGGGGTGCTCTCCACATCCTTAAACCCAGTCTCAGTGACTGCACAAATGTCAGCATCTTTCAAGGTGAGGACTGCTTCCAGTGAGTGCAGTTTCTGGTTTAGACACCTACTGCAGCATAACCTTGAGGTTGTTTTTAGAGGGTACTTTACATTGGGAATTTTGTTCTTGTGACATTGCCTAAAAAAAGACACTACAGGGGTGGCAAGAGCCCTAGCCAGTAACTGAACTTTCAGGGGAGACAGATGAAGACCATCTCTAGCAAAGCATAGAGGTCTGTCGACCATGTCATCCCAGGCTGACAGATACCGGATCCCCTTTGAATGACACCAGAAACTAATCCAATTGTTGAAGTCGATCATTTTTTGTTTGTATTGAGGTATCATCCTAGGTGAAGGTAAAATACTGCTTAAGGCTAGGGACATACCTGCCTGAGACACACAGAGCTCAGTTATGTCTCTCTTCATATAATCCAGTGAGGTACATCTGATGGAGTCATGACAGTGCCCGTTGTCAAGAGACTTGAGTGCATGTGTGATGTGGTGGATCCTGGCAGCTGGCAGACAGTTGACCATGACTTTTTCCTTATCCAACCTGGTGAGAGGGACATCTGTGTGTCTCACAATAGAGTTGCCTATGACTAAGATGTCTGTTTTGTGGTATGCCTTAGGGGCTTGACTTGTGAGAGATCGGTGTGTGATACATTATGTGCACTATGTTCTGCCTAGGATGTATTATGTGAATCGTGCTTGTGTTTGTGTTTGGGAGGTCTCAGATGTTTAGGTAAGCTTCTGGTAAGGACCTCAGTATATGTAGGTTTATGTGTTGTTGGTTTGGTAAATGCAGGAGGTAAGGTGTGCATGCTGACAACCTGTTTAGTGTCAGATGAACTGACTGGTGAGCGAGAGAGCCTGGATTCTAGGTTCTTGATATAGATGCATCTCTCACATAATGAATTCATGTGGACTGGAAGAAGTGGGTTGTCAGTGTACATGAGGCAATTGCTACACTGCTTCAGGATGCCTATGTCAACCAGGATGGCTGGAGAGACTGTGGGAAATTGTCCTTCCATAATGCTAGGTAAGTTGATGTGATCAGAAAACTGGGAGAGGACAGGAAGGACCAGTAAAGTGGAGAACAGGATATGAGTTCAGTTCCATATTCATGGCTTTTACCACATGAAATGCATCCTGAAGCATTATTTCATCTGATTCTTGATGTTTTGCCATCTTGTCTCCATTCTCTACTTCCTGCACTGTCCTGTGGGTGTTCTACAAGGTTCAGTACTTGGCCCACTACTATTTAACATTTTCACCAATTGGTAATTTGCCACCTCTCCACATTCATCACTCATACAATATGCTGATGACTCCACAGTCATCATAGCCAATACCCTCTCTGATCTCCATATGACAACTCACAACTCCTTTTTGTCTATCGAAAACTGGCCCAACAAGAACCAGCTAATCCTAAATCCAAAGAAGACTAAACTTCTTTTCATTTCAAAACAATTAATCATCTTAAACCTTCTTTCTCCATCACTTTCCACAATAACACACCAATCACAGTGGAAATTAGCACCAAACTACTTGGTGTCATCATTGATGACCAGCTGAAATTTGACCTGCATGTTCTCATTAATATTAAGAAAACTCACCAAAAACTTGGCCTCCTCTACAGGAATAATAAATTGTATCCAGTAAAGCCACGATAGCCCTATCCCATGCCTACCTACTCCCGACCCTTCTTTACGGCTCTCAAATTTTCACCAACTTACAAACCATACTACTCTAAACTAGAATCCACTTACAACAAGGTGGCCAAATTCACTGTTGAACACCCCTAACATTCTCATCACTGCTCAGCCCTCAGGAAACTAAAATGGTTAGAACTTCCCCACATCCTTCTCTCTCAGCTTCAGATAATTCACTCTATACTGCACCTGCCTTCCTTCTGTCCTAGCATTACCTCTATCATCTCTCCTTACTCACCAATTACAATACTTTGCATCTCTGAACAACATCTTTCTATCTACAAGCCAAAAATCAAAATAGGAAAGAACCTACACAGCTATTCCCCAGCTGAGAACTGGAATAAACTTCCACCGGACATTCAAAATTAAGCCTAAACACCAGTTCAGAAAAGCTGTAAGAAACCACCTAAGCAATACATGGCTATGTGTGTATAATCATCCCCCTGGCTGACTGTATTCATCTCTGTCCTCTGCCTCCCACCTTTCTTCCATACCCATTTCTCACTCTTTATCCACTTATGGTTCTCTACATCTCTATCACTACTTCTAGCTATCATCCGTTACATGCATGATTTCTATTGACTTCAACAGTCCTATAAGTGATTATACACTTGGCAGCTATTCAACTGAATTGATGAGGAAGAATGTTGTACCTCTAATGGACTTTTTGCTCTGTATAGCACCAGGTGTACTCTCTGATCATTCAGAATGGTAATGTCTATTCTAACTGGTCTACTGTTACTCCTCGTAACTACATGTGGTAACTACATGTTTGTAGCCATGTACTATGTTTATGTAACTATGTTATGATCTATGTTTGTGGAGTTTTTCTCTGGGTCTCCATTAAAAAAGGGTCTCGGCCCAGCTGACAAATGTCTAAGTAAATAAAATAAATAAATATCTTCTCTTAACAGTCCTTTTTGATCCTATAGTCCCCATATATTCTTCTTGTTTTTAATTTCTGGAGACATTAACAATTCTTAAGTTTAGAGCATGGCAAAAGTGCTTTTTATTTTCTTTTTCATGGAGTGACAAAAACGGTAATCTCACCCTCTTGGTACTGGAAGCTGTCTTAAGATGTAGTTTTTGTGCATATGAAGAATGTGTAGTGCTAGTAATAATGAATAAAGACATACAACCAAGTCAACAAACATCAACAGAGGATATTTAATTTTCACACTGGGTTTAACAGCCAAACATTCTACTGAATTGTCTATCAGTTTAGCAACTTTCTAAGTATATAAGAGCAACATCTATATGGTAGCATACTCCTGGATTCTTGAGTTTAGTGCTCGAGAGGAATATTGGAAGGAAGGTTTGCAGTCAGTTCACTCTATATTCTGACATCAATGAGCCGAGAAGCTACATTCCTGTGTAGCAGTTATTTCTGTACGTATCCATTCATTTGATCACAGACAAACATCTGCGTGAGAAAGTGTGTTTTTGTTTTTATGCCAAATTATGAATATATGTCATATTAATATTTCTATTACTAACTTGATCAAGATAAAAACTGATGATATTTCGAGTCAGTTGAATCATTACATAATAGTAGAAAAACTGCTGAAGAGAACTAACATTTAACTTCCATCACTTTGCTGACATTTTAACTTTTTAGCAGTAAATATGCCATTTATCCATAATTACATATTTTATTTAAACATCTCAGGCATGTACAGATAGTAGCCTGGTAGAACACCATTTCATATAACAGCTCAGCCCAAAAGTCTGAAATAGCTGCTGACCCCAGTACAGTGATCAGTAAACAAGAAAATGTGATATATGTTTATGACAAATTATGAATTTGTGCCATGTCAATATTTCTGTATATAGGTTCATATGTGTGTACTAGGCTAATAGCCCTAGAGCCTTTACAAGCCTAGCCCATATAATTGCCCTGGCATCGTGCCGCTCAACATTAGTTCCCAGTGCCACTGTCAAGTACAGCCAGTGGAGTGATCTCTGGGGTGAACTTTCTATTTCCCATCCACTCATTAAGATTTCTCTTGAAGAGTGCCAGTGAGGTGCTCTGCTTGACATGTATGGGAAGTCTATTCCAGAGCATGGGCAATCTCTGGGTTATGAACCTGTCCCTCCAGAATGTTCTGTTGATTGTGGTAATGAGGTTGAGGTCTCTGGAGCGTGTGGTGCAGAGGGACTGGGATTTCTTTAGATGTAGCATTTCTAACATAGCTGTGTCAGACATGGCTTTGTAAGTCAAGCAGAGATTGTCTCTTAGTAGATGATATGAGACACCAAATAACTGGAGATATTTGAGTCTGTCCATGTAGGACATGTGTTTAAGGCCTAGGATCCTCTTTGTGAGGTATTTTCTCCAGCTGTTGCAGGTGTCTAGTGAGGTACATGCCAAATGGGCCATTATACTCGATGATTGGTCTAATAAGGGAAGAGTAGAGAGAGATTATGACCTCTTTCTTCCTGGATACAAAACTTTTGGTAATGAGATGTGCCACATAGAAGGACTTTCTGATCACAGTGGCAATGTGGTGGTCAAAGAAGAGGTTACTGTCAACCTGTGTCCCCAGATCTCTTATAATGCCTTCAGTGTTCAGTGGACTACCATCAATGTGGTAATTTGTGGGAAATTAGTTTTTCCCAAGGGGGATGACAACGCATTTTTTGGCATTGAGCTTAAGGCCATGGTTTTGACACCAGTCATTTGTCTCAGTGAGGTCTTTCTGTAGAATGTCTGCATCACTTAGTGTGTTAATAATGGCTCCCAGCTTGCAATCGTCTGCGAACTTGGTCAGTCCGAGTCCCTCCATGTTGGACTGGAATTCTGAGAAGTAGATGCCAAACAGGAGAGGACCCAGGACCGATCCTTGTGGGACTCCACTCATGACTGGTCAGCAGTCTGACTTGGAGCCTGCTGCTTTCACACTGTGGGATTTATCTGTGAGCCAATTTGCAACTCATCTAGTGATATATGGGTTGATGCCTAGTTTGGTGAGTCTATCTATAATTCCTGAGTGGGGAATGGTATCAAAGGCCTTGGCCAGATCGAGGTAGGCTGTATGAACTAGCTTGTCATCATCCACACCTCTGGTGACTGACTCATAGAAGTCCACCAGGTTGAGCAGGCATGATCTACCCTTCATAAAACCAAACTGCGTTGGGTCCAGAGTTTGGAGATTCCCTATATCCTTATTAATTAGGTCCATGATGATGCGCTCCATAGCCTTACATATCAGACTCATCAGGCTGATGGGGCGGTAGTTCCCAGGGTCTGTAGTCGCTCCCCCTTTATGGAGAGCTTAACTGTAGCAGTGCGCCATTCAGAAGGGACAAAGCCAGAGGTGAGGCTGTAATTGAACAGGGCACACAGGTGTGGTGCCAATTCACTTTGTAGTTCATGTATAACACAGCCAGGGATATTGTCAAGTCCCATGGAAGCTGTATTCTTGGCCTTGGGCAATGCAGCTTTAACCTGTGCAGCAGTAATATGGGGTGCCTGGCATTCTTCCAGTGTTGTGATTGGTCCTTAAGCGGGGGAGAGAGGGGTAAAGTTGGCACTGAATCTGACGGCCAGTATGTTGGCAATATCTGTTGGCTCAGTATAGAAGGTACCATTGTGCAGTAACTCAGAGCAAATCTGGATATTGCCATGGAGATTCCTAACATAGCTATAGAAGGCCTTGTGGTTGTCTTTAGTATCTGCTGCAATTCTGCCTTCATAGCTAGATTTAGAGAATTTGATGAGGGATCGCAACTTTTGTTGAGGCTAATAAGGGAGTTTTTCCAGTCTTGGGACTTCACCTTTTTTTGCAACAGTTTCTTCCTTCTGTTGTAGAGTTTGTTAATGGCAGGGGACCACCAGATTGGCTTCCTTTTTGTGAAGGAGAGTGTTGTGGTTCTGTTGGGTATAGCTAGTTCCATTTATTTAAGTACATGTTCATACAGTGCATTGGTGTATGATTCGGCAGTCATGCAACTATTCTCCATTTGCATGGGTGATGTGAAGTTAGCCACCTCTGTTTTTAGGAGCCCAAAGTTAGACTTGGAGAAGTTTTTCATGGTGGTTACTTTTGCAGGGTGTGTGGGTGGGATGTGGATTTCCATGGTGATTAGTTTGTGGTCAGATCTAACCAGGGAGGAACTGAGCATTGGTGTAGAGCAATGATCCCCCATGTTGGTAATAACCAGGTCAAGGATGTTGCTCCCTCTAGTGAGGGTAAGAATGAGCTGGTCCAGGGCATTGGAATTAATGAATTCCAGGAAACATTGGGCCAGTGCATCGGTGCATGAGTAGTTTTCCCAGTTAATGGAGGGACAGTTGAAATCACCCAGTATGACTGTTAACATCTTGATCCTGCTAATGTATATATGGTATCAAATAAAGGCTTACATACTGCCACAAAAGTTGTCACTGATACCTGCTATTTACCTGCTACCAATTTGCAGATATTTATACTTTGGCAATAAAATGTAAAATATGCATAACTGTTATATTTCCATATAGACCTGTAGCATTGTCCACTTAGATGCACTGAACAATAGCATTTCATATGCCCATACAACAGAGTTTTTTAATGTCCCCTCAGACAACTGGAGTACTTATTACTAGAAGAAATGAAAGTTATTTTCCAGATGAGTAATGAAAATATGCCATATGTTAATAATCATTATATAACTTGAACCAAAAGGTTTTTAAATGGTAGTCCATGGTATCAAATGAAAGCATATAAAAATGGTAAAAAAACTTTTCAGTGGTAGCCAATGTTTTATCTCTTATTTTATCTCTCTTTATTAGAAAGATATTAATATTTGCTTTCATACTTAACAATAATGAAATTTAGATATACATTTCACCATTGTGGAGAGGAGTGTGTGCTAAATAACTTTTATATTTTAACCTTTGTTTGTAACATTTATAGTTTTTCGGATACACACATTTGTTTACAGGTAGGTTGCAAAGTGAAAGCTATCCATAAAGGATTCCAAAAGACTTGCTCTTAATGTAATTGATCCCTTACACTGAGAGCAGTCTGAGAGCAGGTGTTTTGAACTCTGGCCCACTCTGCAACTCTGTTTACAGATAGGCCTTACACTGAACTGAGACACTTACACTGAGAGCAGGTCTTCGGAATCATAGTGGACCTGCAATGAGAGCAACTCTTGGAATCTGGCCCATCATTTTTAAAAAAAAAAATATTTCATCTGTAAAGGGATCATGGAGATTTTGCAAAAGCATTAGTTATTGCAAAGGAGTTACAAATATGCAGTAACTACTACTGATATATTTTCAAAATGTGTAAACTTGTTTCTAACTGCTAACAGCACAAATTTAATTACAACCATATTGTTTTGTGCATGTGTATTTTCATATTAAGATGTTTATAGATTCACTAAAATGAAAAAGGATAACATTTCAAAGACAAATTTGCAACACAGTATGTTGTATGTTAAAATATTGGTTTGGGAAAATGTCATAAAAGGGTATCAGTTTCTCTTGGGAAGAAATGAGTGGATTTCAGTTAAATGGGTAGCAAAGGAGTTAAAATAGTGGAAATGAATGAAAATAAGTGTATTATTAAAAGCTGGCATAAGATTTTTAATACTAAATCATGGGTGTATACATCTGGTGAAAGTATTCAAAGTGAAAGAAAATAGCCAAGTTGTGTGAGTAACAACACTCTGAAATAACTGTCTCTGAGAAACAGTAACTTATGTTAGTTTAAAAAATTACTGGAAAGATGACAGAAGAAAGTACGTATTCTATAATCATAGTATTCTATTTAGCAAAGCAAAGACAGGTTTGCATATTTTAAACCCACCTACTTGCATATATATTGTCTAAATCTGCTTAGATAAACTAAGAAATGACACTAGGTTCATAGGTGTGTACTAGGCTAACGACCACTGGGGCCATTTTTAAGCCTAGCCATGCATCCCAAATCTCTGACAAGTTCTGGTACCATAGGTAGTGTAAGCAGGGGCTTAGGAGATTAAATATTTACAAGCAGGGCCAAGGGAGATGAACCATTTACAGGTTGCCTGTGTCCATTAGAGACATAGGTGCCAAACCAGGAAGCACTTATAAATTCACCATTGTTTTCTATGAGCATATAGTATATATCTATTTCTTCAAATAAGATGAACTAAAACTCAAGTTTACATGTATTTTTCAACAAAAGAGGAAAACTGATATGATTTAAAAATGCATTGCAATTGAAAAATTGTTTTGGTATAAAATGACAGCATGTTACAGAGTGTGAAACAGTAAGTCTTAATCATGAGTTAATTACAAGGAGAGAACAGTTTATGCTAAATAATTAAATCTGCCTGATGATCAGGAGGGCTTTGTGAGATAACAGCTCTGATTTTGTTGAAATTAGCTGGCAACTATATAACGTTAATAAAATGAGGTTGATTTGTAAATGCTGTTTGTCTTTTTGGCTTTTCCCAGTTAGGGGTCGCCACAGCGGAACTCCAGTCCGCTGATGATTGGCAGTAGATTTATATGGTGCTGAGTTGCCAACCCGATGCCCAACCTTCAGCGAAGGCATGCCCATTTATGCATGTCTTTCAGAGTTCACTCGACCACGGGGAGGACATGCAGATTCCACACA
>NC_056727.1:619068097-619070597 GCF_019279795.1 Protopterus annectens | reverse complement strand
CATTATGACAAAACCAACAAACCTCTCAATCCATTAAAAGAAGGAGAGATAGTAAGGATGCAGACAGCAAAAGGTTTTAATTGAATAGGACTTGTGAAACATCTATGTGAGGAACCAAGATCATACATCCTTGAGTTACAAGGAATGGAAGTTAGGCAAAATTGGAAACAGTTACTGCCGGTGTCTGAGTCAGTGTTACAGCATCTTGTCTGTAATGGAGAATCTAATTCTCAGAGTATGCTGTTGAATGTTTCTTTTCCAGAGAACAATTCATCTTCTGTTGCTATTCTGAAAGTATCCCTAAGTTCCCAATGAAAAGCATTCTCCAGTAACTGTCCCTGTTTCTAAACCCAGTACTGATTATTATATAATTAGGTCAGGGCATAGCTCAAGACCTAATCCTGGATACACAACAACCTGGACATGACTGTTATTGTTTATGTGTTTATATAATTTGCATGCATATCTGATTGTCATTTTTCATTTGCATGACAAAATTATCCAAGAGGGAGGATGTGGATCATAGTGCGTGTGTTGTACCTTTAAAGCCAGTGTAGTTCATGGGCACATACATATAAGTACAGAGCACGTGCAAGCAGACTGACATTTGGTGTAAGCAGCCAGAGTGAAAGCATGTATGTGTGTAGCAGTCAGTCAGTTAGTTCATTTAAGTTTTATGTTCCAGTCATCCATCCTGATGTGTTTGTGTGTAATAAATATCTTAAATGAACACCCAAGCTTCATTGTCTTATTTGAATACACAAGACTAGTGACAAAACTCTTAAGGCAAAACACAAAATCAAACCTATTAGTCATATGTGATTCCATCATGAGACACGCTGTTGTCCCTCTCACCAAGGTGGATAAGGAAAAGGTCACGATCAGATGTTTGTCAGGTGCCAGGATATGCCATATCACACATGCACTCAAGTCTCTCAACAGCTGCTGTTATGACTCTTCGTGTGAACAATTTGAGACATACCTCTCTGGACTATATAAAGAGGGACATGACTGAGTTCTTGGACTATGTGTCTCAGGCAGGTATGTCCCTAGCCTTAAGCAGCATTTTACCTTCATCTAGGATGATGCCCCAATACAAACAGAAAATGACTGACTTCAATAATTGACTTAGCTTCTGTTGTCATTCTAAGGGGATCTACTATCTGTCAGCCTGGGATGACATGATCAACAGAACTCGATACTTTGCCAGAGATGGTCATCATCTGTCACCCCTGGGATTTCGGCTACTGGCTAAGGGTCCTGTCACCCCCATAGTGCCTTTTTAGGCAGTGTCTCAAGGACAAAATTCCCAACTTAAAAACACCATCTAAAAACAACCTCAAGGTTATGCTGCTAAATGTTAGGAGTCTCAACATGAAACTGCACTCTCTGGAAGCTGTCCTCACCTTAGAAGATGTGGACATTTGTGCAGTCACGGAGACCTGGTTCAAGGCTGTGGAGGACACCCCAGCCATACTGGGTTACACCTCCTTCCACACATTCAGACCTCAAACTGAAGGCATGGAAACTAAAGGAGGTGATTATCAATATTTATTAAAGATAAATACACCTCCAGATTGGTTAAACAGTATAATTCACTGGAGACACTTCAGGTGCAATTAACTGTTGGTAGGACACCTGTTCAAGTCATTGCCAGCTACAGGACCCCTTCCATGAATCAGGATACCCATTCTGTCTATTTGGATCTATTTGAGTCTATCAAGATACATCTGAACACCACGGTTTTGGGTGACTTTAACTACCATTTCATTGACTGGGTAAATTACTTGTGCTCAAACTTACTTGCCCAAAGGTTTCTCAACTTCATTAACTCCAATGGCCTGGACCAGCTCACAAGGGGTGCTAACATCCTGGATCTGGTGCTTACCAATATGGTGAACCACTGTAGTACCCCCACTGTGAGGTCCTGCCTGATGAAATCTGACCACAACTCGATCTCATTTGAAGTAGCTATCACACCTGACCATCCCTAGCAGCAACTAAACTAAAACACTTCTCCAAAGCAGATTATAACCTCTTATAGGATGGCATAAACAGCATCACTGCACTTCCTCCCTCAGATGGAACTGGCAACTATGCCAAGATCTACACCAATGCTTTATACGAACACCTGTATACCTGTATTGACTCGGCCATACCTGACAGGACTAAAACAAGCTCTTCAAGGAACAGCAAACCTGCCTGGTGGACAACTGACATTAACAGACTTTACAATAAGAGAAAGAAATTGCTGCCTAAGAGTAAGAGTGAGTGATCTCTCCTAAACTGGAAACACTCCCTCCTCAGCTTAAGCAAGCAAATAAGACTTCTTGTGAAGTCCTCCAAAGCAAACTAAGTGTCCAAATTAACTTCCTCAACAAAGGATAGCCACAAGGCATTCTATAGTTACATCCATAATCTAAAAGGAAAGGCCCAGATTTGTGTCAAACTGGTAGTTAATGATGCCACATATACTGAGCATGTGGACATAGCTAACCTG
>NC_056727.1:618946916-619067597 GCF_019279795.1 Protopterus annectens | reverse complement strand
GGTCTGGTAGCCTGGGGGGACCCAGACAGATGGCAGACTTGAAGCCAGGACTGGTGTGGTGGTTATTTCAGAGAGGGAGCTACCCTGTAGCAATGAGACTGAAGGTGAGCCACAGCTGCTTGTGGGTACTAGTGCTCCCTTGGACAGAGTGACTGTAAGGGCAGAAGTGAGGAGTAGTACCTAGGCTGACAGTGAGGCACCACTGTCAGAGAATACCAGACTTCCTAAGGAAGAGGAACTGGGAAGGGTTACAATGAAAGAGTTGAGACAGGCTAAGCTCTCAGACCCTACATTACAAGGCCTGAGGGAAGTAGCCAGTGAGGCACCTGATTGTCAAGGAAAAGAGAAATTGTATACTGGGACAAAGGATTACTGTACAGGGAGTGGACCCCTGAGGGAGGTCTAGAGGGTAAGAGAGTACAGTAGCTGGTAGTGCCAGAGCCTACCATTTGGCACTTCTAGCCATAGCCCATGATTTCCCTTTTGCAGGTCATATGGGCATAAAACATAACAAGAGACATATTATGCAGAACTTTTATTGGCCTGGGATTTTCATCGATGTAACAGGGTACTGCAGGACCTGTGATTAGTGCCAAAAGGTTGGCAAGACAGGAGACAAGGTGAAGGCTCCTTTGATGTCTTTGCCTGTGATTAAGGAGCCATTTCAGAAGGCAGCTATGGATATTGTGGGGTCTCTGAGTACTCCAAATTTCTCAGGGAAAAAGTATATTCTAGTGGTAGTAGATTATGCTGCCAGATACCCTGCTGCCAGATACCCTGCGGTGGTGGCTCTGTCCTCCACTGAGGTGGAAAAGGTGACAAATGCTTTGTTAGAGATTTTCAGCAGGGTAGGTTTCCCAAGAGAAATACTGACAGAGATGCCAATTTCATGTCAGACCTGCTGGCTTGTCTGTGGAAGCACTGTGGGATGAATCACCTAAAGACCACCCCCTACCATCTCCAGTCTAATGGTCTGGTTGAGAGGTTAAACTCTACACTAAAGACCATGCTACAGGCATTTGCAAACTACTTTAAGAGGGAGTGGGACAAATATTTGCCCTATCTGTTTGCTTACAGAGAGGTGCCCCAGAAATCCACAGGGTTTTCACCATTTGAGTTACTGTATGGGCATAGGGTGAGGGGACCTCTAGAACTGATTTGTGATGAGTAGGAGGGTGAGTGCAGATCCCACAAGGAGGCTGTTGTGGCATATGCCCTAAATCTCAGGACAGGGCTCAAGGAACTGGGTGTATATTACTTTATCGAAAATTTAAAAGTTCGAACGTCATATGGTCGAAGCCATATGATCAAACTTTTAAAAGTTCAAAAAACTAAAAAAAACAATAAACAGCAGAAAAAACCTACCTGACCATTTTAAGAAGCAGGGCAAGCCCCCCTGCTCTTTAAATATACCAACTCCGAGATCGCACTACAGTGCAGAAAAGGGAAATCTTCCCATTCCATACTGTACGGAGAACTCCGTTGAAACGTTCAAACTTTTAAAAGTTCAATCATATGGTTTTGACCATATGACATTCGAACTTTTAAAAGTTCAATAACATAATATACACCCCAAGGAACTCATGGGCTTGGCCCAGGAGAACCTGGCAGAAGCCCAACAGCAGAAAAAGGTCTTGTATGACAGGAATACTCAAGCTAGTGAGTATGCTGTAGGGCAGGAGGTTATGGCTCTCATTCCTGTCAGACACAACAAGTTGCAGGCAGCTTGGAAGGGACCCTTCAAAGTAGTAAGGAAGGTCAGTGATGTTAACTACATGGTAGAACTGCTAGGCAGGAGGCAGGGGCATACATTGTACCATGTTAACATGATGAAACATTACCATGGTAGAGATGCCCTTGTGCTGAGTATTTGCAGTGGATGGCAGGAGGAGTCTGAGGGGGATCTGGTGACTGATCTCCTCAGTGAGGCTTGGACTGACACCTCAGTAGAAGGGATATGTCCCATCATCTATCCCCTACCTAAGTTTGAGAAATCAAAGCAGTGCTACAGGAGTTTGGGGACATGTTCACTGGGAAACCAGGGTGCACCCACCTGATGCAGCACCATGTGGATATTGAGCCCCAAAGGCCTATTAAGCAGGCCCCTTATACTGTGCCTGACAGGGTCAAACAGACTATGAGGGAGGACATACTGCAGTCCACCAGTCCCTGGGCCTCCCCAGTGGTGCTGGTACCAAAGAAGGATGGCAGCACCAGGTTCAGTGTGGACTACAGGAAATTAAATAGTCACACAGTGGCAAATTCTTACCCCATGCCTAGGACAGATGAAGTCATAGAGCAGCTGGTTGGGACTAAGTATCTTACCACTATTGATCTTACCGAGGGCTACTTGCAGGTGCCCTTGACTCCCAGCGATAGAGATAGGTCAGTTTTTGTGACTCCTTTCAGCTTTTATGAGTTCATGAAGATACACTGTGGGATGAAAAATGTCCCAGCAACTTTCCAGAAGCTGGTAGATTGCATCTTAGCTGGAGCAGGAGATTTTTGTCCTTGCTTACCTGGATGATATTGTCATCTACAGACATTCTGGGCAAGAGCACCTTCAGCATGTCAGGGAGGTGCTGAACAGACTACAAAGGGCAGGGTTGACCATTAAGCCCAGTATATCTCAGATGAGTATGGCAGAGGTCTCCCACCTGGGACATAGAGTGGGGAGTGGTAAGATCAGGCCAGAACCTGACAAAGTGGAAGCCATTCAGGAATAGTCTGCCCCTGTTACCAAAAAGCAGGTGAGTGCACTCTTAGGGACAGCAGACTACTACAGAAATTTTGTCCCCAGTTATAGTACCATAGCTGCTCCCCTCACAGACCTGACATGGAAAAACAAGCCAGATAAGGTATAGTGGACCACAGCATGTGAGCAGGCATTCCAGAAGCTTGAATGAGCTTTGGGAAGACCCCCTGTGTTAGCCAGTCCAGATTACAGCAAATCATTTGTTGTGCAGGTAGATGCTTCATACCATGGGGTGGGGGCTGTACTCAGCCAAGTTCCCTCAGAAGGAGAAGAGCACCCAGTTGTATATCTCAGTTGTAGGCTCCAATGCAGGCAGGAATGCTATGCAGCTGTAGAAAAGGAATATCTAGCCATAGTGTGGTCACTACAGAACCTTCAACCTTATCTGTATGGAAGAAAATTCACTGTAGTTGCAGACGATAATCCCTTAATATGGCTACATCGAGCCAGCCAACAAAATGCCAAGTTACTAAGATGGAGCCTAGGATTGCAGGCATATGATATGACAGGGCAGCATGACAGTGGGGTTAGCAATGCCAATGCAGATGGGCTCTCAAGACATGGAATGGGGTAAGGTATTTCCAGATAGGTTTAACCCTCCCAAGCAATGTTTCTCAAGGTCATTTGAAAAACGAGATTGAGTCTTGGGGGGGTAACAAAAGAAGATACTGTCAGTCCAGCTATCTGGCATTTTGTAAATGATTGTATGTCATTTGTGAATATTAACATGATTTATATAGAAGTGTAATAAAAGGGAGATACTGCCAGCACAGCTGTCTGGAATTTTGTAAATGGTTATGTGTCATTTGTGAATGTCAACATGCTTCATGTAAGATGCTTGTGTTACAGATGTATTAGAACTGTATGTCATATTGTGCAGATGTGTGCTGAAGAGATATTTTGTAAAATACTGAGCAGAAATGTATATGCACTATTGTAACTGTTTAGATGTATATATTTTTAACAGGGGAAACTGAAACACAGGAGATTATCTCGAAAAACTTCAAAAGAATAGTTGAAATTGAGTTACTTTATGGCTGGGCCATAAACAAAGGATGTTATCTCTCAGTTTCAGTGCAGTAACAGACACAATGTCTAGAGCTAGAAGTTTTTTGTATTGTCTTGTAAGTGTTTATTGTTTTATGACTTCCAGGATCTGCCTTAGATCTACAGGAAGTCCTTGTTTATCTATTTTCACAGGTAGATGTTAAATGCTAACAGCTGCATCAGTGAGGGTTTTCACCTGGGATAGTCAGCTGACAAGAAGCGATGTCATGCTGCAAGCTGCCCCAGCAGTAATATTTGAAATATTAATTTAAGAAGTCTCTGAGAGAGACTGGGCATTTTGTATTCTGTCTTTGACCTGACAAGAACATCCACTCACCACATCTGCCTGCTTGTTTTGTAAGTAAGTTAACTAGGGTATAGTAATTCTGTTAGATTCAGACAGGAATATAGTGAAGTACAGCTTAGATGTTTTCTTTATTTATTTGAAACTGTCCTGCAATGTTGCTTTAAATATTTCCAGTGATTTTGAACTTTGATGTAACTGTGATTATATACTGAGTATTTTCTTGTTCTTTTATTAATTATAATTAAATATATTTAAACCTTTCATTGTGGCTGATATTTGTGAGACATATTTAAGTTCTGAGAGAACGTGCATATTTATTTGGTGTCACTGTGGGCCACTCCAAAATGCCTTGTCTTTGGTCAAACTACCATTTGGATTAATAATAACATTACAGAGTAAGATTGGACACCTTTTGTTAAGGGTCTTAAAGCAGCTGATAAGGAGTGGCTGGTGACAGTCAAAATTACCTTATAATCTGGGCAGAAGGGGGCATAGTTAGTAAACCTGTGCCAGCCTTTCCCAGGTGTGTGTGTGTGTGTGTGTGTGTGTGTGTGTGTGTGTGTGTGTGTGTGTGTGTGTGTGCGTGCGTGCGTGCATGCGTCTGTGTATACCTCAAAGTGTGTGTGTGTCAGCTACTTTGGCAGGCACATGAAGCACTGGTTGGACAGAGAGGATGCTGGAGGTCTTGGTTTGGCCACTCAGCTGAGATCTCAACTCTACAGCTGTGCCAGTATGGAATCTTATTGGGGAACATCCACTCATCACATCTGCCTGCTTGCTCTGTAAGTAAGTTAACTAGGGTATAGTAATTCACTTAGATTCAGACAGGAATATAGTGAAATATTGCTTAGATCTTTTCTTTATTTATTTGAAACTGTCCTGCAATGTTGTTTTAAATATTTCCTGTGATTTTGAACTCTGGTGTAACTGTGATTATATACTGAGTATTTTCTTGTTCTTTTATTATATATATAATTAAATATATTTAATCCTTTCATTGTGGCTGATATTTGTGAGACATATTTAAGTTCTGAGAGTGCTTGCATATTTATTTGGTGACACTGTGGGCCACTCCTAATAGCCTTGCTCTTGGTCAATCTACCATTTGGATTAATAATAACATTACACAGTAAGATTGGACACCCTTTGTTAAGGGCCCTAAAGTAGCTGATAAGGAGTGGCTGGTGGCAGTCAAAACTACCATATAGTTTGGGCAGAAGGGGGCATAGCTAGTAAACCTGTGCCAGCCTTTCCCAGATGTGTGTGTGTGTGTGTGTGTGTGTGTGTGTGTGTGTGTGTGTGTGTGTGTATACCTCAATGTGTGTGTGTGTGTGTGTGTGTGTGTGTGTGTGTGTGTGTGTGTGTGTGTGTGTGTGTGTGTGTCAGCTACTTGGGCAGGGACACCAACCACTAGTTGGACAGAGAGGGTGCAGGAGGTCTTGGCTTGGCCACTCAGTTGAGATCTCAGCTGTATAGCTGTGCCTGTGGGGAGTCTTACTGAGGATCTGGAGAAAGAGGGAGAAAACAGCCCTAGACTGACTGTGGTCTCTGTGTGCTCTTAAAGGAAATTGCACTTGATGCAGACAGCAACATCTGGAAATACTGTCTAGGTAATTTGTCATCCTCCCAATGTATGTCCCCTACTGGTGCTAGTGGTGAGGATTGATACTCCTTGACTACTGGACCAGTGCCGAGGCATCACATGTAGCATAACGTTTGAACTTTTAATAACCATAAAACAAATGGTAAGCTCTTTCATCCTTGTTTTCTTCTGGGACTTATTCAAAACCGTTACAGTGTTAATATCCTTAAAATGTCTTATTGTAAAAGACTCTTTTAATAAAAAGACAATATATACCTTATGCATTTAAAAATAACAATGAAGCACACTATGTAACAACAATCTAAACATTTATCTGCAATGTATATCAAAAATGTGTAATAAACAAACATAAAAATATAAAACATTAGTTGAGTAGGTTAATTGCTCCCAGGTATTAATGATAACATTTCATTTTAGTAGTTCCCATTTTAAACAGAGACCTGGATTTATAAAAATACATGGTGCAAGAGTATTTTACAATAAAACATTTTAAAGGTATTAACATTTTGAATTAGGGTAATACTACCAGTATAACTGACTATTTAAAGAGAGTCTTGATGGACCTGTAATAGTTTTGAAGAAGTCCCAGAAGAAAACAGGGATGAAAGCACTTACCGTTTGTTTTATGGTCATTAAAAGTTCAAAACTTATACTACACATTGTTGGATTTTTTGCTACTGGCAGAGGTACCACTATGTGAGCCTCTTGTTTTTTTTCTTTTATTACTGGTGGCTGCATGGACACACACTGCATGTTTTATAAATGGAATGTAATTATGAAAAATCTGAAGCAAAGGGTTTTACACTTTTATCTGTATGCATTGGTTAGAAGTGTACTGATCCCATGGTTATGTTTGTCAAGGCATATCACAGGCATACATGACTGAAAATACTTTGAAATGGAATTTTATGTGATAAATATGTACAAAGATTTCAGAAACAGTTCATTTAATAGCACTTTTAGCATTTGAAAGATGTTTTGTTAGCAAAATGTGTCATCTGTCTGTTTTTTTTTTTTTTGTTTTTTTCTTATGTGAGGAGGGAGCTGCATTTCTGTTATGGCACAAACAAGGATATTTTGCTATTGTTACTCCAAATGTCTGCCAGTTTCTCTTTCTTATTCACACACAGACACACTCACTGACCTTTTGTGTCAGGCTAGGATTCTTTCCCCCCACACAACACCCTGTGCAAGTGATGGTAACTGTGCCATATCCCTGCTTTGTATATTTTGGATTCAGGGATACATAAGCCATTTTATAATTGTAACTTTACCTTCAACATTATGTAACCTTTATTGTATCATATTGCTTATGGAGCTTTTCTCCCCGGGCTGCTGCCCTGAATGAAAACTCCTGTAAATTGTGCTCTCTACTATCTTTATCTGTGTTTTAGAAATATATTTTTATGCATTTGCTTTCTTACTGAATGAATTTTATAATTGTAACTTTACCTTCAACATTATGTAACCTTTATTGTATCATATTGCTTATGGAGCTTTTCTCCCTGGGCCTCCACTGAAAATGGGCACTTTCTGGCCCACTGGACTCCCCCGGTAATCAAACCGAAATAAATAAATAAAATAAATAAATAAGCTTTGTGTCTGATGCTCAGGGTGCATAGCTGACTTAGTGCTTCGTATATCTGTATTTGTGATGTTGACCTGGTAATTGTACCTTTGACTTATATTGGCCTTAGAAAGTTAGATGGTTGATAGCATCAAAAAATCACTACTTTATTGTAAATGATCTTGTGAGGGTGAGTATTCTGCCTTCTGCAAGGAAGATATCACAATATAAACAGAATATAAACAGAAGATGATTGACTTTAACAATTATCTTAATCATTGCTGTCATTCCAAGGGAGTACACTATTTGCCAGCTTGAGAGGACATCTAGTTGTAGAATATGAAAAACACAGTACTTAATATTAGTGCCACAGCACAAGTGTGCATGATTGACAGATCAGGCTGCTTTGTAAGGAGTGGTTTGCATCTGTCCCAACTAGGCTTTCAGATATTAGCCAAAATATTATCCACCCCTATATTGTCTTTTTTGTCAATGCCAATTTGATAAACCTTCCAACATAATAAATTCTATGTAAGATAAACTAAAGGTGTTACTGCTCAGCTCTAGCAGTCTCAATAAGAAGTTCCACTCCCTGGAAATACTCCTCACCCTGGACAGTGTTGACGTGTGCAGTTACTGAGACAAGGTTTTAGAGCTATGGAAGACACCCCATAAGTGCAAGGCTATAATGTCTTCTATGCACTTAGACCTGCTACCTCACAAGAAGAGACACGAGGTGGAGGTTTATCAATCTACATAAAAAGCAAGGTCACCTCAAGATTGGTCAGACAATATGACATACTTGAGCTACTCCATGTCCAGCTAATCTTAGGTAAAGTCCAATACAATATCTTTGCCAGGTATAGGTCCCCTTCTGTGTCCCAGGGGTACCATATAACCTACTTGAATGTACTGAAGTCATTCACAAAATAGCCCAACACTATATTCATGGGTGATTTCATCTATCTCACAATAAACTGAGGTACATACACAACCACTAATATGCATGTTCAAAGATTCCTGGATGTTGTCAATACAAACACCCTGGAACAGCTAATTGCATACCTACAAGGGGTGTAAATATCCTGGATCTGGTATTCACAAATATGACAGAATATTGCACCCCCTCCCTGGTATAAAATCATAAAGTGGTCACCTTTGAAATTAATGTAAATCCCAAACTCCCAGCAAACCTCAGAATCTTTGAGAACTTTTCCAAGCATAACTTCCTCCTACTAAGCAATGGCATAGCTAAATTCCAAGCCCTCCAAATTCTGAGAACACTGTGTCCTATTTGGAAGTGTTTACCGAAATCCTGTACAAGCATATACATATCTGCATAGAAACAGTAGTTCCAAACCAAAATAAACATAGTTCAAACTCCAAAAACAAGCCCCCTTTGTGGACCCCCAGTATAAATAGGTTACATAAAAAAGAAAGAAAATGCTATCCTAAAATAGGAAGGGTTATGCCCAAAAGACAAAAAACTCCCTCATCAGTCTCAGTAAGAAACTCAAGGGACTAATCAAGTCCACCAGAGTCAGTTTTGTGGCAAAAATAGCCTTCTAGGCTAAGGTTGACCATAAGACATTTTTCAGTTTTATACACAATATTAAAGGGAACACCATGCAGTGTGCTGAACTAATAGCAAATGGAACTCCCTATATCAAACCGGGGGTCATAGCAAATTTGTTGGTCAATAAATTTAGCTCCAATTTCACTACCCTATCATCACTAGTCACCCTCAAGAAATATCTACCATTTTCCTCCCATCTTTCAATAAAGAACAGGTCTTCACTGCACTCTCCAGAGCTAAAAACATTGTATCAGTGGGTCATGATAATATCCCAGGATGTCTTCTCAATAGTTTGAAACATGACCTTCAGGCATACTAGAATCTCTATTCAACCACAGCCTCTAAACATGCTTCGTCCCTGGGGGATGGAGGACAGCAATGTTCATCCTTCTACATAAAGGCAAACCGTCCGAAGGACCCAGGGAACTACAGACCCATAAATCTGGCTAGTCTTATATGCAAGGCCAAGGAAAGAATTATATTGGATCTGATAAACAAAGACATAGAAAATCTTCAAACAAAGGACTTATCTCAGTTAAGTTTCCTCAAGGGCAGGTCATGCCTACTAAACCTGGTGGACTTCTCTGAGAAGATCTCTACAGCCACAGATGATAATAAAATGGTGCATACTGCCTACCTCAACTTGGCAAAGGCATTTGACACAATACCTCACTTGAGTATTATAGACAAACTCACAAATGTAGGCATAAATCCCTATGTCAGCCAATGGATAGCCAAATGGATTGCAGATAGGACACATGAAGTTACAGTGTGGGAATCTGTCTTCATCAGGATGCCTTGTTACAAGTGGTGTCCCGCTGGGATCAGTACTAGGACCTCTCCTGTTCAGAATAGAATTGTCTAAAGTCACTTCTATTTGGAACATAATTCTCTAAAGTCAAGGTAAATGTAGAGGGCCCTTGGCTAACCAAATCTGCTGATGACTGGAGGTTGGGTGCAAGCACTGAATCTCCCAAAGATGTAGATATCCTCTAGGAGGGTCTGATACAGACAATTAACAAGTTCATGAACTGTCACCTACAATTCAATGCAAAAAAATGCATAATTATACCCTTTGGGAGATGACCACCTCTGCAAATTACACCATTGATAACATTCCCCTATGAGAAGACCCAATGATAAGGGACTTGGGAATTCAGGTTGACAGTAACCTGAACTGTAATCATCATTTGTCCATGGTGGTGAGAAAATACTTCTACATGATGTAACTTATAAGTAAGGGTATGTCATTTAAGTCAAAGGAGATCATAGTCCCACTATACTCAGACATCATTACATCAACAGGAGTGGCTACAATGATTCCCATTGGGAAGTCAACTATCCTGGCTAATTGCCATGTTGATAATACACCCATTAGATTTGACCAAGTGGTCAGGGAGCTGGATAAGCACATAGACAGTAACCTTACATTCAACCACCATGTGGCCACAGTGGTGAGGAAATCTTCTTATATTGCACAACTTATAAGTAAGGGCACGGTATCTAAGTGCAAAGAGGTCATTATCTTACTGTACTCTGCCCTTATCAGACCAGTCATAGAGTACAATGCTCCCTTTGGTATGTACCTGACCAGGCATATGCAGCAACTAGAGTGATCTCAGAGGTTCCTTACAAAAGGAATACAGTGCATAACAAACCTGCCTTATGCAGAGTGCCTTAAAGTTCTTTAGCTCTACTCAGTCTCTGATAGATTTTTGAGGGGTGATCTATGCCTGGCTTACAAGGCATGCGCAAACCCCACACTTATGAATCTTCTGCATATTTGTAAGTTAATGAGTACCAGAAATACAAAGTCTGGGGACCTGAAATCTGTCTGTGACTTAAACAGAACATGCTGGAGAGATAGATATGTGTCACAGAGGCTGCCTCTCCTATGGAACAGGCTTCCCATCCATGTGGAACTGAGTTTGTCTATTACCCAGTTTAAGTACAACCTAGACCAGTGGATGGGGAACAGGAAATTTACACAAGGTCTGGCACCCATGTCCCTTATGGACAGAGGTAGCATATAAATGCCTGGCTCTCAATGTCCTATTTTTAAACAGTGAACAAAACATAGAATTAAGTAAAGAGTCAACAAAACATAGAAGTAAAGAGTCAACAAAACATATTTTTAAACAGGATATCATTAGTCTTTCAGGAATACTTGGCTAGGCTTAGAAAGCCTATCCCTAGGGTCATTAGCCTAGTAACAATCTATGAATCTATGAGTCTAAGAAAAAGAATACAGGGTATAAATAACATGTCCTATGTGGACCACCTCAAAGCCCTGTCCCTGTACTCAGTCTCTTACAGATTGCTGAGGGGCAATCTATGCCTAACCTACAAGCCATTCTCTGATTCAGCCCTGATGGATCTGTTACACATTCACAAAACAAACAGCTCTAGAATTACATGATCTTAAGATCTAATCTTTGTCTGTGGCATAAACAGAACATGATGGCATGACAGGTATGTGCCTCAGAGATTACCCTTTCCCTGGAATAGACTACTCATTTGTGTGAAACAGAGCTCTTATCTAAGCCTATTCAAATGCAATTTGGACCAGTGGATGAGAAATCACAAATTTACCCCATCTTGTTAACTATTATCCTAATGGACGGGGACAGCTTGCAGGTGCCCTAAGGCAGAGGCATATACCAAAGCCATTCTTGTCTGTGGGCATTGATAATTAGGAAGATTGGGGCAAGAATGGCTAGGCTTAAAATGGCTCTAGGGCTGCTAGCCTAGTAACCTCCTATGATCCAATATTTGACCATAAGATTTGCTACCACCTTTGCAAGCAGAATACAGAATCAACATTGGCCTAGTTTGCTAAGCAGACCCAGTTTTGTGTTCCAGTCTCCCTGTTGCCATAGGAAGGGCAAACATCTTAAGCAGATATTGAGTCCCCCTAGATACGCAGTGGATCTGTTGGCAGTGAAACTAAATGGGTTGATGTGGTAAAGACCATGTGTGAGTACACGTATTGCAAGTATATATATATATATATATATATATATATATATATACTCCTGTTCTACAACTTTATTTAGAATTATGTCTTCAGGAGTCTTTCTCTGCCACTTCTGACGATTAGTTTTCATAGTCTCTATTTTCAGTCATCAGGACTGTTTGTTGTACTTCTATTTGCTCATCTTCTAAGAATTCAGTTTGGATGCATTTTAGTCTTTTTGCAGATGCCTGCAATTTCTTCACACACACACACACACACACACACACACACACACACACACACACACACACACACACACACATATATATATATATATATATATATATATATATATATATATATATATATATATATATATATAGATTAACAACTTCCCAAGAAACTAAATGAGATCTTAGTCTAGCTCCTTTAGCAACTATTTGAATTACAGACTGCAAAATGTCCCATGGCATTTCAATTTGTCCTATGTCTCCAAATGTAAATATAACAATTATACAGTTTTTATGACAGTAATTTACTTTATGTTGAATTCCAGATGTTAGTAATGCGGCTGAAGTTGAAAATCTGCCTTTCACCCTTCTGTCTACCATCAGGTGAGTTAGTGAAAGATCATATCCTTGCAATGGAGTATTTCTGTATTCCAAATTTGCTACATCACTTTCTCATGAGATTTTTCACTGCTTGGGTAGATGTATCCATTTATTTATTGGATTTAGGATAGTGTGGACCGGAGGTAATACACTTAAAATTACATTCTTGAATAAATCTTTTGAATTCCTAACTTATGTATTTCGGACTATTGTTAGATAAAACAGCATGAGGTATTCCCTGACTCAGGAATATGAACTTTAATGTATTACTTATGTTTGTGCCTATAAGTTTGCTTATTTCTGGAAAACTGTAATATTTTTTCAAGTTCTTTGACCTGGAATAAATCAGTAACCACTCAGCTTTACAGGGGATCTGGAATTTTTCATTGTAATGTCTTTACCTTTGGATTGTTCTTATGATTTACATTTCAATTGCAGCTGGCACACTTTTGTAGTACTTATTTTATGAGCTGATGTTACTAGCCAAAACAATATAGAATTTGTCCTTTCTTTGCATTTTACTATGCCCAGATGTAATTTTTTACTTTCTCAGTTGACTGGGAACTATAACTCTGTCAGCCTTAAACATAAAAGACCTGGACCAGCTTAGTTTTGCCTTGGAAAAAAAAAGACCATGTCTTTCCTTTACACGCTAGCCTTTCAGTACAACATCTTTCAGTAGATACATACATGTTTAAATCATTATCACAGCACCTCTGAAACTCTTTCACTTCTTTGTCTTCTTCTTCTGTCATTGTTAACAGCACTATTACCAAATAATCCATTCCTCTTCTCCTTCTAGAAATTCTTCATACATCTCTGGCAAGCATGCTTTATTCAGCATATCTGCTAAGTGTATTTACTTGTCTGGTCTGTATAGCACTTTCAGATTATGTTCAGTGAAGCAAGTAACATCTTTTACAGTCTCTGAAGTAGTGGCCTTTACAAGGACTTTTTGAATATGCTTTGTAAGGGTTTGTGGGTCTGCTTCTACCATATTCATGGAATTTCTCACATCCATACAATACTGCTAACAGCCCCTTTTCTGGGTATATCTCTTTTGTGCAGATGTAAATATTATTTGCTCATAGGTAACTGCTCTATTTTCTTGTAGGACTACCTGTTGTTGTAGCTATGTGCCCAGCTTCTGCTTGCAACACATCTTGCTTATTCATATCACAGAATGTTGGACCATCTGTTACTACGTCTTTTAAGAAGCAACTATTTTTTCTGTTCATAGCTCCATTCTCCTGCTGCATCTTGCTCTTGTGGCTTTCTTACATGTGCAGTTATCTCAGATATGTTAGGCACAGACTTTACAAGGTTTTACATCATTACTAGAAACCTCTTGTAATGTCTGTCTACTGGCATTGCATGTGCCCCATTGCTCATGTTTTTAATTAGGTTTCAGTCCCTCTAATGTTAAATATGATTTACTAATTTCAGATTTTTCACACCAATGTTACATCTGCAGTTATTTAACTTAAAATTGTGTTGTCTTAATCCATTCAGAAAATGTATCAATATTTTGTCACTCTGTTCTTGTGTCTGACCCCATGATAATAGAGCGCAGCTTATGTGTACAACATCTAGTAAGCTTTCAATCACCTTGTCAAAATCTCTTTAGAACACCTCAGGTTTTGATAAAATATCAAACAGAAGTGTAAGGAATTTGCACAATCATGATGCATTTAATATGCACAGTATGGAAGTTTTCTCATCTAGCTTTACCTGCCAGAAACAGGTGTGCATTTCTTACCGAAAAAGCATTGCAAATATTCTTGTCACTATTTCTTCAACTGGTGGCTGAATCACCTCCGGTCACCATCGTTGTGGCTATATGGCATTTGTCTGGCAGTTATCACACAGAATTAAGACTATAAGCTGCTAGTAAATGTCTGAGTTCCTCAGACTCCATTTGTCTACTGTGTGATTCACAGTACGTCTCTTAACCAGAAATTGGGTTAGGCTCCTCCGTGGTCTTCTGGATCCCATGTCTAGTAACTACATATGAACCTTACATAATGGGTGGTACTCACTGTTAATCACTGAGATGATATCTGACATAACAACACAATTGTGAACCTTATTTTTATGCACAACAGTGACAATAATGCTCAGCCATTTTGCTGGCTTTGTTTTGGCTTTCTAATGACATCTAGGCTCTCATTTCTCTTTAGCTCCTGTCAAACTATTCCCATGAAAGCTGCTAGTTCTTTTCAAGAAGCATGTATCAATGGCACTGTGTCAAGATGTATTTGTATATTCTATTCTCCTAGCACATTTCCTTAGCCTGTAAATATATCATCAGAGTAATTCAGCATATTATTGATGGTATCCAAAATATATGTGTGATGATGAAATCAAGTCTTTACATAAGCAGTCGTTTTTCACACTGTGAATTATTTTTTACCATTAGCTTCTTCCAAGCCAAATGATCCAAAACATTATAAAACTTCACTTGATCAAGTGCACTTTTTAAAAAAGAAAGAACTTTAACTGATTTAATTCTATACTCACATTGCAAGTTTTTAAACTAATGGTACCAGTCAGTTGCCAAAATATGTTAGCACTGTACGCACAGTTTGTTTCAGAATCACATAGTTCTAGTTATTTAAAAAATATTTTTAAACAAAATATTACACTCTGCACCTGTGTAGTTTAAATATGTCATTCTGTCTATTAATTCCAACATTATTTTCCAGCAGTCATACCCGAGTTCTTTTCTCTCTCTGATTTAAAAGTTGCAGAAGCACTTCTAGATTTTTACAGCAGGAAATCTTTCTACTTGCGCACTTGCAGCTTACAGTTAATGTTCATATTTACCTTCAACAGCATACACTTTCTTACACATTTATTTTCGCTTTTACACACCATAGAAAAATGCCATTTGCCTGCAAACATTTTGTAGAACTGATTAAAAGTGGGACAATGCTTTCATTAATAGCAAAACCTAATGCAAGCTTTAATTAGCAATGCAGTCCATCTGGCCTCTATCCTCATATTGCTTCTACTACATAACTAAATTTATTACTCATGTTTGCCTTATCATCTGACTCACATTTTACTTTGCAAACATTTGTTTTCATCAGATAATTTACTTATCTGTACAGTTTAATCATTCTGCAGATGTTCACAGCTTTTGATAAGAGTATACGTTTATTGTAAAAGCCTGCCCCTTGTTTCTTCATTTCATATACTACAAATTATTCTATCTCTTACTAATAAATCAAGTTAACTCAACAAGTTCTTAGTCTCCATAACTTGCGTATTTATAGTCTGTGTAGAACCTTGTGTTCTTGTAACTAGCAAGGTCTAATAAATGGCAAATTCTTTTTCGGTTGGAAATAATTCCTGAATTTATTTATTAGTGCAACTATTATGTTATTTTGTTCAGTAAAGATAATTAAAAAGCTTTATGGCATATTTGTCAACAACATATGGGAACATAGCACACTGAATGCTGTCATGGTTCTCTGTTAATCCATTCATAATGAGGGATAAACTGATCTTTAATTCAAAGCTTCAAGTTTCCTGCCAAATTCCTTGAAACAAAAGAATTCCATTTGATTACAGTTGAGCCATATTTCCACTGATAATAAAACTTCTGCAGGTTTTAACTCAGTCATTCATGAAGGCAGTTCTATTTTTTCAGTATTTTAGAGGTATTTTATCTTTTCTGGTAGATTTTTCACCACTCTGTTACTAGGACATGTCAAAACACTTAATAAAGTACACAGACGCAATTGGTGTTGTTTATCCTCCATGAAGGCAATATTCCAACTGATTTCTGTAAAAACAAGTGACGTGTCACATGAGATAATAATCAGTGCTATTTAATAACATTGCAACAATACATCTGTATTTGGTAACCACCCATGTGTTTGATTGTTATATATCAGAGGACTGGGAATATATGTGAGTTGTTCCACCTGAACACAAAGCATTACCTTACCAGGCCATTAAGAGGAATAAAGAGGACCACAGCTAAATGTTATGGAGAGACATCCCAGGATGTGACCTGGCATACATACAGGTTTGTCTGGCACATTTCAACATCAAATACAACTGTACTGGTCTCCCTCAATGAGTTGCTTTTTATTATGCTACGACAGTATTGATATGGATAGAACTCACTTGTACTTATTTATGCACAACAGTATGTTGAACAAATAAGTATGGAAATGCACCCAAAATATTTCTAGTGAGCCTTGAAGAACTCAGTTCAAAATTATATTTCAAAGATATGGAATTACATTTGTGATGAGCAAATTCCTGTCTTCTGAACACTCAGTAATGTTTATATTTGTATATTAATTTTTTCAGCTAGATTTCAGAAATCTAGTATTGTGTTCTGCTTTCTGTGTTACCATTTTATTGTGATTTGTGTAGTAACAGATCATACTTTCATTTATTATCCAAAAAAACAATCCCAGGATTCAGTAAGTTTCCATGCAGGAATAGTTTATTCCTGCACGGAAGCGACTGCATAGGGGCAGCACAGCAACGCGCCATGCATAGTAATGATGGCACACTGCCTCAGCTCCTAAACGGACATGAAGTGTGAACGAGTGCAGGGGGCGTGTCTGAGAGCAAAGCTCTCACAATATATACACCCACGCAGTCAAGAACTGCCGTTTGGCAATTGCAATGAGCAAGACCAGTCATAGGGGGTTGCATACCCCCAACAGCATAGAGCAATGCAGAATGAACAGATATGTGGCACATACATCTGGCCTGTCCCTCATTTACCCTGCCGAATCACTGGGATGATCTCATCAATAATGGCAAACATACGAGTGTCAGACTTCAAATCCATCAGAAAATGTACATAAAACAAATCCCATTACCCTAGCAACACCCCAAGTTTATAAGAGCAATATTTAAAATATAATAATATAAACACTTTTTTTATCAAACAGATTAAATGTAACCATAGGTGCGCGGGTTTGTCCATTGCTTAGCTACACATACTGTAGCTTAAATGGCATGAGAAGATAAATATCAAGATACATGCAAATGAAGCAGTACTTCAATAGTGTAGTGGTCAGAGCATTCGCCTTATGAGCAGTCATTCCCAGTTCGATTCTCACTCCAGTATATTCCATTTTCCATGTCAAATCACCTTATGAACACTATTTTTTGTTGTATAACCTACTGCATTAAATTCAGATGTAAGGTGTCATTGTAATAATGTTGTAAAATCCACAGATAAATACAAGTGCCCCATACAGTATATGTACACATGAATCAGGGATACAAATCTAAGGTATAATGTGTAATGAATGATAAATTCATAGAGTGTCCAAATCCACCACCTTCCCAAGAACCATGTTACATTTCTGTCTAAGTTAGTGCGGGGGTAAGCAGAAGTAAACACTATTAAGCAGTAGTAAGTGGGAGTAAGCATATTTAAGCAGTAGTAAGCGGGTTTAAGCCCATTTGCATGGCGGTAAGCAATGTGCACACAAGTTAAGCAATATTGAAGCTAACTCTCTGAAGTATATTTAACGAGAAGTTAGCATTGCTTACTGTTGCGCAAACCCGCTTACAATTGCTTAAAAGTGCCTTAATCACTCTGCATCCAACAGCTGTTGTTCTGCCCAGCAACAAAATAAACAGCCCTTGCAGGTCTTGAACCCAGGACCCTGTACAGTATAGTCACAGTAGTTAACCAGTAAGCCATCACAGCAGTACATAAGACTGAGGTATCACCAAACAGATCCTCACTATAGGAAAATCAAAATTAACATGTGAAAGGAATCTATATACAGTTTTATGTTGTATAACCTACTACATAACATAAATATGTGAACTGGAGGACTGCATTAAGTCCAGATGTGAGGTGTTATTGTAATAAAGTTTTGAAATCCACCAGTAAACACAAGGACCCATTACAGTGTAAGTACATATGAATCATGGATACCAAACACATATATAACATGTAATAAATGATAAATCAATGCCAAACAGCAAATAATATGCAAATGAAAAAAATAAGTAACACTAAGCATTGCACACCCCTGCTTACTTGGTGTAAGCAATGTGTAGGCCAGCTAAATCAGTTTGCCCAGTGGTGTACCCCTTTAGGCAATGCCAACCTTAGGTAAGCAGGTTTGGCCATAGCTTAGAATTTTCAAAACCGTCCAATCACAGCAAAGTGTGGGAAATTGGCCCTATTTAAACCCCACAGGTGGGAATACATCTCATAACATGTTGCAGCTTATTCCTGTAGGTACTATGACTGGTGTTGGTGAAGGAGTGCGCTTCCGGGCACAGTGCTGGGGTATCCAGGAGTCCAAAGTCATGGCAGGGCTTCTTGTTAAAGACCATGACTAGAGACTGCTGCAGGGTCAGTACTAGGGTTCCCAATATAAAGTGAAAGTCTGGGACCATTTGCCCATGACCTCACCAGTGCCACTGGCATCCCTTGAACTGGTGAGCAGGTCAGCCATCACTATGCTGATCTGAAGCATAGAAAGAGGGAGCCCTTGGATGAGTGGATCCAAGAGGCTAGGCAGACAGGTGATGTCCCAGCCATGTGTATCAGTCTACTACCTGTTTAATAATTGCCAGCTCATGCATATTATGGATAGATATGGCTAAATATTCCTCTTATGTCTTTGACAGTGGCAGATGAGTGGGCTGTGAACCGGGAAGCCCATGCCTGTAGATTGCTGAGGTTGTGTCACGAGGCAGGTTAGTAATAGTCTTGCATGTACTGTCATAAGAAATAAATCTAAAAGTAGTAGAAAGTTAATTGTCAGTATAAAACCTGTATTGTGTATGGCATGTACTGAATAAACCAAACAATATGACAGGAAGAGTCTCATATAAGTTGTATGTAAATAAAAGGCCAACAACCTGACAATAATGGTCTAACTGCTGGACTGCTTGTGTTTACTCTGGTATCATATGGTAATGTAGTGTTGCAATCGCTTAATAGTACTGTTGTATTAAGCACATTTACCGACACAGTGCTACATGAATAAAATGTGTAGGAATGTCTGTGTATGACTGTTGTAATCACAAGAGGTCATATTGTACAGAGAGATACTTAGACAGAAAACAGTAAAACGACAGACAACATAATCCAAATAGCACACTCAACTGAAATGTAAAGTGTTGTATTTTTAGCACACACAGCCATGGTTCCAATCCTGGGAGTGGTAGTAAGCTGTATGCAGAATCATACCACACAATTGTATAGATATTGTCAGAAAGTCCAGATAATTGGTGTATGTCCCCTGCCTGTCACCCTGTCCCACTGGCAAATCAGTGGAATGATCCCAGAAATTTAGGAAGCAAAGAATGACATACAACTGATTGTCAGACATCATAATTGTCAGAGATATATATCCATAAGAGCAAACATGTCACTCTAGCAACTGACCAAAGTGTTATGAGAGTAATAAGCAAAGTATGTCCCAACTCCACCCCCATGTTGTGAAGCTATGACCAGAGTGTGTGCAGTAACAGAGTAAGATGTATGTGCATAATAATAATTATGTGGATTCTGGTAATATGTGACAACATTCAAGTAGTGTAAACAAACATTCCTCCCACAGGTTTGTCAGATATGAAAAATGTGCCTAGAAATAAAAGATTGAAATCTTGGACTGGTACTGTTTAATCTGGTATTGTATGGCAGTGTTAGTGTTGCAATATCTCTGACTAATAAGGTATTATTCATCACTGTCATCCACACAGTGCTACATAATAAAACTGTCTAGGAAACCCTGTATAAGAGTGTTGCAATTACAAAGTCAGATTGAAAAACCATGGGAGACTTATAGAAAGAATTCAGAGAAAAGATACACAGCAAATATCTATATAGCACACCCAACTGTGATGAACACTGTTTTATTTCAGCACACACAGCCATGATTAGAATCCTTGGAGTGGTAGTAAGCTGTATGCAGAATCATACCTCTCAACTGCACAGATCTGTCTGGATATCCAGAGAATTGGCCCATATCTGCTGGCTGTTACCCTATCCCCCTGGCATATCAGCATGCTAAACTTTGACATGTAGGCAACATTTAATGTCATATAACTGACTGTCAGGCTGGTAAATATTTGGAAAATGTCTATGAAAACAAACCTGTCATTGTACAACTCACCAAAGGTTTATGAGGGCAGTAGTCAAAATATGTCCCAGTTTTACCTGCATGTTGTCAAGACATGCCCAGAGTGTGTCCAATAAGAGCTGGAGAGGTATGTGCATAACACCAACCTGGAATCTGGGAATATGCGTAGAAACAGTCAGGTAGTGTTAACAAACAATACCTCCACAGGTATACCAGGTAAGAGGTGTATACTGCAGGTAAAACACAATTCATGTATATAGTTGTCTACAGCCATGCCACTGTCAAAACTAAGGCCATAGGGTAGTGCAATAATACCTGTAAGGTACAGATCACAGCACTGACTAGAAAAGTAATGAGAACTACAGGGATATACATGTTGTTAATTGACATCTCCCCCCCCCCCACATCTGCAACAACAAACTAAGTACATAACTCAATTGGTATATGCACTATTAAATCTACTGTTGGGATATATGTCCCATTGTTTGGTAAATATTGAAATTTGTTCTGTGCATGTACCATGTTGAAATACTCCACATTGGTGGCATGCTGTTGTAATGGTCACTGTGGTTCCATATATGCATGTGCTCTGTTTGCTATGCAACTGTTCCATATCTGGTGTTTCGAGTTAATGGAAATATCTATGCATGCTCTTATACCTAATCCTGGAATGTGTTGACTATTACTAACCCACATATGTTTTAAAATTGAAACACCATAGCATGTTTGGGAAGGCTGGTTCCAGCAGACCCACCTCTCACAGCTCACCTGCTTGTGACACCAGGCACCAGCACGTCTGGGTCCCATCCTGGGACCTCCTCGTCCGCTGGTCCTGCACCACCTTCAGGTGGAACCACCTCAGGGGATGGGGCTCAGTCCCTCCCCAGGAGCGGGCTTGCACAGGATACTGTCACCCATCGTCAGGTCCGGGGTAAGCTGCGTAGTGAGCTCCACAGGGAGTTTGGAGATCTGCTACGCCAGCTTGAGGGTTGTGTGGTGCAACTAGAGGGTCAGCCTGCCCCTCCTACTCAGCCCTCAGAACAGCCACCTTCGGGGCCATGAAGGTGCAGTGGTGACTGCCCATGGTGGGGGCCTCAGTCCCACTGTTTCCACTAGGGGGCTCATGGTCTTCCGACTTCCAAACACCCCTCCCCATCCGAGGTGTTTACCCCCCACATGTGTCATATACCGCTGTCTTGTCTGTATTGTCTGTTATTGTACCCAGCCTACCTCTCCAAATATACCTACTATCCCTCCCCAACATCCCACTCTTACCTTAAAAAAAAAGGACAATCTGTTTCCAAAAAAAAAAATCTCGCCCCATACATAGCTGTCCATTTTGCACACATGTCCACTGGACACGTAAATTGGTCTAATTTGCTTCACAACATATTAATGTTGTCCTCACCCCTCTCTCAGGGGAATGAGTGTCCACATCTACCTCCAAATCAGTGTATACGCACAGCTGTTACTGTAGAAGAAATGGGCAGCTATGGACCTTCCCTACACCTGTCCTGCACATCCCTAGCTATTTACTCAGTTCTCCTCTTCTTTCTTTTTTCTTTTTCTTCCTCACAACCCTCCCCTTTTCATTTTTTTTAAAGAAATTACTTTGAGTAAAGCAGGGGTAAAACACTTTTAACAGCCGTAAGCAGGTTTAAGCCTGTTTGCACCAGGGAAAGCAAAATATATATATATATATATATATATATATATATATATATATATATATATATAGGTCCATGTTATTCAATCAAAAACCTGAATGCGCAAATCCAGTTGGAGCAACACAAAATGAGCGAATGTTGCAAACATCGAATCACAAAAATAAAAAAGTAACACATGAAAACTTTTACTAACTGTTTTATGCAGGGGGGCAAGCCCCCTTGCACCCCCCACATGCAGGGCTGCACCCCCCACACCCCCGCTCCTTAAATATACCAACTCTAAGATCGCACTCCATTGAAGTAAAGGGAAGAATTCCCTACGGCGATCTCCATTCATTCCTTTGATATTTGCAACATTCGCTCATTTTGTGTCGCTCAAACTGGATTCACGCATTCCAGTTTTCATTCAAATAATATAGACCCTATATATATATATATATATATATATATATATATATATATATATATATATATATATATATATATATATATATATATATATATATATATATATATATGTATATATATATATATATATATATATATATATATCTATATATATATAAATATACATATGCATACATCTATAGATATATATGTCTACATATATATATATATATATATATATATATATATATATATATATATATATATATATATATATAATTTATATATATATATATAGAGAGAGAGAGAGAGAGAGAGAGCAATATACATGTATATACAGATATATATCTATAGATATAAAAGAGAACATAACAAATACATATATGAACAAAGGCACCATTAATGGGGGTGAGGGGGCCCAAGCTAAATGCCTCTTGTAAGTATTGATATCACTCCCTCCCCCACAGCCAAACATATCTGTCCTGCAGCACAATACCAACTGTTGCAAGTCCCATACCCAGAACCCTACACAACATGGCCACAAGACGTAACAGTAATCCATCCCGCCTGTATGATGTCAGGATGGTATCAATAACATATCATGCAGTACAGTCTGGCTACCATAGGGAATGTACAATGTGGAAGCAATAAACATTCCAAAGATACATATACACACACACACACACACACACACACACACACACACACACACATATATATGCAAATATATATTTATATATATATATATATATATATAGATAGACAGATATGTAAATACACATACACACATAGATATGTATAGGAAGATACATATTTAGAGGGAGCACAGCTTATTGAACAGCCAGTATTCCTACAGTTGCCACCTTTTCAGATGGACAGTGTATGATTCACTCATACAAAAGACAATTGTTGCATAAAACATATACCCACAGAGAAGTCAAAATATATGACACCACACACAGGTTTGCATACATAAGAAATGGTTATTTGTGTACTATTACAGTTGTATATGCCATGTCATACAGCTGCTAGGTCTTTGGAATACATACTAAGTAATGAAACTCTCAAGCAGGTCATTTTATACAGTAATCTGAAAGCATGGGAAATAAGAAATACACCCCGGGGATCACTTCTGTGTTTCTGTTCGACAGTGGCACAGGAAAATAACTTTCTTGGGTGGAGTAAGCCAGGGAACCTTGTTGGCTAGGCTTACATAGGCCCTTGGGCTGACAGCCTAGTACCTACCTATGAACCTATGAACCTATGTTGCTCTCCAGGCCAAGGCCTTCAAGTAGTACAACAGTAAATTAAGACTGGGTCAGAGGATAGCAATCAAACAACAGTAAGTAAGGCAACTATATAGTTCAGTAGCCTCACATTACACTCTGTACTCAACCCCTAGGGGGAAAAGATTAAGTTGCCACAATGAGGATGTATCTGTTATATAACAATGTTTAACTTAAAACATCACTATCACGCTAACAAACAGAACAGTCTGTATGACAGTAAGCACTAGGCCACCAATGTTCCCAAGGTGAAATGTATGGAAATGTACAGCAATATACCTTAAGGTGGCTTGCTACTGATATCCCTCACATGTTGTAACAGCCTAGGTTATATATGGTGCATAACTCTCCCCCATAGACTGACTTACAGGGCCATATAACACTGTTACATATGCTGACCTCTGGACTGCAGAAGAGCACACATGTTTTCTGCAGCTGAAGTCCACATATATATGGACCCTACCCCACAATATGTGTGGGGACCACAACACCACTGGAATGATGGCAGGAATGGCAGCATGATATAATCACAGGCCACTACATAACATCCTCTTACTGCATGTCATATGGACAAAGCCTGGTATATAGGTGGGAGGACAGAGGCCGGAACACAGGACCATATGTGAAATAGTGTTGTTATACACTGATAAAGCTGCTGGTGTTACAAGATAGTCTACAACATACCCTTTAGTCAGGATTATGAAGTCAGAAACACATATAGATGTAGCCATGTACTGTTAGCACTCCACACGTACAATGCCAGTGATATATCTGACACAAGACCTGTGTGGTGGACAGAAAAAACATAATAGGCACTCCTCTGGCCATCATGTGGATAGGCCCACAGTTGAGAGCTATGCAGATAGACTGCATTCCATGTTAAACAAGTATGTACACACAAACCCTGTCACATTGGTGCTATACAATGCACATAATAACACTACTCACAATGTATGTAGGTCTGGAACCTTATACAAATATGTAGCTGTCCTGAGTCTGCAAGTCCTCTTGTAAGAGGTATTGCTACCTGCTGTCTGTAACCCTGCTGCCCACACACACAGGAAGGATGTCCTCCATGCAGGAAAGGTAAAGGGACCAAGCCCACATGATGTAGGAATTTATAGTAGTGGGTTTCCATGACAGTGATAATTGGAAGTACTACACAGCATGCTACATGCAGGTAGCAAGTGTTGGAAGCATGTGCAGAGGCCATCACCTGATCATGTGCATCACCTACAAAATCCATGCTGCAATCTATTCAAAGCAGCTCAATCCATTTAGTGGAGGGAGACTGAGATAGAGAGAGAGAGTAAAAGCAAAAAAAAAAAACAAAAAAAAACAAATACAACAAAACAAAAAGAATATCCATCCAGCCATCCACACGGCAAACTATCCAGAAGAGACATAATTCCCACAACAGGTATGTGAAGTATATATGCATGTAATTGAATGTAGTACTTGGTCCAGAATAATGGGATAGATGATGTGGAATGATTTATATGTGTCATCAGGTGTTGTAATGATGTCCAGCTGAACAACTGCTATGGACAATAGTGTATGTCCCTGTGGGCAGTGGGCCATACCTGTCAACTGTGCAGATCAGCACTGACTGACAAGATGTAAGCCATCATAATGTGTGTTGTGTAATGCAAGACATGTATATTAGTGTGGCCAATAGCTGGTGGTGGAAGTAATGCTGTTATGATGGACATGTGGGTTTCAGAGCCCACCACTTGCAGGACAGTCATGTTAACGTGTAATATACCATGCAAAAATGCCATAGGTGTGTAATAGGCTTACCTGAAATTTGTCCCTATGTATATCTATACACATATATATATATATATATATATATATATATATATATATATATACCACCCCTAATGTTAGGCTGTATCCACATGTGGCACCTGTCTGTGTTGTAGCAAGGCAGAACAGTGCAGCTGTGCAGGAAGGAGAGTTAGAGAGTGTGGATCTGATGTCTGAATGCACCACATATACAAATAGGGTTTCCTCCGGGTACTCTGGTTTCCTGCCACATTCCAAAGACATGCATCTGGAGCGTTTCTCCCCGGGCCTCCACTGAAAACAGGCTCTGTGGAACCTAGTCGGACATTCCCGGTCAACAAATGTTAAATAAAATAAAAAATAAAAATATATATGTGTGTGTGTGTGTGTGTGTGTGTGTGTGTGTGTGTGTGTGTGTGTGTGTGTGTGTGTGTGTGTGTGTGGTGTGTGTGTGTGTGTGTGTGTGTGTGTGTGTGTGTGTGTGTGTATATATATATATATAGATGTGTGTATACATATATATATATATATATATCTATATATATATATATAGATATATATATATATATATATATATATATATATATATATATATATATATATATATATATATATGGGTCTGCTGCTTTTAATCGAATACCACTTATTCTAAAAAGAGCACTAGACCATTCAGTTATGTGAAAGTGCACTTATTCGAAAGTGCACTTTTGCAAAAACCTGTTTCAACGGACCGGAAAAAAAAAAAAACACTTTATAACATTACATTGAGTAGAGGGCTTTGCCCCCCGCACCACCCCCACTTAAATATACAAACTCCAAGATCGCACTATAGTGGGGGAACAGGTAAATTCCCTATTCCCCACTGCAGTGTGCCTCGATGCTTTAGTGTCCCTGAATGGTTCATTGAACCGTGCTTTGTGGAAGTGCACTTTCGCTTAAGTGCACTGTCATGTAACTGAGGGTCTACTGTTCATTTTTGCACAAGTGTATTTTTGGTCTTATAAAGTAGACCCATATATATACGCACTCGCATATGTATATAAATGCATGTCCCCTACTTTTGCATGACAGTGCTGCATGATATGTCTGAGGGAACATCACACATATCAACACACACACACATATATATATATATATATATATATATATATATATATATATATATATATATATATACATAAGTGTGTGCAAAATGGACGGTTATGTCAGGTGTGAACCCCATGTTAGGAACATATTGCTCTTGTTTGTGAATGTGGGAATGGGAATTTGGGGAAGGATAGCAGGTATATTTGTGGAGGTGGGTTGGGTTGGAAGATAGAGAAGACAGCCTACAGAGGCAGTATATGACATATGTGGTGGGTAAACACCCTGGATGGGGAGAGTCATCTGCAATGTGGAAGCCCAATGAGCCCACATATGGAGACAATGGGACCAAGGCCACCACCCATGTCAAGTCACAACATCAGCTTCATGGCCCTGAAGATGCCTGGGCTGGAGGCTGAGCAGAAGGAGCATGCAGACCCTGTAAGTGTGTACTGAGGGCCTCAAGGTACTGTAGCACATACCCCAAGTCTCTGTGGAGCTCCCTATGCACCAAACTCTGGACCTAGACCTTGGGTGACCTCAGGATCATGTCTGTGTGTGCCCTGGTGGGGGGTGGCCACCATCCCCTGAAGTTGTCCCACTTGAAGGTAGTGCAGGACCAGTAGATGAGAAGGCCCCAGGGTGGGTTCCAGATGTGATGTTGCCTGGTAACATGGCCAGATGAGGTGGGAGAGGTGGTTCTGCTGGCAACTGTTCCCTAAACATGCTATTGTGGCACTGTTATAGAAAATATGTGGGGAGTAATAGTCCACACATTCCCGGATCATGTCCAACAGCATGCATAGATATCCCCAATAACACAAAACAACAGATGTACAGCAATCACACAGCAAACAGACCACATGCATATATGGAACCATAGTAGCCCTTACAATGGCATGCAGGTGACATTGTCAGTAACAGACCACCAGTGATAGTGTCCCCACAGGGAACATGACTACAAACACATAGCACAAAGTGTTGTGCAATACAATATATGTCCCAATGGTAGGTATTCTGTAGACATACCTATTGAGTTGTGTGATCAGATTGTTGTTGCAGATATGGTGGGGGGAAACAGAGATGAGTATTAAAAACTATGCTAACCTTGCTGTATGAGGTCCTCAGTCCTGTTTCCATCTTTACGTCTTTCAAGGAAGATGTCCAGGGAGAGGCTTCCCATTATACATCTCAAACCTGGTGCAGCACTACCATTTGTTGTTTGGCTGAACAGCCCATGAGCAGCAGGAGCGGACCACCCTGTGAAACTATCTTGTCCACAGGGTAAATGACGTCGGCCTGCATAATCTCAGTTATGAGCAGGTCCAGCATCATTGCACAGACATACTTCGCAATGCCCATCAGCGTGCTGCTGCAGTCGGGGGAGGGGTCATCTCGCAACAGGGAAGGGTCATGCCATCCAGCCCCCCCCAACACATGTTGAGGAGCTCCTTGCAAGCCTCAGGGCACCTGCCTACCCGCACACACAACACCTGGCGGAGAGCATAGTGGAGGTGGGTGCTACCCACACAATGGCACAGGAGCTTGCAGGTAAGGCCACAGGGCACATCAGTAGACCACTGTTGCATATCCATCCACATCTGTACAGCTAGATCATGCATATGTGAGATGACATATATATAGTCTGCTGTTGCGTAGTAGTAATAAATAGATGTGCAAAATCTGTAGTATCGTGGGCTTGTACTGTTGATGTACTGTAAAGCTGCACCCACCCTGTACCAATGCCACAGCTGTGGCTACTGACATCACAAGTCTCACACACTTACGTAGGTCCCTCTGGTATACCTCCAAGGTAGCAGCCTGTAGCTGGTGAGTATGTTGTTTGTTTAGGTTTGCCAATACATCGGTCATGTTATGGCCATGGTATAATCCATGCACACATTTAACACACCTACCCATAATGCATGACGTACATGTTTACGTATTGTTGCTGTTAACTGCACTGCATCACAGTGGTCACCATGATGGTGTATCTGAAGGGTATGTCAGACTACTGCAGTATAACTAACATCCTGTCATTGCAAAATGTGTACACATAGATGAATATAATGGTGGGACAAATGGCCTACAGTAGGGACATGTGTAAAACATCACTCTTATACAGTGCTACAACAGTGTATATACCAGTATTACGATGGCAACTGTTACAGAGCTACACTATGGCATATCACAAAACTGCAGTCCACAACCCTTACAACCAGCAATGTGGTCCTAACATGAGCAATGAGTGTGTAATATGGACTTGTACGTTAGGACAGCAAATATGGGGAATACATAACTTCACAAACACTGGAAGCATATGTGTGCACACACTCCAGATAAAATATAGTGGAAGCAGCTGTTGAGGTACTGACCACATGCATTTGTTATGGAAATGCACCTTCCAGCAAGTATACGTCCCCAGTGTCACACCAAGATATAATCTGCTGTCCAAGATGTTTGGCCATCAAAGGTGCCCACTTACCTGCAACAGAGGCAGCCATGGCTTGCACACATCTGACATGCCATGTCATGGACCTCATACCCAACAGGTAGCACCCAGGAGTTGGACATGTAGCCATACCTCACCATTGCATATACCATGCCAAACAGTGCAGACAGTCATGTATGTGGTAAGGATGAATGGGACAGGAATAATGTAGGAAATAAACAGATGGCCATCCAAGACAGATGATGCCACATGTAGCAAACCAATCATGCAGGCTGGCTTGTAACATGTCACAACACTGAGAAAGTTGCAGGAATGTCTAGCAAGTACTAGCTGTGCAGTACCCGTGTCAGCAATTGCCTGGACTCTGCAAACATGTGGCCCATGGGTTAGGGTAATCAGATGAGACAGTTTTACCACAGGAAACATCAACCAGGCCTCTCTACAGGTAGCTCATGCGTAACAGAAAAGGTCCCCAAAAGGCATGTGTTGCAATGTGTACTGGTGTACCATGACCACATTGGAAACCTACAGACAGTATCACGTAAGATACATGTGCTGCACAACCGACACCTCACCCCACCTCAGGCTCACCATCCCCATCTGTACCGTGCCAGTGCCAGTGTACACCTGTATGCTTGCCATTTATTAGCTGGGACTAGGCTGTTACACATGGTGTTCAGTGTTTGGGGCACTGTAAACTGACACATGTGTAGGCCATAGTTGTCAAGCATCTGCAAAAAGGCTGAAGGTAGGGAGGGGGTGTCATCATGACACAACAGTGCACTGCAGCAGGGATCCAAAGGATGCTACGAATGGTTGTATCTGCACACAGTCAGGGTCAAGAACTGGCAGGCATAACCCTGACTCCACAGCAATAGTGATGGTAGTGTGTGAACTCCAAGGGATGTGCATATGAATTGACCTTGCAATCATGCAGAGTTGGGGGACATGTGTAGGACAGACTGACCAAATACTGACAAATGCAGATGGCCTATGTTAGTATACCCCTGCCAGGTATAGTGACTGCTGTAGTACACATAACAGTACGTGCAACAAACCATCATGATAAGGGCATGCACACATATGCACCCACGAAGTGTATGCATTTCAATCAGCATCAGCACAACTAACACATTTGTTTGGCACTGCATTTGATTGTACAGGACATATGTCACATATCAGGCTCATATAATGTTAACATATGCAGTAATGTGGTCCAAAGCCATATCAAAGAAGAGGGCGTTATATCAATAAGGGTGTGTACACTCCCCATAGCCATGGTAAGGTTTGACGGTTGTCAGATTAATTGTATCGTATTGGTCATACATGCACCGCTGATGATGACATCTGTAAATTAGACATCAGGCATTAAAAAAGACATCTGTCCACATATCATCCCAGGTATGTGTCAGACAAACACATAGGGGCTGTGAGCAGCAGAGCAGACATAACTGACACAGTAATACACATTTATCAATGGTGTGTACACCTGTGAGGTATGGTGCACAGTACATGGCAGGATTCTGAACAGGTGCACAGAAATACTATGTACATGGGTGCAGTGTTTTCCAGGGGAAGGAGCATCACCTACCAACACAGTGTATGCATCACACACATATGTTGCTAGCATGGATTGATTATAGCTGTACTGCATGCTGTTGAGTACCATATGTTATGCATGTTGACATATGGGTAATGGGAGGTCTGTGTGTAATATCTTTGTGCAACCTCACCTGTAAGTGTGTGTGTGTGTGTGTGTGTGTGTGTGTGTGTGTGTGTGTGTGTGTGTGTGTGTGTGTGTGTGTGTGTAGGGGTGTGTATTTTGTCTGTAAGTGCAATCGGGGGGTTGATGCATGTAGGATGTGTGTGTGTGTGTGTGTGTGTGTGTGTGTGTGTGTGTGTGTGTGTGTGTGTGTGTGTGTGTGTGTGCGTGTGTATCCATGTATGCACATGTGTGATTGCGGGGTTGTCCATATGTCTCAACTTCCCTTTGAAATCGTGCAGTACATGGACATGGGCTGACACATGAGACACCAGGAATACTTGTCTGATATGTAATCTCAGGACAGGTGATAGTATAATAAGGTCTGTAGAATGGAACATGCATTGGGAGAGAAACTAGACACCAGGTATATTGTTATAATTGCAATCAGCAGAAAAGTGAAATAATACCCATGTATGCAGCACTACAGATGCATTGGGGAATTACTAGACACCAGTGAGTGTATCCTAATATTACTGTCGTCCACATAAGTTAATAGAGCAACAGATCTTGCATCTACTGAGCAACAGTTACGTATGACACTCCAGTGCGTGAAATTATTGATTGACTGAAGTAGCCCTTAACATATGGGGGCCATGCTCACCCTGGACAAACCCAGGGTGAACACTAGATGACAGCAGTGAGTCCTTGTAAAACCAACTCCAATCAAGTCAAAGAGGTAAGGGTTTTGTGATCACCTGTCTAGGCAATTAGAAGAATGATACGTTAATGATTGGTATTAATGAGTGTAAGTTTCCAAGTGTGATGCAGGATTGGGAACTTAAGAGAATAAACTTGGGAGAGTCTGCAAACTCAGGGACAGGTAGTTATTATGGCGGAATGTCAGGGTGTGTGTGCGCACATGTGTGTGTGTGTGTGTGTGTGTGTGTGTGTGTGTGTGTGTGTGTGTGTGTGTGTGTGTGCATTGTTAAGCACTGATGTACAAGTCTTAAAGTGCATTTCTTGTTTTCCTTTCACAGGTGGCCAGGTGTGTCAGGGTCCCTCCTGCATGCAGTCTGATGTTGGTGTCAATACAGACACTGAAAATGATGATAGGTGTGTTGAGGCGCAGGCGAGGTTGTCAGAAGCCAAAACTGCAATATCATTTGACATCCCCCTGTTATCCACCCCATCCCCGCACACAGTCACAGTGCCTATAGATACCCCATCACCAGTGGCCATAGCAGAGGGACAGTTGGTGGTTGGTGGCAGTGCACAGGACAGTGTAGTATCTATGGCTGCTGTGTCTGGACACAGCAGCCATAGCTGGATGTTCGGCAGGGTACCACATAGGCAGATATATAGGGGTGCTCCTGGGAGGGCTTCTGGTCAACTTGCCCCCTGGCAGAAATGCCACATCTGGTACCACCAGATGCATGTTTCAGGCTCTCATGGAGGTGCAGGCATGTGTGGAATGGTATACCAGACAGGGTCTAAGGCTGCAGAGGGCTGTTCTTTCAGCTGTGACAACATCCATGATCTTGCAGGTGCCCTCCGTTATTTTTCAGAGGTCATGGATAGATGGTGGGGTGAGATGGTGGGACTCCTTGACAGTGGATTGTCCATGCTAGAGCATGTGGTGGGAGTGGTATGATGTCCAAATGGACATAGGCCAGTAACACCAATATCTGGAGGTCAACGTGGACATGCAAGGACACCAAGCCGCTCCCGTAGTGGCAGTACCAGCCCCAGCACTGCAGGGGGGGTGCTGTCCAAACCACACCACAGCAGGCCACGTGCACGTGGCTCTGGTCAGTCCCAGGTGGGACCTGGTTCCAGTGGACATATATCATCATCAGGAGAGAATAGCATATCAAGGCTTGTACCTAGCTGTGCCCTTAGAACCCCTGTCAGGCGCAGTTGTCGTGTCTGTGGCCGGAGGTGGTGAACTGCACACCCTGCCAGGTATGGTCTGCAGCTCGACTCCAGATATTGGTGTTACTGGAAGCTGTCCAACAAACACCTGTATAGGCCAGCAACATGGCAGAACTGTGTGCATGCATACTCATACACAATACAAACATACCTAGAGCAACCCCATACCTACACACACACCACATCACCAATGCCATATCAGTAATTAAAACCCCTCACTTACACACGTGGTGTCAAACGTATGGCCCAGCCTAGGTCTCTGGCAAACCAACAACACACCCTGTGCATATGATGATACCTGTGCCACATCCCTGTCATCCATAACATCGATACAGGCACAGGCTAATATGGTTCTGATGCATACGGTGACTGTACTACACTGTACCAACGTACTGCTGTGTAATATGTTGTCAGCAGTAACGTTTAATGCTTACATGTCAGATAGTGTAGCTGTCCAGCCATGATGCATTATAGCTGTTATTAACACTGAGTGATTGTGGTCTCCATAATGTTATAAATTTGTGTTGTAGGTGTCCATGTGTCAGCAGGAGGATGGTCTGCTGTCATATCTCACAAGGGGTATGGAACTGTGGTGACACCTTGGCTGTTCCATATCCTGGGCACAGGTGAACACGTCACAGGTCTGTATAACAGTTACTGCCTGTGCCACATGATGGATAGGTCTGAGGGTGGTGTATACAGGTGAGTGCATGGTGGCTGCTGTTAGCAGTCCTTCTACAGTGGACAATGGTACTTGTACTGGGTGGTACACACCACATGTTTGTGTATAACACACACAGAGGTCTAGGTGTTGATGCACTACACAGAGAATACTGTACACATGAATGTATGTACCTGTGCAAGGAACCCAGTGTAGCCTATGTAATTCCACCAAGCCAGACTACCCAGAACAACACATCGTGGAATAAGCAGTCCACTAGTTTAATGTAATTGATGATGGTATCAGCAGGGTATATGCCCCATTCGCCAATGTATTGCAATCCTCATCATGGTAAACATATGTGTGCTGGTGTGGGTGGCACACCCCTACCCTTTGGAGGGTGAGAGGTGCTGTAGAACCACAGATAGTGTGATAGACAAATACCTAACCTGTTAACATGAACTGTACAGTATTACAGCCAACTACACGGGGGGATACACTCAATAGTAACCACAATGATGTTGGCTATATCCACAAAAGCCACACCCAGCTATATATACCAACCCCAATATCACTGCACACCTATACAGTGGGGAAGAGGCCATTTACACAGCTAACAGTAGTTGTGATGGAATGTATGTCCATGGGATGATACCTGTGACATGTTAGCATATGCCACGCAGTTCTTGGACAGATGACCCCCTGGGACGTGTATATTCTGCAGCCTGAAGTATATCCCTCCACATATACACACACACTTACTTGGCAACAATTGGACTAGACTCCTACCTAGGTATGTAGTTCTACTGATATGTGTGGCTTTAATTGCACACACCACACAGCTTTTAGGATAAGGTGTGTTCCAGGTTACATGCAGAACATCCCCAGTCATGTAAGGTATGGTAATGGGGGATGTAATGGTTGTATATGGACAATACATAGTAGGACATACCATCATATACATATTGACAAACACATAACAATCAGACACACATCTAAGAGACCTGGGGCTATCAGTGCTAACTACCTTGTCAGTGTGTCCATTGTGTTACAGGTAGATTACACACAGCACATGCATAACTGGGCTGGATAGTGTTATCAGTTACCTGTATGGTTGATGGTGACAGTGGTCACCATACAGTGGTACATGGGACATGTACCAAGGGTACCATGGTGTAATGACAGTATACCCAGCACCCACACCCCACTATGGATATTGTACACACTGGAACCCATGATGATACTCTGACATACCAACCATCACACATTGACCAGGAGTGCAATACAACCCCTTGTCCATCCCAAGAGTGCTACTACAGGGATATGCATATAATGCACATGCCACAGGCATAGTAGGGTGATGCATTGTCATGCCTCTCCTACAGGCAACAACATCACTATCCCTAATACTGTGTGGCAATACATATTGTAACAGGAGTATGTGGCCTTGGATTGCTGTACCCTACATATATACACACATGCACACATACACACACTTGCCAGAACTCAGTGGGTATCCCATGCCTATCAATCCATTTGTACAACAGTGTTGTGCTGGTACTGCAAGGCCCAGGTAGCCCTTAGGGAAAGGAGCGTAACAAGGTACATGTAATGTCCAGTACAGCAGCAGCAGCCACATCTAACTATGGCAATGGGTGGTGCGGTGGGTGTGAAGGACCTCAGGGTATTCCCAACTACAGGTCTACAAACACACAGACACTGATATTGTCAGTAATGCACATGTACACATTTGTCAGTACTGGGGTGCATCAGTGCAGGTGTTCATAGGTGTGTACCAGGCTATTGTCCATGGAAAGATGGGAAGTGTAGGAGATGTGTAATCACTGGTATCATGCCACCTGCCATGTGCCAGCAGGCCATCTACCAACAGATACCACTGTGGTGACCCTCAGGGTGAGAGTGACATGCATCAGCCAATCCTCTGGGTGACTCCTTGGGAGGGCCAGTGAGGTGTTCCAGTTGACATGTATGCAACATGTATTACATAAAATGGTTAGTGTCTGTCTTGGAGACCTGTATCATAGCACGTTCTGTTGGCTGAGGTAGTGTAGTTGAGGTATCCATGGCATTTGGTGCATACAGGGTGTTGAGTCCTATCTGTGGCATTTATAACACAGCTGGGCAGACATGTCAGTGTCAGTCAAGCATAGATTGCCTGTACATATCCAAGATGGATACCTGACATCCGCACATCTGTACAGGGACTGACAGACATCAGCTCACCAACTAGCTATGCATTAGGATGAATGTGTTGACAGATAGATGTCTGACACTGATAGGTTTGCCATTACTACATGATGGCAGCCCTCACTGACATGTGCTATACACACAGTAGTCTACAGTTATTTTCCACATGTCAGATCATTATCCAGTAGGAAATATATAATGAGATACGGCTCACACACCAGGAACACGACAGTGAGGACTCAGAGTCCATCTTTGCATGCAGGGGTCTTTGTTTCCAGTACTACAATTAGCAATCTACTCTTACTTGGGAAAGCACTGTCAACAGTAGTAACATAATGATAAACTACATGCCAGTGTGACTGCATATAACCTAGGATACTACCCTTGTAAGTAACACATTCACATGGATAAGAATGTTGTACAAGCCATACATACTCAAGTGTCCCAGACTCGCTACTGTAATGACAGCACATGACGCATGTTATGTATATGGCATTACATACACTTATTACAGATGTCATTACCTTGCTATGTTATCAGACTAGAATGTGAACACTGGTTACCAGGACTGAGCCATGCTTAGCACGAGTCAGAATTGCTGCAATATAACAGCTAAGCACATTTGTGCACTGGTAAGCGAAGCCTACATGGTGTAAGCACCCGTACATTTAACCATACCTTATCACCACTTAGCTTCCTGCAAACCCATGCAAACACACTTAAAGCTGCTCGAAACTGCCTTAATCACTCTGTATCCAGCAGCCCTTGTTCTGCCCAGCAACAAAATAAATAGCCCTTGCAGGTATTGAACCCAGGATCCTTTACATTATAGTCACAACAGTTAACCACTATGCCATGACAGTGGTGAAGACAGTTGTTGTTTTTCCAATATATCTGTCAGTACACATACTGAATAGTATTGAACAATTGCTATGACATCTACAATTGTGTAGTACGTTAGTGATATTACTGTTGCATCATATGTTGTTATATCTAAATATATGCATATCAGATACATACATGCATCTGGGAAGGTATACACAACAGTAATGTTTACACATGACAAAGATATGGATATAGACATATACATATGTAGATATATGTGTACCTGTACATACATATATATATTCATATATATATATATATATATATATATATATATATATATATATATGTATATTTATATACATCTGTATAGTGCATCATGTATATAGCCATATATAGATCTCTGTATATATATATATATATATCTATATATATATATATATATATATATATATATATATATATACACACATAAATGTGTATATACACACACATATATATATATATATATATATATATATATATTTATGTTGATATATATGTATATCTATAACTATATTTGCATATATATCTGTATATGTGTAGACATACATAGATGTTTATATGTATATATATATATATATATATATATATATATATATATATATATATATATATATGTATGTATATATATATATATATATATATATATATATATATATATATATGTATATATGTACATATATATATATATATATATATATATATATATATATATATATATATATATATATATATGCATGTAGATATGTATATGTGTATATATCTTTATAAATATATGGATATATATATATATATATATATATATATATATTTACCATATGTCCATAACATGGAGTGGACTCAAAGTCATATCTCAGCACCAGTAGTGTCAACCTCTTAGTGCAAGGCGATGTCATGTATGTATTGCAGGTTTATATGTAGACTGTTGCTACTGTAACAGGTTTTGTCTTAACAGACATGTTGTGTGTTGGAGGTCACATCTGCTATTGATATGTACTCCATCAGTTACAGACATCCTAAGGTCATCATAGTACAGTACCACTAATATCACAGTAATGATCCTGTGGATTACAGGAGAGATATGACCAAAAAATGTGGACAGTCTGGCACACTCTGGTCAGTCCAGAGGTATACACAGATCCCCTTAGTGTGAGACATGTGGACCAAGCCTGACAATATGGATGTTAATAGCCATGTAAATGGGTATATCCTGTAAATACTGGAATACATATGCCCACACAATTTATGCATTCACACACTCCTGTCTGTCCTGACACATAACAAACGGTGGTGCAGAGGTCACATGGACACATACTAACAACTAGTTAGTGACATACATCTGTACAGCATCTCACTGCTTTGTCAGAAATACATAATAGATATGGTGGCCTGGCAGCAGTACATCTGGCAAATACCTGGACATAACATCACACTGGGTAATTACACTAAGGTGCTAGGCATATAACAAAGTACTGTGCAAACTACAGGCAGACTGCCACAACACTGGCCTACATTTCTTATGGGTAATACACATGTACCTGCAAATATAGCAGGCTCTACAGGCATGTCACAGCACAGAGTAACAGACACCTGTGTGAAAGTGCATACCCACAACCAATGTGAATACAGCCACTGCCATAAATGATAAGCAAGCTTAATATTACAGTATATAGACTGTCTGATCAACACCATCCTCATATGCCACTCACACACTAACCCTACATATACTGGGCCACAGCACAGTGTGGTCCAATGCCTGTCTGTGGTATGGGGCATGTGTGTTTGGCCCTACAAACATGAAAGCCAATAGGGTACCATACACTGGAGCACCATGTAACATCAGATAGAACAGGATCAAGAACAATAACACCTTAGTCTGTATACAGGCCAAGGTACGTATTTGCAATACACATACTGTTGACAATCACCAGAAGTACACCAACCTCACTACTGTACACACAACCACAGAATGGCCAGGTTATGTCCTCAAATATAACCTCTACTATACATAACATGTCTAGCAGTCTGATATCTCACTGGCTTGTTATCAGGTATGATGTCAATAAATAATGCTGTACAGAACATATGCACCTCTTACTGCATGACATATGTACAAAGGTTGACAGACTTGTGGCTGGAGGCACAAACACTAGGCCAATATTGACATGTTGCGGTGGTAACCTCATACATTTACTGTTGTAACATGGTTTGTTGTGACATATGTCCTATGAGGGATATGACGTCAGTAACTCTCATGGCTGTCACCATGTACTGACTGCAATCCTTAGACTATGCTTCTGCAGTTCTAAGATAGGTAATATGTGAGCAACACAAGACACATAAGACTCCAAACACTAGCCAGTTTGCAGATAACCCTACAGGTGGGAGTTTCCTCAAACACATAACACTGTCATGACAGGTTTTAAATCATGTAGACCAGCCATATCCACACAAACCCTGTTAAACCAACATTACTCCAAATGCAGAAGAGCAACACTTACATTTTGTAGTCATGCCTGGAACATCTCCCTCCTGTTTGTTGACCTGTCTCCATAGTGTATGTTGTTAGAGGTATATCCCACTACCATCTGTGATGCTGTTTGCCAAACACCGACATGAAGTCCTGCTCACAGTGAATGAAAAGGGCCGACACCCACATGATGTTCCTAGTTATAGGAGTGTGTTTCCATGCAATTGGCTATGGGAATGTTACCACAGCTGTTCCACATGCCATCAGCTAGTGGGGGACTGCAATTCATGCAGAGGCCATCGGCTAATTATGAAATGTACTTCTCCACATCCACCAGAGAGGGAGTGAGAGAGACAGACAGAGACAAAGTAAGACAGGGAGGGAGTGGGATAGTAAAACCTAAGCATGTTTGTGTCACACACTTACCAGTACAGGGTTTCAAACCCCTGCCTGACTATGTATTTATTGCAATTATATGTCTATGCAGTCACTGCATGCGCCACAGAGATTACATGTGGGGGAGGTGTCCACAGCTGTAAACAAAAGAGATTCCCTGTATCCCCCTTTATTGGGAAAATGAATAGTTACAAAGCAACTCAACAACAAACAGAGTAATTCACTTTTAAAAAACAATTTTGTTTATACTTTTAATGGGGGCTCAGATGTTATTGAAAGCACTATCAGCACTTTTTGGCCTATTTTAGCGTTAAATGAAGACATCCATCAGTTTTTACCTGACAATGTAAGCTACACCAGGAAGAGGGACACTAACCTTAAAGGGTTATTTGAATGTAGAAAAGACAACAAAAATTTCAGAAATACAAGAAAATTGGGCACACAAAAATGTGGGGCCTGCAACCAATGTAGTTACATAATAGAAAAGGAGTGTTATTATTTAGCTGCTAGAAAGACATGTTTATACCCCTATGACAGATACACTTGTACTACGAAAGGAGTAGTATATCTGGGGTCTGTCTGTCCTGTGACAGTTTTTATATAGGGAAGACAGAGAGAATGCTCAAAAGACGCATTTATGAGCACCTCAATGACATCGAAAGAAAAAGGGAGACAAATGCATTTTATAAACATTTTTTAAATTGCCCTAACATGCAGCTAAAATTTCTGGTAATTGAACAGGTTAAGCAGGACGCCAGGGGTGGGGATTGGGAATCTCGCCTAGAAAATCGCGAACTAATTTGGCAGATTAAGTTAAATGCCACCCACCATCCTGGCCTTAACGATAGTATTAGCTTGAAGAGTGTATTAAAAATAAACAGAGATAAATTACATTAACTATATTGGCTGAAGACATCCACAGACTTAATATATGGTTCTCCTCTTCCATCATTATCACCTCTCACCTTACAGAGATTTGGCTTTACCTCTCTTTTACAAATAGACACTGCCTATATTCTAAGCTTTGTTTTCCTGACACTTGTCATAGAAGTTCTAATTATATAGAAAGGAAGAGCTATAGAGAGCTTGTTTAAACAAGCTAAGAATATTTAAACAATGTTTGGTTTCTGACTTCTTTCACAATGTAAAACACTTTTTAACATATAAAAATGAACACAAAACATTTTTATTTTGTGTATATATTTTTAAGAAGAATTCTTATGATACTACTGAGAGCATATACATGTTCCTACTGGGTAGATTTTAGAACATTTATGTCAGTATATATTTATGTTAATTTTGGAATTAGTATTTTTTTAAGAATCATTCAGACTTTTAAACTGCATTTTTTAACAAGCAGAAGTTCTGTTAATTAATGTAATTAGCAAGTGCTGCAAATATCACATGACTAAATACTTTCAGTATATAAAGGACAGAAAGCATTCATTTAATTCAACTTGATAAAGCCTGGTACAACCAGGCGAAAGCGCTTGTTTGGAGAGTTCTGTTGTCTGTTAAAATAAAGGATTTAACCTGCTATTGGAACTACGACTTTTGCTGTTCTTGAGTTACTTCGAAGTGCACTAGAGCCATTCATTTCGTAATTATACTGGCTAGCTGAACCACGCTGTTTTCCTGCCTTTGGAAATAAGTTTTTATCTGGTTTTTTACTTGGCTTTGTTTGTTGTTCGCTCGTTTTTTCAATGGCGGAAGATCCAGCTGGTTCAAACTTCCCTAATACGCCATTATTGCTCAAGGAGGAACAAGAAGATTCCCCAGTCACCAGGCAAGAATTTAACAAATTGCTAGCTATGATGACGCACATTAGCAACTTGCTAACTGCAACCAAACCTGACTGTTCTTCATCGTTGCCGGGAAACCAGCAACAAAGACAAACTAAAGGAAAAGTACACACACAAACTCAGCAGCCGAATGGCGGTGAGAACGTTGCTTCCAGCTTATTAACGGCTGTTAATAACTATGCTGAACAAGACCAGCAATCTAGACATGACCAAAGGGATGGTTGTAATGATACTACATTAAATGCAAACCAAAATGCATTTAATTTTAGAGCGTGGACAGAACAACAATACGTATTTAAGCAAGGTACTGGACATAAACAATTTGAGAGAATGGACACTGATTTTGAAATGCTTAGTAATAAACTGTATGCTTATAAAAATATGCAATTAGAAATTAATTATTTAAATGAATGTATCAATGTGCAGCGAGTGCCAAAAGGGCTCCGCTGCTTCAAGTTTCAAATAATGCTACAGTTGGTTCAACTTTACATTCCCAATTAATAGATTTATTTGACAAGACAGGGCTTGAGATTTTGAATTTAATGACCCAAGATTATCAGAGAAAAGCTGATATTTTACTGAATGAATTGACTTCTTTAAATGAAAACATTGTAAACCGTAGGAATTTTTGAGTTTCAAAAGAAATACGATGATGTATTTAAAGAAGTGGACCAGCATTGTCTTAAAGTTATAGAACGCAAAGCAAGGAAGTTAGACAGGGATTTGATGGAGTACAAAGAGGGTAAGGAACACCCAATACCAAGGAATAACAGACCTAGTCACATAGAGAAAGATAATAATAATTTTGGAGACAGCTCACAAGAGGAACAGCCACACCCGGAATGAACCCCTGAGAAGGAGTGAGCAGTTAGCAAATAAAGACACTAGTAACCAGTCTCAGGTTTTTCAATACCCCCAGGGCAGACCGACGGGGAGGAATCAAATGTATCCACAGCAAGGTTGGAACAGGGGGCGCAGATAGGTGAAGAGAATTTATTTGCTATATTAGAGCATTTAGGAGAATTGCACACAGACATAAATGGTTGTCAGATCTCTAGTGAAAACAATTTTAAGATTTATAACTACACAGATGCCAGCATCACTCCTGAATTTTTTCAGCTATTTACCAAAGGGCTGCATTTTGTTCCTACACGACCTATGGACATTTCCAAAACATTAATTGAATTTAAATTATTTGTCAGGAAGTTGAACCTAGCTATTTACTTTAAAGGTCAAGAGAGAGTAGAGGACACACTCAGCAGACGAAGTACTTTCAACCCCCCCCACACACCCCAACTTGAAAGTATTTGAAGAATTAGTGGAAAATGCACTCAGGGAGAGAATTAACACTCAGGATAAAAAAACTAAAAATAATTTGGATTCCCATTTACTCCAACTTATTGAACATATTAATAAGGAAAATATCAGAGTGATGAGACCCGGCAAGGGTGGAGGGATAGTCCTTATGTATAATTATGAATACGAGACTTACATACACAACATCCTGCAAGATGGAGAAACTTATGAGCTAATTTCAAGAAATGAATATAATCTAGCCACTTCCAAGATACATTACACGCTTAAAGACTACCTCAACCAGGGGGGCATTAATGAAAAACTTTACAACTTTCTCTCTGTACCTAAACCGAAAATCCCGGTTATGTTCGGGATACCTAAGGTACATAAGGGCTTAGCACCCCTGAAATTCAGACCCATTGTAGCAGGAGCAGGGAGCATCACGGAGCCGATAGGCATATTTATAGATCAGAATTTGAAACATCTCATTTCAACTATTACTTACATCTGTAAAGACTCATGGGAATTTATAGGCAACATTACATCCAACCTGTTTGACCCTGACCTTTTATTAGTCACTATAGACGTTATAGAATTGTTCCCTAGCATACCACACAGTACAGGTCTGGACTGGTTCAACGAAATTTTGGCCACTGAATCTGGGCTGACAGGAAGCTTAATTAATTTAATAGTTGAGTTCATGGAAACTGTATTATTAAACAACTATATTTACTTTAACGGCGAAATTTTCCAATAGAAGAAAGGGGTGGCTATGGGTGCCTCATGTGCTTCGGATCTTACTAACATTGTCCTCTACAGATGGGAGAAGGCCTTTATCCATACCACAAAATGGAAAGAACACATTATATTGTACAAACGTTATCTAGATGATATATGCATTTTATGGAAGGGCAATAAGGAAGAGTTTGGAGAATTTTTAAGTATTTGAATAACTACTACATTTTGTCCTTCACACATGAAATCAGTGATTGCTCTTTACATTATTTAGACGTATTGTTGAGTAAGAACACCACAGCAGGTTGCTTTCAAACAAGTATTTATAGAAAAAAGACACACTCTAACACCTTCCTGCATTATGACAGTGGACACCCCCATTACACTAAGAGAGGCATAGTAAAGGGCAATTTATAAGAGCCTCAAGAATGTCTAGTACAAATGAATTATTTTGCAAGAGATTAACATACTAGTGGACATGTTCCTGCAAAGAGGATATCCCCACACTTTATTAAAAACACTAGCATTAGAGGTAGTAAACAAAAGAGATTCCCTGTATCCCCCTTTATTGGGAAAAGGAATAGTTACAAAGCAACCCAACAACGAACAGAGTAATTCACTTTTAAAAAACAATTTTGTTTATACTTTTAATGGGGGCTCAGATGTTATTGAAAGCACTATCAACACTTTTTGGCCTATTTTAGCGTTAAATGAAGACATCCATCAGTTTTTACCTGACAATGTAAGCTACACCAGGAAGAGGGACACTAACCTTAAAGGGTTATTTGAATGTAGAAAAGACAACAAAAATTTCAGAAATACAAGAAAATTGGGCACACAAAAATGTGGGGCCTGCAACCAATGTAGTTACATAATAGAAAAGGAGTGTTATTATTTAGCTGCTAGAAAGACATGTTTATACCCCTATGACAGATACACTTGTACTATGAAAGGAGTAGTATATCTGGGGGTCTGTCTGTCCTGTGACAGTTTTTATATAGGGAAGACAGAGAGAATGCTCAAAAGACGCATTTATGAGCACCTCAATGACATCGAAAGAAAAAGGGAGACAAATGCATTTTATAAACATTTTTTAAATTGCCCTAACATGCAGCTAAAATTTCTGGTAATTGAACAGGTTAAGCAGGACGCCAGGGGTGGGGATTGGGAATCTCGCCTAGAAAATCGCGAACTAATTTGGCAGATTAAGTTAAATGCCACCCACCATCCTGGCCTTAACGATAGTATTAGCTTGAAGAGTGTATTAAAATAAACAGAGATAAATTACATTAACTATATTGGCTGAAGACATCCACAGACTTAATATATGGTTCTCCTCTTCCATCATTATCACCTCTCACCTTACAGAGATTTGGCTTTACCTCTCTTTTACAAATAGACACTGCCTATATTCTAAGCTTTGTTTTCCTGACACTTGTCATAGAAGTTCTAATTATATAGAAAGGAAGAGCTATAGAGAGCTTGTTTAAACAAGCTAAGAATATTTAAACAATGTTTGGTTTCTGACTTCTTTCACAATGTAAAACACTTTTTAACATATAAAAATGAACACAAAACATTTTTATTTTGTGTATATATTTTTAAGAAGAATTCTTATGATACTACTGAGAGCATATACATGTTCCTACTGGGTAGATTTTAGAACATTTATGTCAGTATATATTTATGTTAATTTTGGAATCAGTATTTTTTAAGAATCATTCAGACTTTTAAACTGCATTTTTAACAAGCAGAAGTTCTGTTAATTAATGTAATTAGCAAGTGCTGCAAATATCACATGACTAAATACTTTCAGTATATAAAGGACAGAAAGCATTCATTTAATTCAACTTGATAAAGCCTGGTACAACCAGGCGAAAGCGCTTGTTTGGAGAGTTCTGTTGTCTGTTAAAATAAAGGATTTAACCTGCTATTGGAACTACGACTTTTGCTGTTCTTGAGTTACTTCGAAGTGCACTAGAGCCATTCATTTCGTAATTATACTGGCTAGCTGAACCACGCTGTTTTCCTGCCTTTGGAAATAAGTTTTTATCTGGTTTTTTACTTGGCTTTGTTTGTTGTTCGCTACGTTTTTTCAATGGCGGAAGATCCAGCTGGTTCAAACTTCCCTAATACGCCATTATTGCTCAAGGAGGAACAAGAAGATTCCCCAGTCACCAGGCAAGAATTTAACAAATTGCTAGCTATGATGACGCACATTAGCAACTTGCTAACTGCAACCAAACCTGACTGTTCTTCATCGTTGCCGGGAAACCAGCAACAAAGACAAACTAAAGGAAAAGTACACACACAAACTCAGGAGCCGAATGGCGGTGAGAACGTAGCTTCCAGCTTATTAACGGCTGTTAATAACTATGCTGAACAAGACCAGCAATCTAGACATGACCAAAGGGATGGTTGTAATGATACTACATTAAATGCAAACCAAAACGCATTTAATTTTAGAGCGTGGACAGAACAACAATACGTATTTAAGCAAGGTACTGGACATAAACAATTTGAGAGAATGGACACTGATTTTGAAATGCTTAGTAATAAACTGTATGCTTATAAAAATATGCAATTAGAAATTAATTATTTAAATGAATGTATCAATGTGCAGCGAGTGCCAAAAGGGCTCCGCTGCTTCAAGTTTCCAAATAATGCTACAGTTGGTTCAACTTTACATTCCCAATTAATAGATTTATTTGACAAGACAGGGCTTGAGATTTTGAATTTAATGACCCAAGATTATCAGAGAAAAGCTGATATTTTACTGAATGAATTGACTTCTTTAAATGAAAACATTGTAAACCGTAGGAATTTTTTGAGTTTCAAAAAGAAATACGATGATGTATTTAAAGAAGTGGACCAGCATTGTCTTAAAGTTATAGAACGCAAAGCAAGGAAGTTAGACAGGGATTTGATGGAGTACAAAGAGGGTAAGGAACACCCAATACCAAGGAATAACAGACCTAGTCACATAGAGAAAGATAATAATAATTTTGGAGACAGCTCACAAGAGGGAACAGCCACACCCGGGAATGAACCCCTGAGAAGGAGTGAGCGGTTAGCAAATAAAGACACTAGTAACCAGTCTCAGGTTTTTCAATACCCCCAGGGCAGACCGACGGGGAGGAATCAAATGTATCCACAGCAAGGTTGGAACAGGGGGCGCAGATAGGTGAAGAGAATTTATTTGCTATATTAGAGCATTTAGGAGAATTGCACACAGACATAAATGGTTGTCAGATCTCTAGTGAAAACAATTTTAAGATTTATAACTACACAGATGCCAGCATCACTCCTGAATTTTTTCAGCTATTTACCAAAGGGCTGCATTTTGTTCCTACACGACCTATGGACATTTCCAAAACATTAATTGAATTTAAATTATTTGTCAGGAAGTTGAACCTAGCTATTTACTTTAAAGGTCAAGAGAGAGTAGAGGACACACTCAGCAGACGAAGTACTTTCAACCCCTCCACACACCCCAACTTGAAAGTATTTGAAGAATTAGTGGAAAATGCACTCAGGGAGAGAATTAACACTCAGGATAAAAAAACTAAAAATAATTTGGATTCCCATTTACTCCAACTTATTGAACATATTAATAAGGAAAATATCAGAGTGATGAGACCCGGCAAGGGTGGAGGGATAGTCCTTATGTATAATTATGAATACGAGACTTACATACACAACATCCTGCAAGATGGAGAAACTTATGAGCTAATTTCAAGAAATGAATATAATCTAGCCACTTCCAAGATACATTACACGCTTAAAGACTACCTCAACCAGGGGGGCATTAATGAAAAACTTTACAACTTTCTCTCTGTACCTAAACCGAAAATCCCGGTTATGTTCGGGATACCTAAGGTACATAAGGGCTTAGCACCCCTGAAATTCAGACCCATTGTAGCAGGAGCAGGGAGCATCACGGAGCCGATAGGCATATTTATAGATCAGAATTTGAAACATCTCATTTCAACTATTACTTACATCTGTAAAGACTCATGGGAATTTATAGGCAACATTACATCCAACCTGTTTGACCCTGACCTTTTATTAGTCACTATAGACGTTATAGAATTGTTCCCTAGCATACCACACAGTACAGGTCTGGACTGGTTCAACGAAATTTTGGCCACTGAATCTGGGCTGACAGGAAGCTTAATTAATTTAATAGTTGAGTTCATGGAAACTGTATTATTAAACAACTATATTTACTTTAACGGGGAAATTTTCCAATAGAAGAAAGGGGTGGCTATGGGTGCCTCATGTGCTTCGTCTTACGCTAACATTGTCCTCTATAGATGGGAGAAGGCCTTTATCCATACCACAGAATGGAAAGAACACATTATATTGTACAAACGTTATCTAGATGATATATGCATTTTATGGAAGGGCAATAAGGAAGAGTTTGGAGAATTTTTTAAGTATTTGAACGCAACTACTACATTTTTGTCCTTCACACATGAAATCAGTGATTGCTCTTTACATTATTTAGACGTATTGTTGAGTAAGAACACCACAGCAGGTTGCTTTCAAACAAGTATTTATAGAAAAAAGACACACTCTAACACCTTCCTGCATTATGACAGTGGACACCCCCATTACACTAAGAGAGGCATAGTAAAGGGGCAATTTATAAGAGCCTCAAGAATGTCTAGTACAAATGAATTATTTTTGCAAGAGATTAACATACTAGTGGACATGTTCCTGCAAAGAGGATATCCCCACACTTTATTAAAAACACTAGCATTAGAGGTAGTAAACAAAAGAGATTCCCTGTATCCCCCTTTATTGGGAAAAGGAATAGTTACAAAGCAACCCAACAACGAACAGAGTAATTCATTTTTAAAAAACAATTTTGTTTATACTTTTAATGGGGGCTCAGATGTTATTGAAAGCACTATCAACACTTTTTGGCCTATTTTAGCGTTAAATGAAGACATCCATCAGTTTTTACCTGACAATGTAAGCTACACCAGGAAGAGGGACACTAACCTTAAAGGGTTATTTGAATATAGAAAAGACAACAAAAATTTCAGAAATACAAGAAAATTGGGCACACAAAAATGTGGGGCCTGCAACCAATGTAGTTACATAATAGAAAAGGAGTGTTATTATTTAGCTGCTAGAAAGACATGTTTATACCCCTATGACAGATACACTTGTACTACGAAAGGGGTAGTATATCTGGGGGTCTGTCTGTCCTGTGACAGTTTTTATATAGGGAAGACAGAGAGAATGCTCAAAAGACGCATTTATGAGCACCTCAATGACATCGAAAGAAAAAGGGAGACAAATGCATTTTATAAACATTTTTTAAATTGCCCTAACATGCAGCTAAAATTTCTGGTAATTGAACAGGTTAAGCAGGGCCAGGGTGGGGATTGGGAATCTCGCCTAGAAAATGTGAACTAATTTGGCAGATTAAGTTAAATGCCACCCACCATCCTGGCCTTAACGATAGTATTAGCTTGAAGAGTGTATTAAAAATAAACAGAGATAAATTACATTAACTATATTGGCTGAAGACATCCACAGACTTAATATATGGTTCTCCTCTTCCATCATTATCACCTCTCACCTTACAGAGATTTGGCTTTACCTCTCTTTTACAAATAGACACTGCCTATTTTCTAAGCTTTGTTTTCCTGACACTTGTCATAGAAGTTCTAATTATATAGAAAGGAAGAGCTATAGAGAGCTTGTTTAAACAAGCTAAGAATATTTAAACAATGTTTGGTTTCTGACTTCTCTCACAATGTAAAACACTTTTTAACATATAAAAATGAACACAAAACATTTTTATTTTGTGTATATATTTTTAAGAAGAATTTTTATGATACTACTGAGAGCATATACATGTTCCTACTGGGTAGATTTTAGAACATTTATGTCAGTATATATTTATGTTAATTTTGGAATTAGTATTTTTTTTAAGAATCATTCAGACTATTAAACTGCATTTTTTAACAAGCAGAAGTTCTGTTAATTAATGTAATTAGCAAGTGCTGCAAATATCACATGACTAAATACTTTCAGTATATAAAGGACAGAAAGCATTCATTTAATTCAACTTGATAAAGCCTGGTACAACCAGGCGAAACCGCTTGTTTGGAGAGTTCTGTTGTCTGTTAAAATAAAGGATTTAACCTGCTATTGGAACTACGACTGTTGCTGTTCTTGAGTTACTTCGAAGTGCACTAGAGCCATTCATTTCATAATTATACTGGCTAGCTGAACCACGCTGTTTTCCTGCCTTTGGAAATAAGTTTTTATCTGTTTTTTTACTTGGCTTTGTTTGTACTTCTCCACATCCACCAGAGAGGGAGTGAGAGAGACAGACAGAGACAAAGTAAGACAGGCAGGGAGTGGGATAGTAAAACCTAAGCATGTTTGTGTCACACACTTACCAGTACAGGGTTTCAAACCCCTGCCTGACTATGTATTTATTGCAATTATATGTCTATGCAGTCACTGCATGTGCCACAGAGCTTACATGTTGGGGAGCTGTCCAAAAGTATATTTGACGGTGAGTGACATCAGCAGCAGTGATAAAGGAGGGATAAGTTAGGTGTAGTACACATGCCTGTCCACAAGAACAGATGTCAAGGTCAACACAGCCACACTCTCTCAGGGACTCACTCACATTATCACAGTTGGCAGGGTCAGGATTAGACCTCCTAACTAGCTAGTTTGCCACAATACAGTACTATGCAGGTATCACATGCACCACAGAGGTTATCAGGATGATATATGGGCAAAGGGTGTGTCAAGGTGTCTGACATCAGAAGGCATGCTTCAGTAGGCCAATGGGAGTTGTAGTGAGTATGAATGGTGTCCAAATCATTATAATCCACACACACACAGATATAGGTTTGCCAGTACTGACATGCATGGGTGCATTTCTTTACAGGTGTGTAGTGGTTGACTGTGCCAGAAGGTCGTACAGGGCTAGGTAAAGGGGATACTATGGCATCACAGTGGTCTGCAGTGTGGCTCAGTGGTGTAGTGTCTGGATTGGCCCACACAGATGGGTATTGTATTCACCATCCAGTCATCTGGGTTACTATTGTGGGTGGCCAGTGCTGTGCAATGCTTGCCATGTATGTGTTCTATATTCCATATCATGGACAGTGTCTGGGATGTGCACACATCCCATATGCATGTTTTGTGACATGTGGGAGTGAACCTGGGGTGTCTGGGCATGCTGTATTTACAAATTATTATCAGATGTGCCATTCCTGACCTCATGTCATGACGTGTCTGTTATTCTAAAAGTGTATTAATTCTGGTTTAAGCACTTGGGCTTCAGGCCAGTTATTTTACATTAAAAGGGTTTGTGGTCTGCACTCTTGTGGGAGAAGAGGCTGGACTCTGCCCTTCTGAGCTGGGAATTTCTGGTTAAAGGCTTATAGTGCCTGCATATTTGAACTACTTCTTACTGAAATTGGTACACCTTGTTTGCTGTAGCGTAGACTAGATCCAGGCCTGCTGAATCTAGCTTTGTTTGTATAACTTGAGCACTAATCCAGGCATTCTTTAAAGTATTCAATTGTATTTACTACTGCTTGGTAGTAACTTGATTAAAGTGTAGCTGTCATTCTAAGTCTTTTGGATTAAGCACTTGGGCTTCAAGCCAGTTGTTTTACATTAGGAAGGTTTGTGGCCTACACTGTGGTGGCAGGACAGGTAGCTTACATCCTTCTAAGTTGGGAACTGCTGACTGAGGGCTCACTGTCTGTTATTCTAAAAGTGTATTAGTTCTGGTTTAAGCACTTGGGCTTCAGGCCAGTTATTTTACATTAAGAAGGTTCGTGGTCCGCATTCTTGTGGGAGGAGAGGCTGGACTCTGCCCTTCTGAGCTGGGAATTTCTGGTTAAAGGCTTATAGTGCCTGCATATTTCAACTGTTTCTTACTGAAATTGGTACACCTTGTTTGCTGTAGCATAGACTAGATCCAGGCCTGCTGAATCTAGCTTTGTTTGTATGCTTGTTGTTTGTTTGCTTGTTATTTCCCTGAAATGCTAATACCACCTAAAATGCGGCTTTTCAGCGCTTCTGTAGATCCCTAGTGATATCTGCATTGCTTACTGTACTTATTTCCTTGTTTCACTTAAAAAAAAGTTACTGTTTGTCGTTTTTGCATTTAAGTTACCTGTAACACATTGCATTTAAGTTACCTGGCACTTGCTCACTAAAGCAATTATATAAGTCAGCACTAAAAAATTAAATGCACTACACCCTCACAAACTCCCCTTGAGTACCTTGTTCCCCATTGGCCCTTTTTTTCAATTATAAAGGAATTCCCAATACTATTCTAGCATGTCCAAAGGTCAGTTGTCAATCTCCTCTCCGGTCCAGCTGGTGAATCTGGGAATCTTGAGGTAATGTTACAACTGCCTCATGTACACAGACAGCCCTCTCCTCCTCCCAACAAATTCCAACACATGTGAGAGATGCATCCACATAGCCAAAATGGAGGCTAAGCTCTCTCAACTCAGTGCTGGCATAACCAGTCAGGAGGAGAAGGAACCCACACTCACTAGAATTCCAGTCTCACATAGACCTACCAGGACAGCAAACCAAACACATAAACACACAAAAACATACTCGGAGGCTCTAAATAAAAATCTGCCTAAGCAGCAGAGACCTCCAAAGCAGTCACCCAAGCAACCGCTACCCCAAAACAAAACACGTGCAACACATAGCTCACAAAGCCAGTGTGCCGAACAGTCACAGCCCTTAAGGCTAAACAACACACCTGATACACTTGAAATAGGTGACTCTATCGTCAGGCACACTGATGTCCCACTCACCAGGCTGAACAAGGAGAAGGTCACGGTGAGCTGCCTGTTCATAGGTTCATAGGTTCATACTAGGCTATCTGCCCTAGGGCATTTATAAGCCTAGCCAGGTGTTTGGCTTCGCCACCATTTTAAATTAATTTTGCTATGCCTTTTTTTGAGGTTAGTATACTGTGCCTCTGTCTAACAGTGACACAGAAGTGATAGCCGGGGTAAACCTACGATCTCCCATCCACTCATCAAGATTCCTCTTGAGAGAGTCAATGTGGGACTCTGCCTAACCTGGACTGGGATTTTATTCCAGAGTGAAGGGAGCCTCTGGGTTATGAATCTGTCCCTCCAGCATGTCCTATTTATTTTAGTGCTGAGGTTCAAGTCTCTCGAGTCGTGGCTCGATGGGATTTGGATTTTCTGAGGTGCAGCATGTCCATTAATTCGGGTTGGACATGGCTTTATACGTCAGGCACAGATCGCCTCTGAGCAGGCGGTATGCCACTGAGTAGAGCTGGAGTTTCTTTAACCGGGCAGCATATGGCATCTGTTTGAGCCCTTTGATCCTCTTGGTGAGGTACTTTTGGGGTCTTTCCAGTTGCTGCAGGTGTCTGGTAAGTACATCCCAAAGGGGCATTGTACTCAATTATGGGCCTGATGAGGGATGAGTAAAGAACGATGACCTCCCTGATCTAGATGTGAATTCCTTCATGATTAGGTGGGCTTAATAAAATGTTTTCTAACCACTTTGGCCACGTGGTTGTCAAATGAGAGATTGCTATCAACTTGGGTCCCCAGGTCCCTAATGACTTCTTCTGTACTTAATGGATTACCACCTATGTGGTAATTTGTGCACTTTGTTTTGCCAAAGGGATGACTATACACTTTTGGCGTTTAGCTTGAGGCCATGGCTCTGGCACCAGTTGTCTGTTTCTATGAGGCCCTTTTGGAGGATGCTTGTGTCGGCTGGAGAGTTGATTATGGTGCCCAGTTTGCAGTCATCTGCGAACTTGGTCAGCCACAGTCCTTCCGTGTTGGCCTGTACGAAATATATACCGTACAAGACAGGTCCCAGGACTGAGCCTTGTGGGACACCACTTGTAACTGGTTTGGAGTCTGACATGGCTCCAGCAATTCTAACCATGTGGGTTGTGTCCTTGAGCCAGTTTGCAACCCATCTAGTGACATAGGGTTTATATTTAAGCTGGTGAGCTTATCTATAATGCCCAAGTGGGGTATTGTATCGAAGGCTTTTGCGGGGTCCAGGTAGGCTGTGTGGACCACCTTCCCCTCATCAATGGCCTTGGTGACTGTTTCAAAGAAATCGACCAGGTTTGAGAGGCAGGATCTGCCCTTAACAAAGCTGAACTGGGTAGGATCCAGTGTCTGTAGGTCCCCAATATCTTTATTTATGAGGTCCATGATGATCCTTTCCATAGCTTTGCAGACCAAGCTAGTCAGGCTTATGGGGCGATAGTTTCCAGGATCCGTTGAGGCACCACCTTTGTGGAGAGGGACCACTGTTGCTGTACGCCACTCTTTGGATACATATCCTGTAGTAAGGCTAAGATTGAACATTAGTTTTATGTTTGGGTTTAGCTCTTCTTGGAGTTCATGTAGGACGCAGCCCGGGACAGCATCTGGTCCCATTGATGCTGTGTTTTTTGCTTTGGAGAGGTCGGCTCTTACCTGAGCATCTGAGATGTCAAGGGGGCAGCACTCTGTTGGGATCCGCCACATAACACAAGCACTCAGGTCACTCCAAGGCAAGTACAAATATGACTCAGTCATTGTCCATGCTGGTGTGAATGACCTGAGACGTACCTCCCTGGACTACATGAAAAGTGACATAGAGGGGCTCTCTGAGCATGTGGCCCAGGCCGGTATGACCCTGTCCTTGAGAAGCATCTTACCCTCACCAAGAATGATGCCACAATATGAAGACAAGATGATCAATTTCAACAATTGGCTTAAGTATTGGTGTCATTCAAAGGGGATCCAATGCATGTCAGCCTGGGATGACATACTCAACAAGCCACGATGCTTCGCTAGGGACGGCTTGCACCTGTCACCTCTGGGCTTTCGGATATTGGCAAAGGCTCTTGCTAACCCCATAGTGCCTTTTTTAGGCAAGGCTCAAAAGACAAACCCACCTCCATAGGTATCACAAGGGATAAGAAACTAAGAGTAATGCTACTCAACACCAGAAGTCTAAACCTCAAGATGCACGCACTCGAAATTCTCCTTAGCATGGAGAACATCGATATCTGTGCAGTAACAGAAACCTGGTTCAAGGCTCCTGAGAGCACCCCAGCACTACCAGGTTATACCTCATGCCATGCTTTTCAGCCCCAAAACCTGGACCGAACCACAAAAGGAGGGGGGAGTATCAATATTCGTCAAAGATACCCACACCTCCAGGTTGGTGGCACAACCGGAAGCATCAGAGACTATCCATGTGCAACTAACAGTGGGTAAAACTGCCTTCCAGTTTATAGCCTGCTACAGACCACCCTCCCAAACCCAGGAACCCCACTCGGCCTTCCTGAGAACACTGGAAAATATGAAGGTCTCTCCAAACACCATTATATTGGGCGACTTCAACTAACCAAACATAGACTGGGAGCATTACTCTAGCTCCAACACCCTAGCCCAAAGGTTCCTAGAATTTATAAACTCAAATGCTATGGAATAACATGTTACCACTCCCACAAGAGGGGAAAACATACTGGACCTGATCATCACCAACATGGGGACTCTATGCTCCAGACCAGAAGTGTATCCCTCACTGGTAAGATCAAACCATAAACTAATCTCACTGGATATTCACATCCCGACCCCACCTCCTGTCCAGAAAACCACAGTGAAAAACTTCTCTAAAGCAAATTTCACACTCCTCAAAACCGAGGTGGAATCCTTCAAAGCCCCCGGGCCTGTGGAAAATACGGCCCAGACCACAGAATCCTTTATAAATGCATTCTATGAACACCTTCAGGAATGCATGGATCATGCAATCCCAAATAAAACCAAGACCCAATCCTCCAAAGGCAGGCGTCCTGTCTGGTGGACCCCAGCCATAAACAAATTATACAATAGAAGGAGGAAGCTACTAAATGATAGAGCAAAATCCCAAAAGGGAAGGCATCTCTGATCAGTTTTAGCAAAAACTACGGGCACTCATAAAATCGTCTAAGGCCAGCTTGAGAGAAAAATTGCACAGGACACTAAGGATAATCACAAGGCTTTCTTTAGTTATGTTAGGAACCTGGGTGGGAATTCCCAGATATGCTCAGAATTAGTCCAAAATGACAAAAAACACCAAACCCACAGACAATGGCAACATCCTAGCTGACAGGTTCAGTGCAAACTCCCCCCCCCACCAAAAGGGCAAATATCTATCCCAACAGAGTGCTGCCACCCTGACATCTCAGATGCTCAGGTAAGGGCCCTCTCCAAAGCAAAAACACAGCATCAATGGGACCAGACGGTGTCCCGGGCTGCGTCCTACATGAACTCCAAGAAGAGCTAAACCCAAACATAAAACTACTGTACAATCTCAGCCTTACTACAGGATATGTACCCAAAGAGTGGCGTACAGCAACAGTGGTCCCTCTCCACAAAGGTGGTGCCTCAACGGGTCCTGGAAACTATCGCCCCATAAGCCTGACTAGCTTGGTCTGCAAAGCTATGGAAAGGATCATCAAGGACCTCATAAATAAAGATATTGGGGACCTACAGACACTGGATCCTACCCAGTTCAGCTTTGTTAAGGGCAGATCCTGCCTCTTAAACCTGGTTGATTTCTTTGAAACAGTCACCAAGGCCATTGATGAGGGGAAGGTGGTCCACACAGCCTACATGGACCTCGCAAAAGCCTTCGATACAATACCCCACTCGGGCATTATAGATAAGCTCACCAGCTTAAATATAAACCCCTATGTCACTAGATGGGTTGCAAACTGGCTCAAGGACAGAACCCACATGGTTAGAATTGCTGGAGCCATGTCAGACTCTAAACCAGTTACAAGTGGCATCCCACAAGGCTCAGTCCTGGGACCTCTTTTGTTCGGTATATATTTCTTGGAGGTACAGGCCAACACGGAAGGACTGTGGCTGACCAAGTTCGCAGATGACTGCAAACTGGGAGCCATAATCGACTCTCCAGCTGACACAAGCATCCTCCAAAAGGGCCTCATAGAAACAGACAACTGGTGCCAGAGCCATGGCCTCAAGCTAAACTCCAAAAAGTGTATAGCCATCCCCTTTGGCAAAAACAAAGTGCCCACAAATTACCACATAGGTGGTAATCCATTAAGTACAGAAGAAGTAATTAGGGACCTGGGGACCCAAGCTGATAGCAGTCTCTCATTTGACTACCACATGGTCAAAGTGGTTAGAAAAACATTTTATATAGCCCACCTAATCATGAAGGGATTCACATCTAGATCAGGGGAGGTCATCGTTCCTCTTTACTCATCCCTCATCAGGCCCATAATTGAGTACAATGCCCCTTTTGGGATGTACCTTACCAGACACCTGCAGCAACTGGAAAGACCCCAAAAGTACCTCACCAAGAGGATCAAAGGGCTCAAACAGATGCCATATGCTTCCCGGTTAAAGAAACTCCAGCTCTACTCAGTGGCATACCACCTGTTCAGGGGCGATCTGTGCCTGACGTATAAAGCCATGTCCAACCCGGAAATAATGGACATGCTGCACCTCAGAAAATCCAAATCCCATCGAGCTATGTGCTTGAGAGACTTGAACCTCAGCACTGAAATAAATAGGACATGCTGGAGGGACAGATTCATAACCCAGAGGCTCCCTTCACTCTGGAATAAAATCCCAGTCCAGGTTAGGCAGAGTCCCTCACTGACTGTCTTCAAGAGGAATCTTGATGAGTGGATGGGAGATCGTAGGTTTAACCCGGGTATCACTTCTGTGTCACTGTTAGACAGAGGCACAGTATACTAACCTCGAAAAAGGGCATAGCAAAATTAATTTAAAATGGGTGGCGAAAGCCAAACACATTCTGGCTAGGCTTATAAATGCCCTAGGGCAGATAGCCTAGTATGAACCTATGAACCTATGTGGTGAAAAATGGCAATAGACACCAGGTTGACCCTGCACCTATATTGACAGCATGATACAAGTATTCCCTGGTGTCAGTGGCATCTGTCCATACAGGGCATTTGTATAAGGCATGGTATGTCCTTTGTGGGTTACAGTTGCTGGCTCTACAGTTGTTGCAGGTGTCCAGTGAGGACTATAGCGAAGGAGCACTGTATGCAATGATTTACCTATTGTAGGGATGGGAGAGGGTGCCATGTCCTCTGTAGTCCACTGCAATTACACCAATGTTACTATCTGTGGGCAATATGCAGAGAACTACCAACCTAGTGGTTGTTGCCTAGCCTAGTGTGTTTGGGTATGAGACATGAGGGGAGAGTGTTCTCTGGGTAATACAAGGGTTGTCTATATTGTTCCCCAAGCCATGATGTCACATGTAGGGGTATGGATTGTCTACCCCAGCCTCTCTGCTGATAGACATCTGTTATCCTTGTAAGGTGGACATTGTGGCATATAATAGCCCCACCATATAAGAAATTTGCAAAACCTGTTCCACAGTGAGTCCTGTTATTACATACTCACAGCATACATATGACAAACACACACACACCAAGTCTCACAGTTGCCATGTCTGCGTTTAGAACACCTACCTAGCTAGTACATCACACTACAACATTATGCAGTTATAGCATGTGCCACAGAACTTACTGGGCTATTGTATTTCAAAGTGTATTTCAAAGTGAATGACATCAGCAGGCTTGCCAAAGTAGGGCAATGGAAGTTGTAGCATTGATCCCTACACAAACAAACAGACACAAAGTTTTACAGTTGCCATGTATGGGATTAGAACCCCTACCTACCTAGTACTTCACACTACAGCATTACATAGTTACAGCACATGCTACAGAACTTAATGGGCTACTCCTTCCCCAAAGGTGTCTTTCAAAGTGAATGACATCAGCAGACTTGCCAAAGTAGGGCAATGGAAGTTGTAGGTACTGTGAATAGCCTCAAAAACATTGATCCCTACACACACAGACAGACACAAAATTTTACAGTTGCCATGTCTGGGATAAGAACTCCTACCAAGCTAGTACATCACACTACAGCATTATGCAGTTATAGCATGCGCCATGGAGCTTACTGGGCTACTCTTTCCCCAAAGTTGCATTTCATAGTTAATGACATCATCAGCCCTGCCAAAGTATGGCATTTGAACTTGTAGTGAGTGTGAATGGCCTCAAAAGTATTGATCCCTACACAGATAAACACACACACAAAGTTCTACAGTTGCCATGTTTGGGAAGAGACCTCCTACCTAACTAGTGCATTACACAGTTATAGGACACACCACATAGCTTACTGGGCTACTTTTTCCCCAAAGGCGTATTTCAAAGTTAATGACATCAGCAGTTCTGCCAAAGTAGGGCATCTGAGATTGCAGTGAGTGTGAATGGCCTCAAAAGCATTGATTCCTACCCAAACACACGTACACAATTGCCATTCCTAGGATTAGGACTCCTACCAAATTAGTTCATCACACTATAACATTACGCATTTATAGCACACGCCACAGAGCTTACTGGGCTACTCCTTCCCCAAAGGTGTATTTCAAAGTGAATGACTTCAGCAGCCCTGCCAAAGTGGGGCATTTGAACTTGTAGTGAGTGTGAATGGCCTCAAAAGCATTGATCCCAACACAAACACACACACACAAAGCTCTACAGTTGCCATGTCTGGGAATAGACCTCCTACCTAACTAGTACATCACACTATAGCATTACACAATTAGAGCATGCACCACCGAGTTTATAGAGTTACACCTTCCCCAGAGGTCTATTTTAAGGTGAAGACATCAGCAGGCTTGCCAAAGTAGGGAATGGAAGTTGTGAATTGCCTCAAAAGCATTGATTCCTACACAGACAAACACTCACACAAGGTTTTACAGTTGTCATGTCTGGGGTTAGAACTCCTACCTAACTAGTGCATCACACTACTGCATTATGCAGTTATAACACATGCCATGGAGCTTACTCAGCTACTCTTTCCCCAATGGTGTATTTCAAAGTGAATGACATCTGCAGGCTTGCCAAAGTAGGGCAATGGAAGTTGTAGTGACTGTGAATGGCCTCAAAAGCATTTATCCCTACACATACAAACAAACACACACACAAAGTTTTACAGTTGCCATGTCTGGAATTAGAGCTCCTACCTAACTAGTACACCACACTACAGCATTACATAGTTATAGCACACAGCACAGTGCTTACTATGCTACTCCTTCCCCAAAGGTGTCTTTCAAAGTGAATGACATCAGCAGGCTTCCCAAATTAGGGCAATGGAAGTTGTAGTTACTGTGAATGGCCTCAAAAGCATTGCTCCCTACACAGACAAACAAACGCACACAAAATTTTACAGTTGCCATGTCTGGGATTAGAGCTCCTACCAAACTAGTACATCACACTACAGCATTATGCATTCATAGCACGTGCCACATGGCATACTGGTCTACTCCTTCCCCAAAGGTGTATTTCAAAGTGAATGACATCAGCAGCCCAGCCAAAGTAGGGCATTTGAACTTGTAGTGAGTGTGAATGGCCTCAAAAACATTTATCCCTACACAAATAAACACACACACAAAGTTCTACAGTTGCCATGTTTGGGAAGAGAACTCCTACCTAACTCGTACATTACACTACAGCATTGCAGTTATAGGACATGCTACGGAGCTTACTGGGCTACTTTTTCCCCAAAAGTGTATTTCAAAGTGAATGACATCAGCAGCCCTGCCAAAGTAGGGCATTTGAGATTGTAGTGAGTGTAAATGACCTCAAAAGCATTGATTCCTACACAGACACACACACACACACACAATTGTCATGCCTGGGATTAGGACTCCTACCTAATTAGTACATCACACTATAACATTACGCATTTATAACATGTGCCACAGAGCTTAATGGGCTACTCCTTCCCCAAAGGTGTATTTCAAAGTGAATGACATCAGCAGCCCTGCCAAAGTAGGGCATTTGAACTTGCAGTGAGTGTGAATGGCCTCAAAAGCACTGATCCCTACACAGACAAACACACACACAAAGCTCTACAGTTGCCATGTCTGGGAATAGACCTCCTACCCAACTAGTACATCACAGTATAGCATTACACAGTTAGAGCATGCGCCACAGAACTTATAGGGTTACGCCTTCCCCAAAGGTGTATTTTAAGGTGAAGACATCAGCAGGCTTGCCATAGTACAGCAATAGGGAGTGCACTGTGTGTGCATGGGCCATAACCCATTCATCTGGAAGCAAACACACAACACTCAGGCCCACACAGGTTTATATTTCACAGGTAAGTGTATACAACTGCTAGATGACTACTGACTTGTACAGTCATGTTTCACAGTTATCATAAGCACCACAGACACTATAGTGCTGAGGGATACCAGAGGCAAATGTCTACAGTGACTGACATTTGCACATCATGTGGTTTTAGCCAACTGGATGTGTGCTGGGTGGGACAGGCCTCATGATGGGAGGCTCTTTGTCACTGTCTGTCACTCCCTTCAACATATCTATGTATGTGCAATTTTGGTCTATTATACTATGTTGTCCTTGGATATATGTGTGTATTTCTATCCAATGTGTATACAAAGCATGACTGGTGTGTAATGAGGAGTGTGTGCACAAACATCTGTGACTGTCAGATATGTATAGTCCACTGTTATTGCCAGACATGGGATTCATTTTTGTAAGTGTGGGAGCATGCCCAGTATGACCTTTCAGTATTTTGCTGTCAGACATGGGCTTCGTTTCTCTAAGTGTGGGAGCATGTCCAGTATGACCTCCTGTATTGAATGTGTGAATCCATTCCAGGTAGGGTATACTCCAGTGCAGGCGTTTGTGTTCTACACCTACAGCTAACAACCTGTTTCTGTGGGATATCTGTAGATTGGTTGGCAATATGGGGTCAAAATGAGCAAAGGATAGTGGGTTACTGTAGGTAATTGCATCTGTACTGCTTCTGCTACATGGTCTTGGTGTTAGCAGAGATATTCAGAAATATGTACTGTTTTACACTGTGATGTTTTATGTCATCAAGTGCTGTCAGGTATACATATTTGCTTGCAGTAATGTCCTGGGGAACACAGGGTGAATGCAGCTGTGTCCAGTATTATGGTCTGCAGCCTACATATTCTTGCACAATCATGCCATTCTGGAGGAGAAGATGCAGATACTTGCTGATGGCTCTGTGTAAAAGTTTCAGCACCTTGGTACAGTGGTGGCTGAGGATCCCATGCTTGTACATCCATCGATGTGACAGTATGGCCATATCCTGCTGTGGCCATACCTCACAGCTGTACAGATTCACATAGGTTACCCAGAGGCAGGGGTCATAAGTCTGGACATTACCCCTTCACATTGTGGTTTATGAGCAGGTTTGTAGCTACCCATTCCTGTGTTTGCATGCAGGGATAGTATGTGCACACAGCTGAGTTTCAGATTTCACAGACTCCATGCCGTCCATGCTCCTACCCCCCCCCCATTATTCTATCCTCTTCCAAATATTATGCAAACATTATCTGATAAGTTCCCTATAGTTATCACCTCATCCCAGCAGCAATTTGGTGTTGGTCCACAGTTCATGCAGTAGGACATGGTGGATATGTTACTAGGATTTGTCCACATGGCCTTGCATTTGGGTTCTATGGACTGTGTTATGTTGTTATTTGGGAGTCCATGACATAACATACATTGGCAGTACGAGGAAGACATAGATCTTTGGCAGGGTACTGTAGGCCATTTGGTAGTGATGCAGGCCAGCTGTAGCAGGCTGTTGCATTATGTCATTCCTACAGTCCCGGACTGCAAGACACTATATTCCCCTGGGGTGACAGGGTAAGTGGCAAGGTGTTAATGCCAATACTTGCTGTCATTATTGATCCAGTGGTGTGGATGCTGGCAGGCTGCTGCTTACAGCTAGGGACACACTTGCATGGGACACTTCTTCTGTATGCTGCATTCTTTGACTCTTGCCATACAGAGGTGGGGGTCATAGTGTACTCATTTCCAACAGCAGGGATAAGACCGGAGAGGTACCTGGGGTGATGGTGGGGTGAGCTGGGTGCATGTGTGCTATGGACGCTAATTGCATCTGACTCACAGATATGCATGGGGCATTCCGCTTATGCTGGCTTGTCTAGGGACATCTGGAGTTTCTCAATACTTAATACCTGTGACCTTTGTGGTCTGCCAGTGTTTGGCCAGATGACATCGGTATTCCATACTGCAAACCCAACTAATGTGCAGCTAACCTCTATGTATAATTCCAAAGGTGTGTCCATTTGACAGTAAGATTTTATACACTGTCTGTCTGGGGTACTTCCACCTGTGTACTGTTTGTATGTCTGGGCCCACATTCATGCCATGTCCATCTTTAGATCGTGGCAGATATTACTTCCAAACATTTACTATGGCTTACTGCTAGAATGTGTTTTGCTGGGATGCATTGTGTTTGGCACTACAGTTGTGAGAACTTGGCCCTGTCATCAGTATTACTGGCCAATGGCCACCAGGACAAACATCACCATGCCTACATACTGCCCACTCTCACGCAATATACAACATACACCAACCTAACTCACACAGCCCTACATATTTTACACATGCTACAATCTATCCTGCTACTTTGGCCGGCTCAGGTAATCTGTGCTCCACTGTTATTATGCCTAAACAACTGTGGTGGTGGTGCTGTGGTAGCATTGTCACCTCACAGTAAGACGTTGTCCTGTTCGATTCTCAGCTAGAGCATCTTCTGTGTGGAGACATGCGTGAATGGGCCTACCTTCGTTGAAGGTTGTGCATCAGGGCCGGCAGCTCGGCATGTAAAAATCTACTGCCAATCATTAGCGCGCCAGAGTTCCGCTGTGGCGACCCCTAACCGGGAAAAGCCAAAAGACACAACAACATGTTACTACATTTCTACATAGGATTGGAGGGGGGGCACACCTGACACTTGTACACATTTGCTATGACTATACTGGTATTTTGGGTACTCCATTTCATTCTGTATCCATACCTATCATGCTGACTAGAAGCATATCAGTGTACTACAGGTCTTAGGTTTGATTGACCTACATTTCAGTTTCAGACTTCTTACCCTTCAGAACTAACATCCCACTGCCTGACCTGTTGTAGTCTGTCTTTGTAGGTCTGGAGGACAGATGTTCTCCAAAGCCATCAATCAGAGGCCTTAGCACAGCCTTTGTTTCTGTTTGTCTATGCCTGTCCTGCTGGCTGAGACTGTTGTTGGGTATGGGAGCCTCCCTGACTACCATGTGTCCTATGGACACACATTTGGCCCACTACATTTCCTGCAGTGAGTTTTGTCACCTTGTCTAGTACTGGCTACTATGGTGACACCAGTATTTGTTATAGATTTCATGCTGCCACTATAGGTGCCTACTATCTGCTGGCATCCCATTCAGCCACCCGATTCCCTTGCATGCTCACATCCATACCATAGATACAAGTAACAAAACATACTACTCCATTCGGCAGCTGATAGGGAGGGTGACTTACCTTGTGGCTGTTCCAGTATTGAGGATGGTGCTGGAGGGCTGACTATGTCAGATGCACATAGTACACTCCCTATACATGGTTAAGCACAGGTAGTGTCATGTTTGGCATCCCTTTTACTGTATATGCGAGTCAGACAGAGGTGTCATTCCCTGGGTTCCTACCATGTCAGTGTATGTGCTATGAGTTGCCTCTTTGCCACAGCCTGGGCATATTGGGCATGCCTCCTTCTGCCTACTGGGGCAGGCTCAGGTTGTTCCCGCTCAGAGCCACTCTGTGCCTGTGCAGGCCTTGGCAATGGTGGGGGGTTATGTGGCCCTGCCTTGTGCTGTTCCTGCTGCAGCTGTTTCCACAGGATTATATTGTGTAGCATGGCACATACGATGACAATTTGGGTACATGTAGCTGGTGAGTACTGCAAGTCTCCACCAGATGTGTCCAGGAACCAGAACCATAACTTGAGCATCCCAAACACAAGCTCTATTAGGATTCTGGTCTGTGCGTGCGCCTCATTTTGGAGTTCTTGTTCGGGTGCGTGTGCATTTCTGATGGATGTCATCAGCCACGGCTCCAGTGCATAACCAGCATCCCCCACTAGGTGGCTGTAAGGGATGTCCTCATTGGCAAATCTCTGGTACAGCTGCGTCATATGCCAGATGTGGGAGTTGTGATAGCTTCCAGGGCAGTCAGCATACACATTCATTATAATGCCCTGGGCATTGCACATGACCTGGCAGTTGATGGAAGGGAAACACTTATGGTTGATGTAGACCCTACCCCACTCACCAGGTGGTGTTTTGATGCATATATGTGTGCAGTCTATAGCACCCACTACCTCAGGGTATTCTGGTATTTAGTGGAAGAGACACATATTGCTGGTCAACGACTCATGGCTGTTATGAAAATATATGTGTTCACCGGCATGTGCTGACATGGCATGCAGGAACTGGTGGAGTACCCTGGATGCTGATGCCTGTGAGATTCCCATCATATCCCCAGTTGGCCTTTGGAAGGTGCCTGTGGCTAGTATTCTTAGGCCTACACATACCTTGGTATCCACTCTGATGGTTCCCCTCTGTTGGTTCTGTGTGTGAGGCATGGCCAGCACAGCTCAACAATTTGCTGTAAGAGGTCCCTGTCCACCCTATAGCGCTCCACTATCTCCAGCTCATGTAGCCCCTGGTAGGTTACCCTGGGTCTGTACACTCTTCTCATTCTCCTCACCGTAGGCTGGTCACCAGCATTCTCATCCTCACCACCCTCAGCCTCTTCCACATGTTGATTTATGATAACTGCTGCAGCCCCTATCATTTTGTTGCTTGTGTTTGATAAAGTTTCCCCACATGTGTACACCAGTGGTGTAGAGTTTGTGGGAAAAAACAGAGGGAAAGGTGTTTGCATAGTTTATAGTAGTGTGCTGGGCTGAGCTGCTGCCTGTGTAACTGGCGGATTATGATACATTTTACCTGCTAGCTATACTAGTTCTCATTGATTAACTTCCTACTGTTGTTTTCCCTTCCCATTGCCTTACTGTTTAAGCCCAGGGGCACATTGCACAAACACAGTCACCAGATGTGCACAGAGCTGCTATTACCTGGTTTACTTTTTTTTCCCTTTAAAACACAGTGAGCAGCGCGCACACGTGCTTAGGCAATGTAAAGGGTGCTTGGCAGCTTCAGACACACTCCCTTGCTTAGATCTGCTAAGCTAAGGGCAAACCTGAGCCACAGGGCTCCAATAAGCTTACAGTATGTCTGACACACCCCTCTATGATGTCAGCTAGCTCTTAGGTTTGCACGATGGTCTTCCTGCACCTACACGGTTGGGTGCAGGGTAGCCATGAGGGGGAATCTGGGATTCAGTATCATTCCCTTCATTTGCATAGGATTGCCTGCTAATGCCTAGTTACAAGTCTGACACTGAGCCTTCCCCCTTAGCAACCACTATTCACTGACTATGTTGTCTTCCACCTGCCATTGAGTATAATGACAAAATTGTGCTTTTGGATAGAATGCTTTTTTCAAGTTTTTTTTTTATATTCGGGCCGATCCCGTTTGCGTGCTGCTGGCCTATGCTTAAATATCCGAAATCGGCCCCAAAAAAATAAAAGTTATTTTTTTTATTTTTGCAACTGTTTTCCATGCCAATGGCCATATATTTGGCAACTGGCATGCTTTACATGTCATATACACCCTTTATTTGGAGTTGTCATGGCTCTGTTTTTTAGTTTGCAGAAATGTACTTGGTTACTAACCAGGTACATTTCTGCAGATTACACTAGTCCTATGTGGCCAGCTGCCAGCTTCCTGGATCGCAAATTCACCTCATTTGCATGTTTTTCACCTGCAAATGGGGTAATTTGCATACAGGAGCTGTGTCCGTGCAGGAATAGTGCAGGAGCACTCGTGCACATCCTGGGAGCTTGTTCCTGGATCTCTCAGTGGCCATATTGCCTCCAGCAGCTCCTGCACTATTCCTGCAGGATGTGCAGAGCTTGCTGAATCCTGGGGAATGTTTTATGTCCTCAGCCTTTTCTTAGACAATGTGATGCCTTGATTTTATAGTAAAATACACATTCCTGTTATCATCAGAAATTTTAGTTATGTTAATGTAATGCCCATTAAGTTATGTGGTCTGTTTCACATCCTGTGGAAAACAATCATTTTTCTCTTTCCATTGATCACCTTTTTTTTCTGTTACATTTTTACTATTTATCTTATCTCCTTTTGTGTATGCTTCATATATTATGTGAAAATCTAATATAAAGATAGTAAACTGAGCTTCAACCACTGCTTCAGCACTGCTAATTGAACCACATTTACATATGCCCCGGGATTCATGAAGCTTGCGCCAGGTGCACGCATAGCGTAGGCGTTATAACGCCAAATATGGCCGCTGAGCGATTCAGGTACGATCCAATTCCACGTGCACTACCGGCATATGCCAGATCTGCGCAGCCCTCGGCGTAGGTATGCAAATCACCCCATGTGCAGTGTTGCACCATGCAAATGAAGGCATATAGCAATTCATGAAGTGGTGCAGGCATAGCATAAGCCCACAGAAATGTAAACCAAAAAACACGGTTTACATTTTCCCAAACAGAACATCGGAGCTATGGAAGAGGGCCAGACCCAGGTATCACAACGTTAACATATGCCAATGGCAAAATACACAGCCAATGGCATAAGAAAAGATGCACAACACGTAAATAACAACATTTAATGTCATGTCCACAGTAACGCACAGCAGAACTGCAGGGCATGTGTGCGGAAGCTGTAACATAAAGAAATAATATAAAAATGCCATAAAATCGCAATGTAATAGAAATCAGGTTTACAGCATAATACACAATGGTAGGCATGGAACACCACAACCAAGGTGCAAGGGTTGCTAAGGGCTTGCGATAGTGTTCGGCGCGGTAACTATAAATTAGTAGTCAATGCCATGCAAATGAGGCAGATAATACTGAATCGCAAATGCCCCGCCGGAGGAAGGTTGTACCATACGGCGCAGCAGTATAACACCGAGGAGTGGCTCAGAGGAGATACATGACATCAGCAGAGGGGTGTGCCACCATAGCACTAAGCACATTGGAACATTGCAAATCTGGCCTGTCCGTTGCTAAGCAAAGCTGCAGGATAGGGGTGTGGAGGAATCGTTTAGCTGAGAGCACACATGGTGGCCAAAAGCGCATGTGTACAAGGATGAAAACATGCCCGAAACCCAGTAATCAGACGCACGCGCTGCAAACAATAGCAGAAACAGGAAGGTCAGGGGAAGAAAAGAAGGAAATGCGGAAGTAGGGTAATTGGAGTACTAATGAGCAATCAACACCAATCAACCCACGAAGGCCAATCGACAGCAGCTGACAAGTCCGCTTGCAGAAACCTGCAAAACAGGATAGGGGAGGCATGTGAATGCAAAGAAAGGAGGGAGGTATTGGATTGCAAAGATAGGAGACCTGACACAGCAGAGCAAAGCAAACCGACAGCAGACCGGCAGTAGCACACATAACGCAAGATACGCCAGGTCCAGGAAAGTACAAATGAAAGTAGGCTGCAGGATGCACGCCAGAAAATGGTAGGTGCAATGCGCAGAAATGTAAAGGGAAGGTCAAGAGGTAATCCATGGCAGGCAAATGTAATTCAGCACCAAAGGCACCACAATAGTAGTTCCGGCAGTAAAACACATAACATAACCTGTAGCTACGAATGTACATACACACCCTATGACATCATCGGTGTTCACAGCACAATAGTATAAAGTGTGAAAGCACCCAACACACACCTGTGTATTCCCAAACACCGCACCATAGGTGTAAACACACGGGAAACTTTTTTTTTAAAATGTGCATGCATACTACCATGATTGTGTGAACTGCATGGCTACTGATATGACACCTGCTTGCTGTAGTGTGCACCCCAGGGAGGTATGCTTACTAACACTATTAATGTCTGAGCTGCATGCCCTCTGCTGTATCACAGGCATGCTGCATGCCATCTGACAAATCACATGCATGGTGTGTCTGTGTGTGTCTGTGTTTGTGTGTCTGTGTCTGTGTGTGTCTGTGTGTGTGTGTGTGTGTGTCTGTGTGTCTGTGTGTGTGTGTGTGTCTGTGTGTGTGTGTGTCTGTGTGTGTGTCTGTGTGTGTGTGTGTCTGTGTGTGTATGTGTGTCTGTGTGCGTGTCTGTGTGCGTGTCTGTGTCTGTGTGTGTGTCTGTGTGTCTGTGTGTGTGTCTGTGTCTATTGTACTTTACAGTATTTCTTTGCATTCACAAGTGATGTATGGGCGTTACCCTCCTGCGGTCAATCTGATGTTAGTGTCCCCACAGATACTAGCGGTGATGAACATATGCATGAGGTACAGGCAGGGTTGTCAGGGGCTGAATCTGTGCCAATGGTTACCATCCCAGCTATGTCCCCCTCTTCCCCGCACACCGTTCTGCTGCCAACACACACCGCATCACCGGTGGCCATAGAGGAAGGACAGTCAGCGTCTGTTGGTGTGGAACAGGAACATGTGGTGGCTACAGAAGGTGTGTCTACACACCATGGTGTCAGTGTAATGACTGCAGATGTTCCACACAGGCATGTGGCCAGTGCTGCTCGTAGGAGGACCTCTGGCAGACATGCACCTGCAGGACAGAGAGCAGCAGCTGGTATCACCAGACGCATGTTCCAGACTGTAATGGTGGCACAGGCACATGCTGAAAAGCAGAACAGAGAAGGGCAGAGGCTGCAGAGAGCTGCTATCCATATCCTAAATGACAACATCCAGGCATTGACAAATGCTCAACAGCAGATTGCTAATGTTCTGGATAGGCGACTAGGTGAAATGATCGGAATCCTTGACCGAGCCATGGCATTCCGCGAGTGGGAGCTGTCTGTGCTGGAACACCTGGTAGGAGTGAGGCGTAGGCCACGTGGACGTAGGTCAGCAACACCACCTAGTGTAGGTCGACGTGAGCGTGCCGCCTCACATGCCCGCGCCCATAGTGCCGGTAGCAGTAGCAGTGCAGCTGGTGCTGCGCTGTCAACACCAGGACACAGCAGGCCACGTGGACGTGGCCCTGGATGGTCTCAGCAGGGACACGGTTCCAGCGGACATGTGTCATCAGACAGTAGCCACTCTGTGCCTCCACCTGGTAGTGCCCATGCAACCCCAGGCAGGCACAGGTCACGTGGCTGTGGACGGACACAGTGAGCTGTACAACCTGCACTGTACAATCTGGGGCTGTCAATTATACCCCGTGTAGGCATCACAAATGGCAGAACTGTGCACACACATACACGCACACAGCAAACATAACTGTAGGGCTCCACAACATCCACATGCATTCTGCACAGACATGTCCAGTCAACTCACCGGCCCTTACACACACACATGATGTTATCCATTGGTGCAGCCTATGCCCCTGGCAAACATATCACCCTGTGCATATGATGAAGCCTGTGCCGCATCCCTGTCATCCACACCATCGGTGCAGGGTTATGCACAAATATTCTGATGTGCAGAGTGAACAGCATAGTGAGAGGTGTATGTAATACCTGTGTATGCATAGTGAGGGATGTGTATGTTGCAGTGGTTGTGTGTGAATACTGAGTTGTGTATGTGACATAGGTTGTGTACTGTCGACATGCACCAGTCATACCATGTAGTGCAGATGCAGCATGCATTGTGATGTGTTCACGGTATGTGTCTCGGTTACATCTGTAGCACCATGTTGGTTGTGATATCCTGGTTCCCTCCTATGGTGTACTTGCATGTGCCTACAGGTAGCAGTGTTTGCAGTCCCCCACGTGTAACTGTGGATTACACACAGGCACGTCTGGCAATATCAGCATGCTACATGTACCCTCAACCTGACTGTTGGACACACCAACATGACACAGATGTCCGCACATATACTGCACCTGATGCATGTAGTCGGTGCCACAGGCTACACTGGACGTGACATACATAGCAGGACACATTATAGGTATGGTGACATGGTGCAGGGGTTGTACACAGCGGCCTGGCCAATGATGATGTGAGGTGTCACTTGGTAGCTGGAGGCCACACTGTGCAGCAGTAGGACCCTGTAACAGTACGGGAACATGGCCGCATTCATGGGGTGTACACCACTATAATGCACACCCCATAGTGTGCAGCTGGGGACCCTTGCCTGTGTGGTCATCACCCTCACAGTACTATGCACCCACACGACGTGTCACAGAGAAGGGACATGCACAGGTAGCCAGTATGGCTGGGACCTATGGCATCAACAGGGTTGTGCAATGCATCACCATTACGAGTTAGTCACCACGTGGGGCTAGTGATCATTTCCCACCGTATATTAGCATACACACTCACACCAAGCACCAGACATACATACAGACACACATACACTGTGGTGACCACACATGTGTATATGGACAGCTGGCGTGTGTGATGCACCTCACCGGTGAACGTCATGCTTCCCACACTGACGTATGTACAGATCTCTACAATGGTGTACAGGGATGTGTAGCAACTGGGACATATTCCCCATGATATGTGGCATCCCTGGCCACACATTCGGACACACATGGCAGTGCTGGAAATGATACACCTGCCATATGATGACACGTTTGATGGACATGCAGCGGTATTGATTGTATTATGTGTACCAACGCTATATCTGGAAAATGTGCTGCTATATGCACACGGGAGGTTGTAGGTGTTACAGGTGCCATGTGACATATAGTTGTTAACACCTGACCGCTGTGTATGCATAATGTCAGCACCGTCACGTAACAGCGACATAGCGTACTGTTTGCACATGGCATGATAGGATGGTGTGACACAACTGTGAGCCACCCCCTGCACACATACATCTTGACAGGTGGTTCACCACGTTATGTACACACATCCCTCCAAACGTGCTGTTTGTATGTCACCGTATACAGATGTCAATGATGGGTCTTCATTGCATCTGCATGTCGTGGGTAGGTGCAACTATGTTATGGACATTGGCCACTGCACATGCATGTTTGCTGCATGCACAGTACAGATATCACATGTGTCTCCTGTTGCCATGTTTGTATTTATTGCTATTGTTGGACATGTATGTTGACATACATAACACATGGACTGCGGTATGATATCACGGGTGTCACAGGCGACCAGTACAAGGGTATGTGTCCCGGTCAACACTGCTACCCCCTGTAGTGTGAGCATTCAACAGACATGGGCCCACCTTCAATTTGCGTGTGTAGCATTGATTAGGCCAGTGTTATGCATGAGGTACATCAAAGGCTATGTATGTATGTGTTGTGTGTGCAGCCCATGCACACATCCACACAATCACATGTATGACATACCCAGACGTGTGTTCATTGGTGTACAGCAACAGTCAGGTGTCACAGCTGTGTAAGGGCCATGGTATGTCTTCAGACAACCTGTTCATGTATACTGCTATCATTGCAATGCCTAACACCTGTTGGATCCCTGTTGGTATGTGTGTACTCTGCACAGCCGGTATACACCACTGTACAGCTCAGTGGTCATGTGTCACATGGTGTTGTGGGACCGTAAGGCTGTGTAGTGCTGCACCAATGACATGGTGCTGACTTGACAGCTACAGTGTACACTGCAGTGTGTACGTGTGTGACCTGCACCTGTGACAGCTGTGATGGCAGCTGTGTGTGTACAGGTCACTGCATGTGTGACCGCCCTGTGCGTGAGGGCAGTTATACCTTACTGTGACCTTCTGTGTGTACACTCCATCTGCATGCAAGATGGCCCTTTGCAACTGCTAAGTGTGTGAGCATGCCCAGGACGCCGTTGTGTAGATGGACACACAGTATATTCCACACTGCGCCCTTCCGTGACTAGACTCCGTGTGCATGCAAGATGGCCCTTTGCAACTGCTAAGTGTGTGAGCATGCCCAGTATGCCATTGTGTAGATGGACAAACAGTACATTCCACACTGCGCCCTTCCGCGATTAGACTCCGTGTGCATGCAAGATGGCCCTTTGCAACTGCTAAGTGTGTGAGCATGCACAGTACACCATTGTGCAGATGGACACACAGTACATTCCACACTGCACCCTTCCATGACTTGACTCCATGTGCATGCAAGATGGCCCTTTGCAACTGCTAAGTGTGTGAGCATGCCCAGTACGCCATTGTGTAAATGGACACACAGTACATTCCACACTGCGCCCTTCCGTGACTAGACTCCATGTGCATGCAAGATGGCCCTTTGCAACTGCTAAGTGTGTGAGCATGCCCAGTACGCCATTGTGTAGATGGACACAGTAAATTCCAAACAGACGTGTGATACTAAGCATGTGGGCATGGCCATTGACATCCTGTATAGCCATGGTGGTCATCCAGGCACCAGATGTCCAATTTCAATGTCACGATGGATGCCTACATTGAACACACTGGTTGCTCTCTCGAAGGGTGTACTGTCTGTGGCACATCCCGTATCTATTTGGTGTTGTTGTGCTCCTTAGATATTTAGTTGGCCCAATGACAGCACTGCCGTATTTGTGTAAGTCTACCTTGGGATGGTAATATGCTTTCAGACCACTCACTCTCTAAACATTCCCTATCGGCATCTTTGCCTTTGCGGATGATGTCACCCACCTAGAAGTATGCCTCTGGGAGGGCTGTGTCCAGTAATCTTGGTAGCGCATTCTGTAAATGCGTAATGCTGTAGTGTGTTAGAGTAGATAGGTGTATGTTCGACTCCCGGTCCTTCCAAGTGTGTGTGTGTGTGTGTGTGTGTGTGTGTGTGTTTCCAGCTGCCTGGGGACACAGTAATGCTTTTAGATGCCTCACAACACATACATTCCCTATCGACATCTTTGCCTTTGCGGATGATGTCACCCACCTAGAAGTATGCCTCTGGGAGTGCTGTGTTCAGTAATCTCGGTAGCATGTTCTGTAAATGCGTAATGCTGTAGTGTGTTAGAGTAGGTAGGTGTATGTTCAACTCCCGGCCCTTCCAAGTGTGTGTGTGTTTCCAGCTGCCTGAAGACACAGTAATGCTTTTAGATGCCTCATGACACATACATTCACTATCGGCGTCTTTGCCTTTGCGGATGATGTCACCCACCTAGAAGTATGCCTCTGGGAGTGCTGTGTCCAGTAATCTCAGTAGCGTGTTCTGTAAATGCGTAATGCTGTAGTGTGTTAGAGTAGGTAGGTGTATGTTTGACTCCTGGCCCTTCCAAGTGTGTGTGTGTGTGTGTGTGTGTGTGTGTGTGTGTGTGTGTGTGTGTGTGTGTGTGTGTGTTTCCAGCTGCCTGGGGACACAGTAATTCTTTTAGATGCCTCACAACACATACATTCCCTATCAGCATCTTTGTCTTTGCGGATGATGTCACTCACCTAGAAGTATGCCTCTGGGAGTGCTGTGTTTAGTAATCTTGGTAGCGCGTTCTGTAAATGCGTAATGCTGTAGTGTGTTAAAGTAGGTAGGTGTATGTTCGCCTCCCGGTCCTTCCAAGTGTGTGTGTGTTTCCAGCTACCTGGGGACACAGTGATGCTTTTAGATGCCTCACAACACATACATTCCCTATTGGCGTCTTTGCCTTTGCGGATGATGTCACTCACCTAGAAGTATGCCTCTGGGAGTGCTGTGTTCAGTAATCTCGGTAGCGCATTCTGTAAATGCGTAATGCTATAGTGTGTTAGAGTAGGTAGGTGTATGTTCGACTCCCAGCCCTTCCAAGTGTGTGTTTTTCCAGCTGCCTGGGGACACAGTAATGCTTTTAGATGCCTCACAGCACACACATTCACTATCAGCGTCTTTGCCTTTGCGGATGATGTCACCTACCTAGAAGTATGCCTCTGGGAGTGCTGTGTTCAGTAATCTTGGTAGCGCGTTCTCTAAATGCGTAATGCTGTAGTGTGTTAGAGTAGGTAGGTGTATGTTCGACTCCCAGCCCTTCCAAGTGTGTGTTTTTCCAGCTGCCTGGGGACACAGTAATGCTTTTAGATGCCTCACAACACATACATTCCCTATCGGCGTCTTTGCCTTTGCGGATGATGTCACCCGCCTAGAAGTATGCCTCTGGGAGTGCTGTGTTCAGTAATCTTGGTAGCGCATTCTGTAAATGCGTAATGCTGTAGTGTGTTAGAGTAGGTAGGTGTATGTTCGACTCCCGGCCCTTCCAAGTGTGTGTGTGTGTGTGTGTGTTTCCAGCTGCCTGGGGACACAGTAATGCTTTTAGATGCCTCACAACACATACATTCACTATCAGCGTCTTTGCATTTGCTGATGATGTCAACCACCTAGAAGTATGCCTCTGGGAGTGCTGTCTTCAGTAATCTTGGTAGCGCGTTCTGTAAATGCGTCATGCTGTAGTGTGTTAGAGTAGGTAGGTGTATGTTTGACTCCAGGCCCTTCCAAGTGTGTGTGTGTGTGTGTGTGTGTGTGTGTGTGTGTGTGTGTGTGTTTCCAGCTGCCTGGGGATGCAGTAATGCTTTTAGATGCCTCACAACACATACATTCCCTATCGGCGTCTTTGCCTTTGCTGATGATGTCAACCACCTAGAAGTATGCCTCTGGGAGTGCTGTGTTCAGTAATCTTGGTAGCGCATTCTGTAAATGCGTCATGCTGTAGTGTGATAGGGTAGTTAGGTGTAAGTTCGATTCCCAGGCCTGTCAGGTGTGTGTGTGTGTGTGTGTGTGTGCATGCTCCCGTCCACCTGGGGACTCAGGTTATGCTTTTAGATGCTTCACAACACAGATATATCCTGCTGACGTCTTTGTCTTTGCGGATGTTGACACGCACCTAGTACAATGCCTGTGTGTCTGCTGTGTTTAGTAATCTCGGTAGAGTGTTCTGTAAATGCATCATGCTGTCGTGTGATAGGGTTGTCATGTGTAGGTTCGATTACCAGCCCTGCCACATGTGTGTGTATGTCTGTATCTCTCTCTCTCTCTCTATATATATATATAATCTATTTTCTGCCCATAACTCTGCTCTTGCATGGACAGCTGACTGTTTCATTTATCGCATATTTGCATAACTGTCACATACCAATGGGGTATGTTGCAAATCCCAACATTGTCTATGCAGCGTCCATGTTACAGGCGGTGTTACATGCCCTTACAGGCATTTGCTGTATATCTTGGCAGATATCTATCCTTGCTGTACTCTCACTGTACTCGTACACGCCAGAGGCTTCATGTATCATGGCCTAGTTTTGATGTGTCTATGTCTATTTGTGCTGTGTGCATGGCTGTGGGTATGTCCCACTATCATCATTTGTAAAGGTGACAGCCCTATAGGTTCTTCATGTAGACTGCTGTGTCATTTGACATGTCAGCACATACCTGCGGACAGTACTGCACGTCCTGCTGCAGCGCATTTCATACCTTCTGCATTATCTTGCAGTCGATATTGCTGTTTCCTCACACATGTATCTGTTTATGTTAATACCACTTCACCTCCTAGAGCAAATTTCTGGACAAGGCCTTATCTGATAGTGGGACACATAGGGGCAGTATTGACATGTTGCTCTTACAAACGTAGATAGTTGACACAATAATAGGTTTTGCATTAGTATGGCTTTTCTGTCGGATTTGGTGTCTTAATCACATGTTTGTCATTATTTCATGTCTTCGGTTATCATGAAAGTGCCAGAATGTTACTGTTGTTATGTGGAACACACCAAACATATGAGGCAGAACTCTGCACATTCTGCGTAAATCTGTACAGTTGCGGAGTATGTGTCTGATAGAAAATATCAACTTTCTGACAACAATACACTCACTGTATGGCGGCATCACAGGCCACATGCCATTACATTTATATTGCAGGACACACCCACCCAGACAGTTGTATTCCTCACACAGGCCAACAGCTGCTTATCCACACTAATTGGTCTATCGTGTACCATATGTGTGCGCCGGTATTTGCGCTTTCCGTCAGTGGCAGAGCTCACGTACGTGTATGGGGGACTGGACATTGTTACGGTGACACTGCATGACACCCTGAGGGACACATTTACCTTTGTGACTATTAACCTTCCACATTTGTCCTGATGTCTTTCTTCTCACCTGTCCACCTAGTATCACTAGTTCTGTACATGTATTTTGGACCGGTTACCTTCATACCCCTAACCTGTACACATTATGGGTAAACACCCTGACGTTTGACCTTTGCCCTTGTTACATTTGTCATAGTGATGTGCCTTTCTGGTAAATTGCTGGCAAGGCATTACGAACTGTGCGGTAGATAATAGTGACTGACATTTCCATTACATGATTAGTAACACTCATAACATCCATATTCATGGCTACGCCAGTATTCTCACAACGTTCTGACTTTGTCTGGGGTATATCTAATATAGTCCCTATTTGTATTTCATGTACTATGCCTTAGTGCAGCTGTGTTATTCTGACAGTTTGCCAGTTATGGGTACCATCTTGGTCGTACGCATGTCCATCCATGATAATCGCCTACATGACACTGATATAGGGCCCTACATATTGCCAAAATGGTTTCTGCAATATCCAGTGGATGGTTTGCCCCATTATTGAGAATATAGGCGTGTGCTATACCCACATCACTCCCACGGGGCGGGCCTACGAAATCTCTGCCAAACAACACCTAGGCCCATTTCTGCATACCCATGATTCCCATACCTGACAACCCTCTACAGTACCCATTACACATGTTTAATGTATGTGGTACTGAAGTGTGGAGACACTTATATGCACTCCCCACTCTCCGGATATCAGTTCGTACATCATACATTCTATCGACACATGTGTCATCACCCTTGCACCTGATACTGTTGCATGTACAGCTATTTCATATTTGCTGAGGTCACTTATTTTGCATCAATGTCGGTTGACACTACGTATGGATCAATTTTTGGAGTCCTGCAATGGACACCTATCTGCATGTTTAAAGTGTAGAACTTGCTGGACTGTCACTTTCTGGCCAATGGTTTGGAATGCAGCGGTTTATTCACCTTTCGTGCATGGCTGTTTGTCTACCCATATTAGCTATAACGTGGCCTATTTATGTACATATGTCATATCTACGGGACAAAAGTCTGTTGTGTATTCATATATACATGTACAATCCTCATTTCATAACTTGCTTTGGTTTACGTCTGTGGATTATGTGTATACACATATATCTATAGCCATACCATACCTTTCCACTGTACAGATTGTCGCAGAGTGTACAGCTGGATGCCCCTTTATCTTTGGTGTGTTTTACATAAACCTGTGTCTATCTGGCAATGTAGTGGCATTTCATTTGAGACCTACGGTGGGGAATTCTGGCAAGCAGTTCAGGTTACGACTGCATACCCTTCAGAGTCTCCATGCTACTGACACAGCCGTTATTCTATCCACTTTCTATGTTTGTTCTGGCACATATCTGGGGTTTGTCCCTATTTGTACCGGTAGTTTGCATGGCTTTGTCCGGTTTCATACTTTACGAGGTTAACAGGTTTGAGCCATGTATAAATAACATGGGGGAAACAGCATTCATTTACTATGCTGTGAGCGGATCACACATGCACAGGCACACTTGCATTTCCTTATTGTGGGTTACGCGCAGGCGCGCATGCATATCCTTATTGTGGGTTAGATATGTTTACTAAGTCTTTGTGCTTACGTGGGCTTTATTACTTGTGACAGTACCAGTATATTATCTGTAATCCGGTTAACAGACGTATGCGAAACACACGTTCACCTTTACATATTTAACTGTCTGTACAGCACAGACGCATTCATTACACTTTCACATTATATGTGCTGTAGTCGTAGTTCAACCGGGACTGCATTCACGTTGGCCGGATGCTGTAACCACTATACATTTGGTGTTCTGACTCATTTATATGCATACCCATAGTACATAGCTACATTAACATATGCCTCACCGCTTCACTTACGTCACAGGCATCCATTCTCTTGCTGGGAAAAATGCGGTACTACATGTTACACATTCCCTATTCCCTACTGCTCTGGACCACAGCTGCATATTTAATCACTGCAGGGATATTCAGAACCCAAAGGCTTATAGTCCTGACACATACAGGTCTTTAATTGTCAGGGTGTTCATGTGGTGATCTGGGTTTAGGCTTGTCCACCTGGTGAACGGAACTACCCTGACCATGTTCAAATGTCAGACAAAGCACATGGACAGGGTTTGTCCATTTTAAACATTTAATCTGTGTTTACAGACACAGGTGTTTGGGCACCTGTCAGCAGCTTATGATGTTGGCAATACATAATATGGGTGGGGGTGGTTACAATACATAATCCACGGTGAGTGGTGTTCCCATTCACATTTGAATATTTCTTGTATTCATTCTTACGAGGGTTATTATTTTGCACATGACTTAACTATGAATTAACTACAGGTATGCAGTAGTACAGTCAACATATGTGATGGTTTGTTACAGTATAAATGTACGGACCTCTGTAATACTGGGGTCTACCCCACATCCTTCACAACATTTCATGCTTATGTACATACTATTATTCTGTGAACCTTTGAAGTTTGTGAGAGCAGTAATTACATCTGTCACTATTTGTCCACCCATCCTTTTAGGCTTTGTCCAGATTTTGTTGCTGTAATAGGTTGAGGGGTGGTGTCGGTATGTGATTGAGTTGACTACATACTGTCAATAATTCAGTGGGGAGTAGGGTTACCACTTGTTCCTCTTTGCGAGGGGAGGACCCACTTTGGACAGTTGTGTCCTGCGATGACACCTAAGACATGGCAAATGTCCTGTGAATTTAAGACAATAATATAGTTCTTATTTTCTTTACTAGTTGCATGATACAGGTATTTTGTATCTGGTACACATAACTATTATTTGGGATAGCATAAGCTATTCAAATGCTATGGAATAAGCTTTTATCTTGGCATACAAGTGTAATTCTGTCCTTTGCACTGGCCGGGGGTATGTTTTATCCTGCAAATTCTCACATTTCTACAAGTGATGTCCCACCTTGGCCATCTGAACAGGTGGCAACCCTAGTGGGGTGACCTGCATGGTGGACAGCTGTTCTATCCTGCGTAGTTATGTTTTGCATGTCTGTGTAGAAACCATGACTACACATACATGTTTTGTCCAGATGTGTACAGTACTGGACACCGTGGCATGTAAACAACTCTGAGGTTTCAACAGGTTACTTATCCCACGCGGGATGTACACACATTTTGCCGAAACATGAACGTGCGGGCATTTGGATTTATGTAACTGTGATGGGATGTTTACAAATGTGGGATACATATTTGCAATCCTGACACTGCCTAGGATGATACTTCCTACTACATATGGGGAATACTCGCTAAGTGTAGGTGTACGGCTGCGCAAGGCTGGTAGCTGGATTTGGTGGACATTCGGACATGGGTGCGGGTTATGTGCTATACAGGGGTTGTTGCATATTGCATTTGCATGCATGGGTTCTGCTTTTGGATATCCCGGTTCCGCATATAGCATCCTATGTGTATGTGACGGTTACGTTCCTGTTCATGTGTATAGCACATTTTAATATACATATGTTTGTGTATGTTTGGTATACAATTTGGACTGTCAGGTTTCTTTACGGTTGTTATATAGCCACAACTGCCCAGCTGTGTACTATCACTACCACTGTGGGACTGCTGGTGACCATGTCCATGGGGCTAGACGTGTGTATTGGCAGCGCGCTGACATGATGCGCTTCACTTCTGCTGGGTATAACTTCTGACAGTGCAGTACATTACGGACACACGATTTTAAATATCATTTGTTCCATGGACGGAAACTCATATTGTGTTGCGTGCATTTCTGTTTGGTTCTCCATTTTGTGTGGCCGGGAACTGTCATGCATGCTTTGCATACGTTTCATTATCCACGGACACTGATAGGTGCGATTACTATTGCAGGCAAGCTATAATATTCAGCAGTTTAAGTTGCTCATTGCCAGCCGACATTGACACGCCTCCGGGTGCAGCTTAGTAACGCCCCATGCACTCACGCATGTGTCCTATGCACGTGGATGTGGAAGCGGCACACCTTCATTAATATGCATATGGCGCTACTACACCATTTATACGCCGCACGGCCGGCGCAGGCCTTACACCGGCCTTGCGACAAGCTTCATGAATCCGGGGGATGACCTTTTAAAGAAGCAAACATTGAATTATTCTGGAAACATATGTGCATATTTGGTATTTTATTTTCAGTCATCAGACAATAATACATCTGTTCTGATAAGCATATCTAAAGATAAGATTATATCTAAGGCTAAAATTAAAAATGTGGTGGACCACATAATATCACACATAAATGGAAATTAATTCATTATGCCTGTATCATGCTTGCAGTGCAACACCAGTATGAAGATTTATACAGAGTCAATTGTAGTTGGATTAGTGCTTTCCTTCCTCATGATTTCAAGAAAGCGTATGTATGTTAGTATTGTCCAAAGTTAAAATTTGGTCTTTGAATCAGATTCAGCTTGTTGCCTTAGAACATTCTTACTAAACAAACATTGCTGTATTTTAATTATGTTCTGGTTCTAATCACTGTCTTAGGTTCTTGTCTCATTCCAGAAACAAATAAGTTAATTAACTAAAGATGAGTACTGTTTACTTACACCACATCCAATGTCTTTAACTAATCAGCCTCCTAGAAGCTATTAATTTTGTATTTCAAACTCAATTTTTTGTTATGTAAGAATAAAAAAATGCTTATCTGCCGTCTTCTTCCAGCATATCTGATGTTCATCTTATCCACTTCATGAGTATCACAAAAAGTATTTCTGACATGAAAAATTGAGAGGAATGTAAGTTGAAAAGCATTCATTTGAATGGGCATGTCACGCACAGAGCATACCTAACACTATAGATTCAATCAATGTTTTAGTTTAGAAAAGTGAAATCTGCAAGCATTGCAATGCTTATATTGCAAATAAATAAACAACATACAATGCAAAGGACCAAACTTATTAACTTTTAATGATCTGCTTTCTATCATCCAGGGTTTGATTCCTTCAGCCTTCTTTTGCCTACTGTGTAACTTGTTTAACTAGACCGTGCTCTACAACAAATGGAAAATTAGGCTAGACTCCTCAATGGTCCACACCCACAAACACAAACACACGCACATGTACATGCACTCATCCACATAATATGTGTGTATGTATACACACACACTCACACACACACACACACACACACACACACACACACACACACACACACACACACACACACACACACACACACACACACACACACACACACACACACACACACACACATATATGGGTCACTGCTGGAATGTCGAAACACGGCTTATCGAAACCGTGTTTCGGCGGACACAATTTAGCAAAAGTGCATTTTATCGAAAATGAACTTTCACTAAATGGGGAGTGGGAAATTAAAGAAGGCATGCAAGTTGCATGTACCATTAGTTGTAAATCAATGTATAGTGTTGATTTCCAACTAACAAAGCTATCACTGACATTGTGCTACAGTGGAGATAAGGGAATATTCCCCTTTAGTGTGATCTCGGAGTGAGAATAATAAAGTAGGGGGGTACATGGGGAAAAATATAGAGGAATATGATCAGGTCTCTGATAATAACCCCATTATTATGCATTTGAGACAGGAATGCCAAGAAATTCACCTCAAGAACAAAGTTTGAGAGGTGAATCTTTGCATCCATAATTAAGAGTTACAGGTTGGAGATACAATCATATTTCTTTGTAGTGCATGAAGCTTTAACTACTCCATGTACTACTGTTTACAGGAAAAAGATAAGAAAAAGTGGAAAGTATTTTGCCAGCCTTCCAAGCTGGGAGAAGCCCTTAATAAGTACTGTCAAATATACAATAGCAGAACACTTATCATCTTATTTAATATTTGGACATGAGACTAAGCAGCAAACCCTGGCAAAGTTTTAAATATTGCTATAATTTGCTTAAAATGTCAATAAAAGGAAAGATTTTGCATAAGTATGCATTTTGGAACAGTAAGATGTATAAAACTATATTTTTGGCTTTTTTAGCTGACTGTAATTCTTATAATTTACCTGAAAATGGCTCCCCATCCATGTGAAGCAGAGTTCCTGTCTAACCCAATTCAAGTGCAACCTGTACAATTGAATGGGAAACTGGAAATGTATCCCTGGTTTGGCACCTATGTCTCTAATGCATACAGGTAACCTGTAAATAGTTCATCTCCCAGGCATATGCTTACACTTATCAAGGGTATCAGGACGTGTCAGAGATTTGGGATGCATGGCTAGATTTAAAAAGGCCCTTGTGGTAATTAGCCTTGTAAACACCCATGAACCTATAATAAGTTTACAAGGGACAGGGCAAGATGAGAGACACAGACAGCAAGGCAGACACAAAGCTGTTTTTGTACTTCTGATGCTGTCATGTGTTGGCTGTCACTGTAAGTATTTAGTGCCTAGCACAATACCCACTATTAACTTAGAAGGTAACCATTTGAAGTGGTGGGACCTTGGATGAACAAGTCACAAAACAAGGAGACTAAATGACCAAAAAAACCCCAGACTTACATATATCAAGTTTGAGATGGCCATTTCCCAGAATATTTCTTTGCTCTGAAGAACAGCCATCTCAGAGTTTAGTATATATAAGTTCAGGGGTTGTAGGGGGAGGGGGGCTTTCCCCTTGCAATAAAGAAGTTTAAAGGAGAAGATTGATGTTCAAAATTCATTATTCTACTGGGTTTTCAATCTTTTTTTTTTTTTTTTCAGTCTGCCAAGATTTCATTAGGGAGCCCACTTAAAAAGTGCTTAACAGCTGTTAAGCACCTTTCTAAGTGCTGTCAATATTAGCTTTCGTGCTAGAGCGGTGCTTAACTAGCATGTCATTTTCCTTATATTGGGGAATAAACTGACCCCCCTGTGTACTACATACTTATCTTAAATGAGTGCCTTGTTGTAAACAATCTGTATTGGGAAATACAACCTCATTGAGATCTAAACTATGTCTGTATTGCTGCTGAGATAGTTTCCATTTGCTTTTAGCTTTTTTGGTTTTGTTTGTCAGTCACAGTATTAGTGTTTTCTTACCTTTACACTATCTCACCAGTGTATCTCACATTGCCATTTTAAAGATCTGTAATTCACATTCTCGTCAGCAACTTTAGAAAATATGTATTCTGACTCTGTCTTCAAATCAGTCATTGATCTAACCATCAAGATCTTTTTTTTTTATTTAAAAAAATCAATTGTTTTCTTTTACTAGACCCAAAAACAAGTAGACTAAATGGCTAAAAAAAAGATATACAGGATATATTTGCCCTCTTTTTGCAATTTTACTTATCTGCTTTGTTTGCTTCCTTTATACCTTTTCATACTAATTAAGCATCTTCAAGTAATCCATGCCTACCATTCCATAAAAATCATTGATGTTTAGCAATGAGGAAGAAGGATTATACAAGCTTTATTGAATAGCAAACATATTTTTCTGATACCACTAGTACTATATATACTGCATAAATACACATACACATTATAAAATACTGCCTCGTGGTCTGTCTGACGCTTCCCCGTGAATGATCTGGCATCAGACTACATTAAATGTTTAAAAATACTGGACTGTCTGCTGGCAGTCTTAACTTACAGTCTGGACATTTTTAGATAAATAACCATAAAGCCAAACAGCTTTTTAGTCTGAAGAGACTTGTTACAGTTCTAGGAATCATCCCCCATGGAATCATTAGAATACACTTAACTGTATGAACCATAAATTAGGCTGAGATTCAGGAACTTAAATGAGGAATTACAAGTGAAAATAATACTTATGGTGAACTGTGCAATTCTCTTCTATGTTTGGTATAGGAATACTGTCTCAGTCTGAAGTGCAAGAGTCAATGATTTTCAGTTATTTGAAAAACACTTTCATTAAGCTTCTTGAGAAGGCATAGTCACATGAAGTCTACTTGCTTGAAACATTCCTAGCTTGTTTAGTTTTACGTTATGCCACAAAAGGCATGGTCCAGCTGCATGCATTCGCTTGTATTACATATACTGCCAACGTGTTGGGGTATACTCAGCCACCTTGAGCAACTGCACTACAGTGCTCTACCTGTTTATTATATATTTTCATTTGTTTACTGGAAAGGTATGACTGCCGCGGTGGTGCAGCGGTAGCATTGTTGCTTCACAGCAAGAGGTTCTCCTGTTTGATTCTCAGCTAGTGTGCAGGGAGTGCCTTCTGTGTGGAGTCTGCATGTCCTCCCTGCGGTTGAGTGGCGTTCTGAAAGACATGTGTGAATGGGCATGCCTTCTTTGAAGATTGGGCATCAAGCTGGCAATTCAGCATTGTAAAAACCTACTGCCAGTCATTAGCGAACCGGAGTTCTGCTGTGGCGACCCATAACTGGGAAAAGCTGAAAGACAAACAACAACTGGAAAAGTATGTCTTGGCATAGCTGTGTTTCAGAGGAGGCCCAGAAGAAAAAAGTTCCATGAATATTAAGTTGAAAACAGAATTAAAAAATACACAATAATAAAACACAGATCCATATATATTAAATTGTACACATAAGTAAAAAATACACACTGCTAAAGCAATACATATATATCAAGATAAAATAAATGCATAAAAATAAACTAGAGCAATATAACATATATACAAGAAAAATATTTAAAGTAAAATCATACATATATAAAAAAAAACACAAACGGTAAGACAAAACATAAAGTTTTCAGGTAAGACAGGCAAAGTGAGCCAGTGCGGCAAGCAAAGAAAAATAATGAAAAGAATTGTGACTGACACTAATAGTGCAACGCTGTAGTGAAAATGACACAAGAGTTTATATCTTAAATAAAGATGGAGTGAATAAGGTAGAGGTGACAGTAAAAAGTAAAAAACCTGTGATAGAAATATTAATGGATACATGTGCCTTGGAGATTTTAATATCAGGGAAAGATCATAATAGATCAAAATCAAACCTTACCTGAAGCAGTCATACACCAGAATGTGCACATACATCTCAAAACACTAATTCAGGCAAAGGACTATTTTACAAAAGAAATATAAAGAAAACATATGAGAAATATCCTTTTCAATGCCTTACAGGCAGAGGAACTGATTTGTTAAGTTACTTCCCATAAGTATGGTGTATGCTCTGAACAGTGTAGATGAAGGGTAAACAGAATCGATGCAGACTACAGAAACTCAGTGAATACAAAACTTTGATAGTCTTGGAAAATTAAAAAAAACTGTCAGGTCAAGCATCAGATCTTAATACAGACACATAGTAGTATCTATTTAAACTTAAGTAAAAAGCAGAACAAGAAGAGTAAAGGAAGTTTAAGAAAACTGGCATCATAAAAAGTATCGTACCCACTTACACATGACATGACCTTCATCCATATTACCATTGAGTTCTGTATGAGACTGCAAAGTGGTTGTTGTAACTGGCCAGTGAGTTATACCACTAGAATAGGTTAACTCATCAAGACACCAGTGACCACATGCAGCTCCACAAAACAGAAGATGAACAAATGGTGAGAACAGATCTAGCTCCCATGTTTTGTTGAGTGGATATGTAAAAGAATCCAAGTACATGTTGATGAAAGACAGACAGAGAAACAAAAACACAAAATAATATATTTGTGTATTAACAGATATGAGATTGAGAATAATTCCAGCATCACTTGGGATCTCACTCCGTCTGAATGCCCAGCAATGACTGTTTCAGACCAGTAGTAACACTTCCAAAACATATGGATGGCACAGTGGTGCAACGGTAGTATTGTTACCTCAAAGCAAGAGGTTCTCCTGTTCAATTCTCTGGTGGAGTGCAGTTTGTGTGGGTTTTCTCTGGGTACTCCAGTTTCTTCCCATGTTACAAAGACATGTGTCTGGAGCTTTTCTCCCCTGGCCTCTACTAAAAATTGGCTTTGTGCGAAGTCGGACTTTTCCCGGTAAACACGTTAATAAAATGTGCTCCATTTTGTGGGATTAAGGAGGTCACAGGGGAGCTTGCCATTGGTTGAGGGTGGCCTAATGGTTAAGGTGTTTGCCTTACAAGCACAAGGTGCAGGGTTTGAGTCTCACAAGGGATAATTGGCTAGGCTCACAAGGGCAGTTAGCCTAGTACTAATCTATGAACCTATGATACACCGGATCATAATTCACAATGGAGACAGGCAAACTACTGTCTGTACATGCAACAGCAATCTTATAGGACTGCAACATATTTGGGAATGGTACTGTTTACTTTTCTGGTGGATCCTATCTGTTTCCTTACTATGTGGGCTACTAAGAAGTGGCACTGGCACTTGGATCCTAATGTGCAGTTACATGTTGTTTTGTGGAGTAGTGTGCTTTCATTTTATTCTGTTTATGAATTAATTCTGCATGCTGGCTCATTATATTCTGCCTTATTTTGCATATAGTGATTCATGTACTATTATCATGGATATACGATTGAATGTGTGTGTGTGTGTGTGTGTGTGTGTGTGTGTGTGTGTGTGTGTGTGTGTGTGTGTGTGTGTGTGTGTGTGTGTGTGTGTGTGTGTGTGTGCATATTCATATCCATCCTGTACACTGTCTGTAAACCTCCAAATACCTTGCATCCCCATGGTAAAGGATTGGATTCCCTCAGTCTGTGATGGCTAACTGGATGTTATATAGTGTCTCCTGTAGGTACACACACCAGTAGACGGCTGTATATTTATGGAGTTCTTCTGACTCCCAGCTGTTAGGGAAGCATGGCAAAACACAAAAGGGACAGCCATACTGTTGGGCAGCCATGTCTTGTGCTCCTATACTCCTGCCAAGTTACACTTACTGACACTTGCACTCTGCAACTCACCTCTGCAATGGGTATAGTCATGGGGAGTCATAGTGGATCCATATGCTCACCACTACCTTCAATTGTAGTCAGAAAATGCATGGATATGAGATTTTCAGATATAGATTTACTTATGGAAAGGTGCCTGGCAGTCATAATAGTACTGCAAGGGACATATATGAAGAAAGGTACTCATCAAATTATACCTTAGGCATAGTGTCCCACTCACTCACGCAATAGAAGAACTAGAACTTTCTACACAAAAAATAGGGGTAGTGTGGCATAGTATAAACAGTGATATTTAATGTCAGGTTTACTTCAGAAATATTACACCATGTGATGCAAATAATGGTTAAGATAAAGAATTCAGACAACTTTATTAATGACATAACAGTGTGTAGCAGAAATGAAAGAGAACATTAAACTTGAAGAAAGGTGTCAGACTAAAAGAATGGTCTTATTAAATAAAGAATTGTGTGAATTTAGCGGGAATAATCCTGAGTGCTATGTAATTATATTTTCAAAGTAACAAAAAGGTAAAACTAGTTGTACAAGAACAATTTTTGTTCTTGGTATTAACTTATGAATTACAAAAACAGATTGTTGTCACAACATCATGTGTAGCATCTGTGTCAAAGATCGCTTTCCATTCTTATTAAAAATAAGAAAACAAGATTCACACTGGGATTTCTTGCTTAACCATGGTTTATTAAGTTAAAATAAGAGATGAGTACTTTTGCCCTTGTCAGAGTTTCATCAGATCTAAGATTTATATTTTCAGAGTATGGCATATCAGACAGCAAGAAAGTGAAAGCAATGTGTGATGTGATGCCTCCCACCACTGCAAATGACATAAGTAGCCTTCCGAATATGATCAATTATAGGTCCAGTTTTCGAAAAGACTCTTGCATAATTACAGGGCCATTAAGAGAGTTAAAGAAAATTTGTATAACCTATATTTTCTTTTGCATATGAAATAGTAACATTAGCCTGTTCCTAGGTGCTCTATCTAACCCATATGCTTGTTTAAGGGGCAAGAGCCCATTGGCCCATTCATTCACACTGCGGCTGAGAACAGTGTCTAGTTCTGGCAGTAGTGATAGTTTCTATGATGCCCATGCCCCTGTCATGATTGTGATTATGCATATTGCATCTTTCTGTGCAATGCATGTGTGTATCCACGTATGATGACCTTGGTACTATATACTGCCATGTGAAAGCACAGTTATGAACCTCCCTATATAGCAACTGCAGAAACATTTTCACTGAGATGGGATTGCTGGCATTAGCTCCTCCAATCCTACTTCGACCATGTAATCCCACCAGTGCTTGATTCACAACTTGAACTTGCAGTCATCTAAGGTTTAGTCAGAGCTTTATTACTCTATACCACAAACCTGTCTAAGAAAGATATATCATTAGTTGCCCCATGTTGCAGACAGATAAAACCATAACTGTGTCGGTGATGACTAGTGTTCGATTAGTGGCACAGGCATCAGAGGAGTTAAAGGGAGAAATGGAGTGAGTGATAGATATTAAATCACTTATTAAGGGGATAAGAAAGCAGCTTTATGGCTCAATCCAATATGCAGCATATGGGCCTGGCTAGCTATGTGCTGCATGAGTAATGAGCCATTGAGTTGGGAGGTCCTGCATGTGTCAAAGTGCACATGCACCTCCCTAGAGCAGCAATCTCAGACTGTTAAGGCTGCCACAAGGGAATAGGAGTTAGGGCACTATCCCTGGCATGCAACACAATGTTTTACCAGGTTTCTTGATTTCCACACTTGCCCCAGACTAGGGTCAGGTCAATACTGTTGGATGCAAAGGAGAGTTTAGTAGATCCAGTAAACAAGGAGAGGAGCTGAGGTAAGCTAATGGAAAATGATGATGGAAAGCAGCTGCAGGGAAAAAAAACAAAGTACCATTTAATGGGCAGAGAAACAAGAAGCACTAAAAATTCTGAAGCTGAGAAACTCAGACATAGTTGTCATATTTTGGAATCACAGTTCACACATTCTTGGAAACTGTATCCATCAAGTCCAAACCAAACTGCCCCTTAATCTGACAGATGGTCCTTAAAACTTCACTTGTACCAATTCATAGTGCAGGACAGAAACATACATTGCAGCATTGTCTGAGCCCTTAAAGTCATTTTGTAATTGACAAAAAAAGGTGAAAGGCATGCTAGAATGGCTGATAATTATGAGAAGACAGCTGTTGAATTTTCTCTTAGTGCACAAGCACAAAGAGATTGGGACTGCAGCAGATAGTGACTGCAAGAAATGAGGACTGCAGCAAATAGGGACTGCAAGAGAAGGGGGCTGCAGGATAGGAACTGCAGGAGATATGGATTGCAGCACATGGGGACTGTAGGAGATGGGGATTGCAGAAAAAGAGGATATCAGCAGATAGGGACTACAGGAGATGAGGACTGCAGCAGAAAGGCGCTGCAGGATATGGGGAATGCAGTAGCTAGGGTTTGTAGCAGATAGGGACTGCATGAGATGGGAACTACAGCAGTAGGAACAGCAGGATATGGGGACTGTAGCAGATAGGGACTGCAGCAGAGTGGGGCTGCAGCAGAAAGAGATTGCAGAAGATGGGGACCGTCAGGAGATAGGGACTATAGCAGACAAGGACTGCAGAAGATGAGAACTCCAGCAAATGGGAATTATAGCAGATGGAGACTGCAGCAGATAGGAACTGCAGGAGATAAGGACTGCAAGAGATGAGGACTGCAACAAATATATAGTGCAGGGGATGGGGACTGCAGCTGATAGAGGCTGCAGTTGATGGGGACTGCAACAGATGGAGGCTGCAGTTTATGGGAACAGCTGCAGATGGTGAATATAGGAGATGGGGACTGCAGGAAATGGGGACTGCAGCAGATAGGGACTGCAGAAGATAGGGACCTTCAGAAGATGGGGACTACAGCACACAAGGACTGCAGCAGGTGGAAACTGCAGCAGAAAGAGACTGCAGAAGAAGAGAACTGCAGCAAATGGGAATTATAGGAGATGGGGTTCAGTAACAACAAACAGCAAACAAAAACTGGTAGGATACCAGTAGAAAGTCCGCAAAACAACAAGGATTCCAAACCAATAAAAATTAAGTTTAATCTGTCTTAGCGCCTTGGCCACAACAGCCTTCAACGAGTACAAATTTAATGAAAACACATTCCCATATATATATATATATATATATATATATATATATATATATATATATATATATATATATATATATATATACATTAAACAATCATTCAATTAAATACAATCAAAGAAACAATAAAGAACTAAATAGCATGAAATTTAAAGTAAACTTCTCCAATTAACTTCTCTATTTAAGTCCATCGGTGACAATGTATTAAATTTCAGTATAAATACAGTTTCTTTATAGAGCAAAATACTTTTAAGTAATCTTTCATCCCCCTTCTTAATAAATACTTGTTCAAGAATAATTGCTTGCAATAAATTAACATTTCCATTATGTTTTTCTATAAAGTGCAATGCTAAAGGACTTTCTAAGGTTCCCCATTTAATGTCTCGGATATGTTCTTGCAACCTAATTCTAAATTTTCTTTTCATTTCCCCAATATAGAAAAAGTCGCAAGAACACTTAAGACAATAAATCACACCCGCTGTATGGCACGTAAAACAACTATGTGGTCTAAATATTCTTTCATTAATCCTGGGAAAATTAAGTCTAATAAAAGAACTCACATTACAATTATAACATGGTATAGTGCCAAAAGTTGATAAAGAAAGGGCAGGTCTCATCACTGGAGAGACATAATATGCTTTAACTAATTTATCCCCCAGGTTCTATCCTCCCTTATAAGCTACATAGGGAACATCAGAAATTAATTTATGTAAAAATTCATCTCGTGACAAAAATTTCCAATAATATTTAATAAGGTCCCAAATCTCAACACTTAATAAATTAAAAATTGTCACAAAAAAGATTTTTTTTTGTTGTTTATTAGTCCTCTTTGATACTTCAGCCCTTAAAGTAAAATTAACTTCTGTAATTTTGTTTCCGCTGTTAATTTTTTAATTCAAATTTAACTGTATTAATTTATCAACTGATTCACAAATTAAATTTTTACTATAACCCCTCCGCACAAACATATCTAATAATTGATTAATTTGTTTCTCTAAATCAGAATTATCATTGCAAAGCCTAGATAGCCTAATAATATTCCTAATAATAGGAGATGGGGACTGCAGCAGACAGGAACTGCAGCAGATAGGGACTGCAGGAGATGAAGACTGCAGCATATATAGAGTGCAAGAGATTGGGACTGCAGCAAATGGAGACTGCAGGAGACTGGGGACTGCATCAGATAGAGACGTCTGTAGATGGGGACTGCTGCAGATGGAGACTACAGGAGATGGGGACTGCAGAAGACAAGGACTGCAAGAGATGAGGACTGCAGCAGATATTGAGTGCAGAAGATGGAGAATGCATCATATACAGACTGCAGGAGATGGGGAATGTAGCAGATATGGGATGCAGGAGATGGGAACTGCAGAAGATAGGCACTGCAGGATATGGGGACTGCAACAGATAGGGTCTGCAGCAGCTAGGGACTGCAGCTGTTAGGGACAGCAGGAGATGGGGACTGCAGGAGATGGCAACTTCAGCAGAAGGGGACTGCAGAAGAAAGGGAGTGAAGAAGATGGGGATCTTCAGGAGATGGGGACTACAGCAGACAAGGACTGCAACAGATAGGGACTGCAGAAAATGAGAAATGCAGCAAACAGGGATTGTAGGAGATGGGGACTGCAGCAGATAGGAACTGCAAGAGACAGGGACTGCAGCAGATAGGGACATCAGGCGATAGGGACAGTGACAGATAGAGACTGCAGGAGATAGGAACTGCAGGACATGGGAACTGCTGCAGATAGGGACTACAGCAGATAGGGACTGCAGGAGATGGGAAGTGCAGCAGACAGGGACTACAGGAAATGGGAACTGCTGCAGATATGGAGTGCAGGAGATGGGGACTGAGCAGATAAAAACTGCAAGAAATGGAAACTGCAGTAGATGGGGACTGCTGCAGACAGGGACTTCAGGAGATGAGTATTGCAGCTGATAGGGTCTGCAACAGCAGCTAGGGACTGCAGGAGATGAGAACTGCAGCAGATATGAACTGCAAAAGATAGGGACTGCAGGAGATGGGGACTGCAGCAAATGGGGACTGCAAGAGATGGGGACTGCATCAGATAGGAACTGCAGGAAATGGGAAATGCTGCCGATAGGGACTACGGCAGATAGGGACTGCAGGAGATGGGGACTACAGGAGACATGGAATACAGGAGATGGGGACTGCAGTGGATGGGGACGGATACAAATAGGGACTGCAGGAGATTGGGACTGATACAGATACTACTACTGCTGTTAACTAACATTTATCTTATTCACCAATTGCTAGAGCCTAATTGGTGAGCTTATGTTTTTTCACTTTCAACCTAGTTCTGAACTATTTTACCTGCTTATCTGAAAACATTACCTATAGTTATTCAAGATATTAACTCTTGCAATTATTTGCTATTTTGATATGCTTCAAAACCATCCCATTGTATTGTTTCATTGTTACATTTTTTTCTCTTTTACTTACTATGTATGAGCATGTCTTGAAACATTTTGTATACATTATTTACTCCATTACTAGTATGTTTTAGGCTAAGTTTATGTGTACCTATTCTATATTGTTTTATTTTTGATATTTGTAATGTTTGTCATGTTAATTGTGTAACTTTTCTCAACGGGCCTCTACTGAAAAGGGGCTAATTATTTTCAGCCCAGTGGATAATCCCAGTAAACAAATGTCAAATAAATAAATAAAATAGGGACTGCAGCAGATTGGGAATTCAGGAGATGGGGTTTGCAGCAGACAGAGACTGCAGGAGATGGGGACTGCAACAGATGGGGACTACAGGACATGGGGATTGCAGCAGATAGGAACTGCAGCAGATATGGACTGTAGCAGATAGGGACTGCAGGAGATCGGGACTGCAAAACATGGGGAATGCAGGAGATGAGGAGTGCAGCAGATGGGGACTTCAGTAGATATGGACCACAGGAAATGTGGACTGCAGCCGATAGGGACTTCAAGAGATGAGAACTGTAGCAGATATGGACAGCAGGAGATGAGGACTGCCGCATATAGGATCTGCAGCAGCAGCAGCTAGGGACTGCAGCACAAAGGGACTGTGGGAGATGGGGACTGCAGCAGATATGGACTGCAAAGATGGGGACTGCAGGAAATGGGGAGTGCAGCTGATGGAGAATGCAGTATATAGGGACTGCAAGAGATGGGGACTGTAGCCGATAGGGGCTGAAGCAAGATAGAGACTGCAAGAGATGGGGACTGCATCATATGGAGATTGCAAGAGATGGGGACTGCAGCAGATGGGGACTGCAGCAAATAGGGACTGCAGGAGATGAGGATTACAGCAAATAGGGACTGCAGGAGATAAGGACTGAAACAGATAGGGTCTGCAGCAGCAGCTAGGGACCCCAGCAGATAGGGACTGTGGGAGATGGGGACTGGAGCAGATATGGACTGCAAAAGGTGGGGACTGCAGGAGATGGAGAGTGCAGCAGATGGGGACTGCAGTTAACAGGGACTGCAGGAGATGGGGACTGCAGCAGATAGGCACTGCAGGATATGGGGACTGCAGTAGATAGGGACTGCAGCAGATAGGGGCTGTAGGAGAGGGAGACTGAAGCAGATAGGGACTGCAGGAGATGGGGACAACAGCAGACAAGGACTGCAGCAGGTAGGGACTGCACAATATAAGAAATGCAGCAAATGGGGATTAGATGAGACAGGGACTGCAGCAGATAGGGACTGCAAGAGATGGGGACTACAGCAGACAAGGACTGCAGCAAGTGGGGACTGCAGAAGATGGGAACTGCAGCAAATGAGGATTATAGGAGATGGGGATTGCAGCAGATAGGAAATGCAGCAGATAGGGACTGTAGCAGATAGGGACTGCAGGAGATCGGGACTGCAAAACATGGGGAATGCAGGAGATGGGGAGTGCAGCAGACGGAGACTTCAGTAGATATGGACTGAGGGAGATGTGGACTGCAACCAATAGGGACTTCAGGAGATGAGAATTTTAGCAGATATGGACAGCTGGAGATGAGGACTGCTGCATATAGGGTCTGCAGCAGCAGGTAGGGACTGCAGCACAAAGGGACTGTGGGCGATGGGGACTGCAGCAGATATGGACTGCAAAGATGGGGACTGCAGGAAATTTGGAGTGCAGCAGATGGAGACTGCAGTATATAGGGACTGCAAGAGATGGGGACTGTAGCCGATAGGGAATGAAGCAGATAGAGACTGCAGAAGATGGGGACTGCAGCAGATGGGGACTGCAAGAGATGGGGACTGCAGCAGATGGGGACTGCAGCAGATAGGGACTGCAGGAGATGAGGATTACAGCAGATAGAGACTGCAGGAGATAAGGACTGAAACAGATAGGGTCTGCAGCAGCAGCTAGGGACCCCAGCAGATAGGGACTGTGGGAGATGGAGACTGGAGTATATATGGACTGCAAAAGATGGGGACTGCAGGAGATGGAGAGTGCAGCAGATGAGGACTGCAGTAGATAGGAACTGCAGGAGATGGGGACTGCAGCAGATAGGCACTGCATGATATGGGGACTGCAGTAGATAGGCACTGCAGCAGATATGGGGCTGCAAGAGATGGGGACTGAAGCAAATAGGGACTGCAGGAGATGGGGACTACAGCAGACAAAGACTGCAGCAGGTGGGGACTGCACAAGATAAGATATGCAGCAAATGGGGATTAGAGGAGACGGGGACTGCAGCAGATATGATCTGCAGCAGATAGGGACTGTAGCAGATAGGGACTGCAGGAGATGGGGACTGAAAAACATGGGGAATGTATAAGATGGGGAGTGCAGCAGATTGGGACTTCAGTAGATATGGACCACTGGAGATGTGGACTGCAGCCGATAGGGACTGCAGCAAATACAGACTGCAGGAGATGGGGACTGCAAGAGATGGGGACTGCAGCAGATAGGGACTGCAGGAGATGAGGATTTCAGCAGATAGGGGCTGCAGGAGATGAGGACTGCAGTAGATAGGGTCTGCAGCAGCAGCTAGGGACTGCAGCACATAGAGACTGCAGGGCAGCAGATGGGGTCTGCAGCAGCAGCTGCGGACTGCAGTAGATAGGGACTACAGGAGATAGGGACTGCAGAAGATGGGAACTGCAGCACACAAGGACTGCAGCAGGTGGGGACTGTAGCAGACAGGGACTGCAGAAAATGAGAACTGCAGCAAACGGAGATTAGAGGAGATGGGGACTGTAGCAGGTAGGAACTGCAGAAGATAGGGACTGCAGCAGATAGGGACTGCAACAGATGAGGACTGCAGCAGATATAGACTGCAGGAGATGGGGAATGCAGCAGAATGAGACATAAGGAGATGGGTACTGCTACAGATACAGACTGCAGCAGATGTGGATTACAGGAGATGCAAACTGCTGCAGATAGGGGCTACAACAGATAAAGACTGCAAGAGATGGGGACGGTAGCAGATAGGAACTGCAGCAGATAGGGACTGCAGCAGATACAGAATTCAGGAGATGGGGACTGCAGCAGAATGAGACTGCAGGAGATGGGTACTGCTACAAATAGGGACTGCAGCAGATAGGGATTACAGGAGATGTGAACTGCTGCAGATAGGAACTGCAGGAGATGGGGACTGCAGGAGATGGGGACTGCAGCAGATAGGAACTGCAGGAGATGGGGACTGCAGCAGATAGGAACTGATGGAGATGGGGACTGCAGCAGATAGGGACTGCAGGAGATAGAGACTGCAACATATAGGGACTGCAGCAGACAGGGTCTGTGGGAAATGGGAACTGCTGCAGATGGGGATTACAGCAGATATGGACTGCAGAGATGGTGACTGTAGCAGATGGGGATGACAGGAAATAGGGACTGCAGGAGATGGGGACTGCAGCATATAAGGACTGCTGCACATAGGGACTGCAGCAGATTTGGACTACAGCAGATAGGGACTACAGGAGATGGAAACTGCAGCAGATAGGGACTGCATCAGATAGGAACTGTAGGAGATAGGGACTGCAGCAGATACGGACTGCATGAGATGAAGACTGCATCAGACAGGAACCGCAACATAGAGGGACTACAGGAATGGAGAACACAAGGGATTGGGACTAAAGCAGACAGAAACTACAGGAGATGGAGGACTGTAGCAGATAAGGACTGCAGCAGATAGAGACTTAGAGACTGGAGCAGAAACACTCTTTTTCAGAAACTGAAACAACATTATTTTCAATGACAACATGGAAAGACATTAAAGAAATATGATGAATGTAGAGGAAAAACAGCATGTGAAAGTGTGAAATACTTAATGTATCGAAATATTAAGCCCATTTAGGAATACTTAATGTGTCAATGCTGAAATGGTCAAAGACACCAGTCAGATCAGTCAATGGTGCTAAAGAGCTTCATCCTGTAGTCCTAGGTTTGATTTCTTCAGTTTCCAATTGCAATCTGTGTGAATCTAGCAAGTCACTTTACCAGACAGTGCTCTCAAGTCACCCCTGAAAGGGACACTTTTGTACAGTGGGATTACATGGTTAAATAAATAAATATATACTGAGGGGGAATATATGCTTTTTCCAGTATCTTAGCATGTATGAAGTAATAAATAAAATGTGGAAAACATATCTAGTGTGCAAGATAAATATACAACAAAACATAGATATTCCTATAGAAAGTCTAGTCTAAACACCTGAAAGAACATGGACTAATTTAAGCATTGGATTTTACTATCCAGCATATAAAGAACTCTTGACAGTAGTAGATAATTGTTCAAATCTCCCTGATGTACAATATTTTCTGAACAGCCTTACATGTGGTGATATCAAATGTTGATAAAATATTTGCAACTTGGCATATTCCATTGCGGGAGAATAGACAATTGCCTATCTTGCAAAAGATATCTGTCAAAGAATTATGTGAACGTGAAGCTATTTGCGCATAGAACACTGAAGTTTTTTGACCACAGTCAAAGAGATAGTGGAATTCTTAATTTAGATTAGGATTAGAAAGTCAGAAAATGTTGTCAGGCCAAAAGGTGTTAACTAAAAACAAATGAGCAGTTTGCTTATACCCCACAACATTTCTGTGCACCCTGCTGTTGGTGGTATATCAGCAATCCTGCTGGTTAACCACATTAATTAACGAGATACCTTGTGACAAGAAACTTATACAGAATGAACTGAGAAAGTCAGAGAAAGAAACTAAAGAGTTGCAAAATGAAAGGATATGCTGATGCTAGAAGAAGCAAGGAACATTTTTAAGATAACAGACTGCCGATTAAAAAATGAGCTACAAGACCAGCAGGCAATTTACTTAGTCCATACACCAGCCTCATAAAAGTAATTAAAGAGTCCATCACCCTGACAGATGAAGGGAGATACTATCAGCAAATGTTGCCTTTTTTTAAATTCTGGCATGACAATTGTGATAATGAAGAAAGTTGTTATGACTTTAACGGGTCTATATCACATGATCAACTTTTTAGAAGCTCAAAAAATATCTAAGGGACCATTGATCAAGTTTCCAAAAACTCAAACATCCAAAAAAAAAACCCACAAAAATTTAACTTTTTCATATTTTTGCAAAGGGGCAAACCCCCTTACAACCTCCATACCCTCTTCAAATTATATATACCAACTTCGAGAACGCACTACAGAGCGGAAACGGGTAAACTTCCCATTCCTCTATGTACGGCAGTCTCCATTCAAAAGCTTTGAGCTTTCAAAAACTCAATCATAAGGTCGAAACCATATGGAGTTCGAGTTTCTGAAAACTCGATCGACTGATAGGGACCCAACTTTAACCTAAGCTTTAACACTTGCCAGTGACTGATAGTATGAGAAAGAAATTTTTTTTGCCAGACAAATATCAATGTCAAGAACCCAGAGGGTTACAAATAAGCCTTCATATCTTATCTGAGTGACTACAGTTTTCATCTATGATGTGTTGTTATGCTAATATTTTTTATCTTTTTGCAGGTCATCTGAGTACTGATGTGTAAATCAATTGATTGTGCATGTATTTCTGAAAAAAATGTTTCCATTAAAAAAAAAAATATATATATATATATATATATATATATATATATATATATATATATATGTATATATATATATATATATATATATATATATATATGTGTGTGTGTGTGTGGGTCAACCTGTGTTTACCAAAAAGACACAAATGAAACGTACATCATTGAGACCACAGAATTGAAAACTTCACTACAATGAAAGGTTAAAATAACGAAAGTCAGTGCATCAAACAAGTATCTCTGCATATGAAGCAGCAGTTCTGGCACCATAGTCTACAGAAGCTGCAGTGTTTGTTGTTAGATGTTTTTTAGATGTTTTCAGATGTTTTTAATGTGCTTAATTGATCTATGTACATGAAATGTGTTATGATTTTACTGTAGTGGGATCTCAGAGTTGGTATATATAATTTGGAGGGTATGGGGAGTGCAGGAGGGCCCCCTGCCAAAATGTAAAGAAAGGTTAACTTTTGAGTTTAAATTTTTTTAATGTGGAGTTTATGTTTGATGCACTGACATTCGATATAGTATGTTTTTGTTGTACTGAATATTCGATTCTGTGGTCTCAATAATGTCAGTTTCAGCTATCTGTCTTTTCAGTAAAATTAAGTAGACCCATATATATATATATATATATATATATATATATATATATATATATATATATATATATATCAAGAGAGAGAGAGAGACAGAAAGAGAGAGACCCTCTTCAGCTAGTACTTAGGTCAACTGAGGCAATAACTATGTGTTTTCCTTGCTAGGAAGTCTCAGCAGCCCTGCTATGTATATATCTATATCTATATCTACAGCTATCTATCTATGTGTATGTATATATGTGAATATATATATATATATATATATATATATATATAAACAGAGACATAGTTGTTTCAGCTTGGTCATCTGACGAACTAGTTCCCTACTCCCTTGCTGCAGGAATACCAACTGGCTTCCTACAGACAATACCCAATCCACATATTCCTCTCCCCCCAACTCTTCAAGTGAAGAGCAAAAATAATATTTCACATTTTGGCATTAAAAAAAGTGCTCCTTCTTCAAATGGAACACCAACAAGTTGACCACATACACACCCCATCCCTCCTGCCAAGCTCTTCAATAGAAAACCAAAAAAGAAAAATGCACGATCAGATACCTGGGTCTCTTGAAATGCAGGACTTAATTAGATCCTGCCTCTGCGTCTTTTCTCTCATTTTAGTTAAAAAAAGAAATATATCTTTATTTTTTGAAACTGTAGCAAACTGCTTACTGCAAACATACCAAGCAGTTTCTACAGTTTACACCCCTCATGGAGTGCTACAGAGCTCATATTTTACTTAAATATACATTATTTCTTTTTATTTTTACTTTTAAACTGTAGCAAACTGCTTACTACAAGCTACAGCACTGAGGTTTTAATTTAAAAAAGGAAAGGTTTTAAACTGCAGCAAAATGTTTGCTACAATGTAGCGAGCAGTTTTTGCAGACCACAGAGGGAGCACTATACTGCTCTGGTTTGATTGCAAATGCAATACCTTTTAACAGCTGGTATGCATTAAAGATCAGTTAGGATAAGCAGTGCCAACATGCCAGTCAAATAGCAGTTCATCATTTTGCACTGCAAACTTATGTATAAGGTAGCTTAAAATAAAATAATAAAATAATAAAATTATTTTCTTTCCTTGATTACTGATAGTTAGATAAAAGGTGAAGTATAAATTGTTACTCTACTTGAGAATTAACATTCTACAACAGGATCTCCATATACAGATATCCCCTAGTTAAAAAAGTTGGCCATTTAACAGCAACTTATTAGCTACCATCAGGTTCTGACTGAAAGAAATCAGTCATCATTTTTGACACTGACTAAATATGTCCTTTACGTTTAATGAGTGTAAAATAAAATATAAAATAAATAAAAATGTGTATATATCAAATAAACTCAACTAGCAAAAGTAGCTGCAGGAGCAGTTACAAGGACTTACTTTTCCCTAACTAAGCATGGCTTAAAAAGATGCATTTAGAAAAGTAAAAAAAGTAGTGCAATTATGTGTGTGTGTGTGTGTGTGTGTGTGTGTGTGTGTGTGTGTGTGTGTGTGTGTGTGTGTGTGTGTGTGCATGCGCGTGCGCATATGCATGTTTGTGTGTGTGCGTGTGTGTTAAATGGACAGATAAAATGTGTGAAAGAGGGAAGGAGAGTGCAAACCTTTCTCAAGAATCCAGGGTGGAAAGAATAAGTGGCTTTATATCATTGCACACTCTCTGAACAATTATGAAATTATAGTGTTTGCCTTTGCTGATTGGTTGTAATCTTCAGTGATTTACCAGGGAACAGAGCAAAAGTTAGATATGTGGTAAAAGCAGCAACAGCTAAATGACATTGATGGAGGAGGTTTTAATGCCTTGCACCGTGTGATTCTTTTTTTGTTGTTGTTTTTGGTTGTTTGTCATTCATTTGATCACAGTAAGACACCTGAGGTGTATTCAGTCAAGAAAATGACTGTAATTGCTGGACACATTTGTGTGTGTGTGTGTGTGTGTGTGTGTGTGTGTGTGTGTGTGTGTGTGTGTGTGTGTGTGAGAGAGAGAGAGAGAGAGAGAGAGAGAGAGAGAGAGAGACCCTCTCACAACTGTTAATTCTCATTAGCAGGGATGTTTAACATGTCATTGACTGACCAGTACTTGTAATGAAGCACCCTTGCAAGGCATTAGCAAACCAAAAATCTTTAATCCCCGCTGTTGTTCTTCTCAGGCATGTGCACATCATTGTGTTAGAACTAATACCAAGTTTATCTCTACAGCACTTGGTGCAAATTAAGTGATTCAGAAATGCTAAGTAATTGAGAGCTAATTAACACATGCCACATGTCCAGAGAGGTTTATCTACACCTTTTAAGCAGGACATGAGGTTGTGGAACTCCCATCATGTTAGGGAATAATGCTTCATTTCCCAAATGCTGCAGAACAAATTAATGATAACAGTTTTAATGAGAACACAGGATAGTGTTTGAAATCTTTCAAGGTATGTATTATTACATAGCACTACTCATTTTTAGTATGTTGATAAATATTTTCCAGTGAGTGTTGTGTACCTGCAGTTCTCTATTATGTTCTGTTCAAGTCATCTGAAATATACTTCATGGAGGTCAGGCAACACACATGTTCAAGTGTACAGAGTTCTTTAGTATTTTTGTAACATGCCTGACTTGACTGATTTATCATTTTTGTTGTTAACCTCTGTTTCTCTGCCTGTTTAGCATAATTATATTAATGCATCTGCTATTGCTTGTTGTCTTTTGTAGTTCATAAATTTGGAGGGGGGTTAATGCATATGGAATATTACAATGCTAGCATTATTGTTTAAACTGTTGTTTTTACGATGCTACTCACTGACTGCATACTGATATATGTTACTACAAAAGTAAGACAGTCTGTTCTCCTCATGTGTGTCATGTTTTTTTTTCTGGTATCCATTTTTTCTTCAAAACAGAGATATAGCTCCCAGATCCAAAAGTAAGACAAGGTCATTCTCATAGAAGCCTCCTTTCCCAGATGCTGAGAATGATGTCATAATACAGGCCCTCTGCTCCATGATGGACAGATAGTTGATACAAGTGACTCCAACAAGCCTTTCTGTGACCATGTCTGGTGGCAGGTGGTCGACAATGTCAATGCTATTGGTGGGCAGGGCTGGGTATACCATATGGTCTGACATTGGACAAGTGACATGATTAAAAAGGCTACTAATAGAGCAAAGGCTGTAGCATGAATGTGAAGCGCTAGTGGCGGTGGGTCATCTACCAAACCAACACTCACTGAGATGGAGGAGATCCAGTCAACTATTAGGGATCTAGGCAGCTTAGAGGAGTTTCACAGCGTGGTGCTGGGTGTTGTGGCAGAAGTGGACCAGACCCAGAGGACTTCCACCACTTATGCCACAGGTAAGTCTCTCACATATTTCTTATGTCCACCTTTACAACTGATATTAACTTGTATGCTTATACTACTTAACATCAACTATTGTGTTGTCTACAGACATTGAGGTACAATGACCACCTACATACAGTATAGGCAAACATTTTGTATTAGTTATGTGTACTACTCTCTGAGATTAAAGCATTTGCATGTGTGATTGAGTTATTTTGGCCTAGGTATTATATTATGTTTATTTTTTGGAGGGGGGAGTTGGTGCATTTACAGGTGAGGCATTATCTTGCACCAGAACTCAAGGAATGCTAACCTCTGATGATGATGATGATGATGATGATGATGATGATGATGATGTTATGAACAGGTACAGTCTGGGGTTGCAGGAGGTATGTCAGACATGGGGACCCATGTGAAAGTAGACAGGTTGATGAGGAAAAGATTGATCAGGATAGTGTGGTTCCCCCAAATGCAAACATGGCAAAATCTCCCCCTAGCCATCATGAGGGTGAGGTATCACACAGGGGGTTTTGTAGAGATTCTCAGAGTAAGTATGCTTACCGCCCTCTGCTTGAAGTTGGTGAGCCAGTAGTTTCCACCCAATAGATGTGCAGGGCCACCATAGAGGCACAGGCAAGTTCCAAAATTGACTCAGAAAAGATTGCAAGTCTTCTGCAGGTTGTGCATTTTGACATAAGAGACTGCATGCACTGTGTGTGCGACTCCTTGGGCAGGATGGATGATACACACAGCTATGCGAGACAGACAGACACAAAGTCATAAAATACCAGGATTTGCAGGCAAAAATGAGGGCAATGTGGATGAAGAATGCCCAGACAGTTTCAATAGTAGTAGGAGCAATGGGTTTCATAAAAAAATTATTTTCAGTCATATTTAGATATGCTACAGATACATGTAATGCCATATGAATTGCAGAAAGAGTCCATTCTGGGCACACTGCAAGTGCTGCAAAGAGTACTTTTGGCTAACATCAGAGATAGAAACAATACTAGTTTCATGAACTTTAATCATATTTTGATTTAGGAATAGAGTCAAACCCAAAACACTTTGAGAAATTAAACCATGAAAGACAATGCAGTGTCTGTTCTGGATTGTCTGTTGGAGGAGAAGCATCTGTGAAACCAGTCTACTGTTATATCATCAGATGTCAGCTGATGTGGCTGTGTATGTGCCAGATCCCACTCCTGCAAATGCAGCACTGTCACTGCTGCATTGGTGGTGGACGTGTGCAACCCAGACATAGTCATCCACGTAGTTGTGGCTGTGATAGCAGTTCATCCAAAAGACTCCTGGAATAGACTGTACAACAGAAGGAAGAAACGCCTATCTAGAAGTAAGAGGGAGGGTGCACAAGAGAGAAAAATAATCCCTCATTAGACTCAACAGGCAAATCAGGGAACTAGTCAAACCTTCAAAAGCTGAATATGAGACTAAAATAGCCTCCCAAGCAAAGAACATCCACTGTAACCACTGTAAGAAATCAGAGTTCTGTTGCCACAGATTGCTTAACAGTTTATTGCAGTGAGTAACATACAAAAGCAGCAGATATAAATATCACAGCAGCATATTCAATTGGCATACAGCAGTATAATATATCAAATATCTGAAAGCACGAAAGTAGTTCAATAACAATATCTGAAAAAGATTTGTACCAGATTTCACCTAACTTCTCTGTCCTAAACATATGTATTGTATCATTTCAGTCCAGTAACTTTCCTCTGGTAGCCATGTTTACTCTCTTAACCTTGATTCTCAGGCCTTGTCTTGCAGGTGCCTGATAGTGCCTAACTGTCTATTCTTTATCTAGCATTCCATTGCAAGTACACATATCTTTCCCTTGGAAAAGGAATATTCTGTAGCTTTTCCATGAGAAGAGTTATTTCTACACATCTCATGCTTAGCCAGAAATGTATCTTTACCAGCCTACTGATCTGTCTTTCCCTCAAACTGTATACATAAATGAAAACACAAATCTGACTCTATATTTTCAGGCCTATTCTACTGCTTTTTTCTGCCTTATACCTAACAACTACTTTTAAGTGAAAACCCTCAATATAACAACTATAAAGCCCTTTTTAGTTACGCCCAAAATCATAAGGGAAACACTCAGCAAATTGTTGAGTTGGCTGTAGATGTCACTACCATTACTCAGCCAGAAGAAACAACACAGCTGCTAGCTGATAAATTCAGCCCAAATTTCACCCCCTTTAACCTCCAGTCAATCCCCATGAAATAACCCCTATCATTCCCTTACCTGTTATCACAAAAGAGCAGGTCACCACTGCAATCTCTAAAGCAAGAAACATGGCATCAATGGACCCTGATTGAATCCCAGGGGGCCTATTAAATATCTTGAAACATGTCCTGGCATAACCACTCAGATCTCTATTTCACTACAGTCTCCAGATAGGCTCTGTCTCCATAGAGTGGAGGACAGCAACAGTCATCCCTCAGCACAAGAGGGACCATCAATGGGCCCAAGAAGCTGCCAACCCATAAGTCTGACTTTCATCATATAAAATGGCTATGGAAAGGGTAATCATAGACCTGGTTAACAATGACATAGGAAATCTCCAGACTCTAGACCCAACCCAGTTTTGCTTTGTCAAGGGCAGACCCTGTCTGTGGGACTTTTTTGAGAAGGTCAGCAAGACCACTGCTGGCAGTAAGACAGTGCATACTGCCTACCTTTACCTGGTCAAGGCTTTGACACAATGCCCCTCATGGGTATTATAGATAAACTTACAAAATTCTGCATAAATTTCGACTTCACCAGATGGATAGCCAAATGGCTCACAGATAGGACACATGTTGGTAGAGTGGGGGAATCCACATCCAGCAAGAGGCCAGTCACCAGTGGAGTACCACAGGGCTCAGTGCTGGGCTTCCTTCTATTTCAGATATACTTTTCAGATGTCAAGGCAAAGTAGAGGTCCTTTGGCTGACCAAGTTTGATGATTACTGCATGTTAGGGGCAATCGCTGACTCCCCAAGTGATATTGATATCCTACAGAATGGTCTAACACAGACTAATGATTGATGTCAGAACCATGGCCTCAAACTAAATACAAAGAAATCCATAATAATACCCTTTGGGAAATCAAATAACCCTGAAAATTACAACATTGATAGTACCCCCTAAGAATGGACCCAGTGGTGAGAGATCTGAGCAATCTTATAGATAGTAATCCTAACTTTGACTACCATGTGTCCATGGTGGTGAGGAAATCATTCTATGTGGCTCAGCTTATAAGTAAGGGCATAGCATACAGATCTAAAGATGTCATAGTACCACTGTACATGGCCCTCATCAGACCAATAATGAAGTACAATGCACTCCTTGGCATGTACCTCACTAGGCATCTGAAACAGGTGGAGCATCCTCAGAGGTTTCTCACCACAAAAATGCAGGGTATAACCAGCATGTCATATGTGGACTGATTAAAAGCCCTATCACTGCATTCAGTTTCCTATCAATTACTGAGGGGTATTCTGTGCCTGACTTACAAAGGCAGTCTCTGTACTAGCTCTGATGGGGATGTTGCATATTTGCAGAACTAACTGCATGAGGTTTACCCACTCTGAGGATCTAAATCTGGTCTTTGACCAGAACAGATCATGCTGGAGACACAGATGTGTCCCAGAGATAGCCCCTCCTCTGGAATAGGCTTCCTATTCATATGAAGCAGAGCACTTCCATGACCATCTTCAAGAGCGGTCTGGACCAATGGCTGGGAAATCGCAGATTCACTCCTGTGGTGGTGCTTTTGTCCCTTATGGACAGAGTTAGTCTGTAAACATTTTCAAAACCCCATTTGCTGACCCTTTTTATCTTTCCATTATGGATAGAAAATTGGGGTCAAATCTGGGTAAACTTGGTTAGACTTGAAAGGACTGCTGAGCCATTAGCCTACTAATCTCCTATGAACATATGAAGGTAATTATACAGATTATGCTGAGAGTGCCCTGCTCTCTGAAGGGGTGTCTCACTTGGGCTGCTTACCACTTATGAGTATAATGAGCAGGTAAAGCATGGCTTAGCCAAAAATTCTTCATTGTAGTGTACACCTGCAAATTATTATTTGTGTCTTCATTTATTTGACTACATTCTGCATGCATAGTTGTACAGATATCTTGCTCATCCACCTGTGCAGGTGATGCTAATATTTCCCTACTCCTGTGGGGTTATTTGACATAGACTGATTATGTCTTATGCACAGAGTGGCCATGAAATGCATAAGAAAGCAATAGTCTGTTTTGCTTGCGCACACCATTTGCTGGATATATCCACTATTGTTATGTTATTCCTGTATAGACATCACTGATTTTTATTTCCGGCTTATGCTCCTGAGAATGTTCTAGGCAGAGGTTGCCTATGTCTGATGCTCACAGTAGCCTGCCATTGCACGAGTAAGCATAGTTTAATTTGTTTGTATGCATCAGTATTACTGTTTGTATCTGCTTAGCTCTTATGTTACTTAAGTGGTGTTTGTGCAGTTCACTGCCTCTTAGCCAGTGCCATGGTATATTGTGCCCACCTCCCTCTGTTATGCTCTTCCCCTGTTGTTGGCTCCTCATCTGACCCCTCATCTGTGCCAGTTGCCACTGTCCGTGGTGCTGGGAACTGAGGTGTCAGTACTGGGGTACCCTGCTGCAATCATTTTCTAAGTATAAGGTTATGTAACGTGGAGCACACAATCATTACCCTTGCATAGGTGGTAATTCATATTACTGGGCACCTCCAGATGTAGCCAGACATGGCAACTATGATTTGTGCATTCTAAATACGCAGTCTATGATATTTCAAGTCTGCGCATGTGCAGTGCTCTTACCTTACCCAGTGGGATTGTGTGGGTTTCTCAGAGGAGACATGAGATAAGGTTATGTGCATCCTCTACTAGATGTCCTTGTGGGAAGTCACCACTTGAAAACCTTAGTTACAGGTCACAGTTGTGCCAAATGTAGGAGTCATGGGAACTGTCTGGGTGGCCTGCACATACATTATAGATGATACATTGTGCATTACAGGCCACCACACAGCTGATGGAATGATAACCTTTTCTGTTCACATACCTCCTTCCCATTTCACAAAGTAGGGCTTTGTTGGTGCACTGTATGGCCCCCAGTACTTCACAGAAATGAGCTATGATGCAGACATTTTGCATGGCGTTGGTTCTCTCCTTTGGACTACATGGAAATTGGATATGTACCTCCACATGTTGAAGCATTGCATTGAGGAACTGGTAGAGTATTCTTGAGGCAGATATCTGTGAAATCCCCACTGTGGCCACTGTAAGTCTCTGAAAAGATCCTATAGTGAAAATATGTAAAGCCACATATATCCTGTACACTCAGTGTCCCTGTCCACCCTATAGTGGTCAAGCAATCCTATTTTATGTAAGCCATGGTAGATCAAACCTGCTCTAAAAACTTTACACTTTTGAAGGCAACATCTGGCAGTAGCATCATCTATCATAGCATCTTGCAGATACAGGTTTACAATGGCTATGGAACCCCCTAACATTCTTTAAAATGTTTCTGTGGTTGCATTTAAGCACATGTTGTAATTCAGAGCTAAAGTGAACTTAACATATTGGCACATGATTTATATGGTTCTGAATAGATCTGGCATGCTTTTTAGCTTCATTAGCATGGATCATGGTTCATTATAAAATGATTTACATATTCTGCTGCTAACTAGTGTTTTACAACTGGCCACAGTGCATACTACTGTTTCCTGAACTGGAAACACACTGCTCAATACTGCTCATCACACTCATGAGCTTAGCTCAACATGTAGGCATTCATGAATCATGACCATTATTTTAAATGGTTGATGTTTTTTCTACATTGATATTTTTTCAGATGTTAGGGTACCTTTTTATGAAAATGCAGGATGTATGCAACAGTGAGTGTTTTGTATGCATCCAATTAACTTGCCATAAAATGATTCCCAGTTATCCATATCTGAATGATTTTAAAACCTACTTGTATAGTAAGTCAAGCTTTTGTTTAATCATATTTACTAGTTAAAATGGAATCAGGAACTACAAAATCTTGCCTTATTTTGGCATGAAGTAACTGGAATCTTATGAAGATAATGAATTTAATAAACAGTGCCACTGAAGCTCCAACTGTCTGCGGGACTAGGTAGTGTCACCAAAACTACAACTGTCTGTGGGACTAGGCGGTGTCACTGAAAGCTCCAACTGTCTGTGGGACTAGGCAGTGTCACTGAAGCTCCAACTGTCTGTGGGACTAGACAGTGTCACTGAAGCTCCAACTGTCTGTGGGACTAGACAGTGTCACTGAAGCTCCAACTGTCTGTGGGACTAGACAGTGTCACTGAAGCTCCAACTGTCTGTGGGACGAGGCACTGAAGGTTGAACCTTGTGGGAAGCCAGACTGTGTACTAAGTTGTACATATAGACTGAAATTTACTTTATGTTTTTGGGAGCCAGAAGATCGGGTAGTCTGGGACCATGTGCACATGATGGGGGGTATAGTACAAGCCATCTCTGAACTGCTGTGGGAGTGGCTCATAGTGTCCATTTGGTATAAAAGAGTCACTTCCCTAGTTGGGTAATGGCTGTACAAGCCATCCCTTATTATGGACACTAAGAATGCAGGCATAGGAACAGTGCTGTCCATGATGGCTGCATTTACCAGTACATTCTACAGATGACACTACTGTGCTGGACAGCCTCATGGCTGTGCAGAGCCGCCTGCATGGCAGAACTGGTAATGCAGGCAGGTTTCATGCCTACAATAGCAGTTCTGCCATACAGATGGTGCAATGAAGCAGGCTATCTTCTTCAGTAATCAGAAAATCTGCTGAGTCCTCAGCTAAGCTTGTGCTACATTGAGCATAGGTAATGACTCTCATTAACCTAGCATGTTATAGAATCTCATTACCTGCTCCTAGCATGAGACAACTGGTCACTTAGTACCTCAGAGTTGTGAAGTACTGAACTGGGTGAACCCCCACCTAACAGGATAATGTCATCCCAGGGGGCTGGGTGGGAAAGCCTCTTTGAAACAGTGGGAGCAGGATGATTAAGTGTCTACATTCTACTACTCTGTTTTTTGTTTTTGAATCCAGCCCATAATGTGTAGTACATTTGTCAAAAAAGTGCATATCAGTTTTGAATCTAGTTATAATACTACATTTAAAACAAAAGATGGATTGCGTTTGAGCTATAGCACGGTCAGGAATTTTAAGCTCTTCCCAAAGTGTTAATTAGTGATAAGTTTATTCAAGGGCCTTTATAAACTCCCAGCAAATGTATTTTTTTCATGGCTTGTGTTTTAGAGTATATTCACATATTTTATTTTCTCCCAAAAGTGCTATGAATATTGCTTTATTCAGGGGCCTTTATAAACTACCAGCTACTGTGATTTTTTTTTCACTACTGTGAACTAACATCATTAAACAGTGTCTCAGACAACGGAGGCATAACAGCTGTTGGCTCTCCATTGTGTGGTTCCATGTAAATATCGTCTAGTCTGTTTATCAAAACAATTTTATATTAATAAGATTTTGTGTTGTTTTAACACAGGTTGTATGGCACTGGATCAATTGGCAGTAGCGTGTTACTTGGCATTTTGTTGAGGAAAGTTCTATGTATAATTGCCCAAAGTAACTTCTGGAAAAAATGGCCCTCCTTTTAGCAATAGTATTAATATAATTTTGTATTAATTTAAATATATCTGCTTGGAACTGAAGCCTGTTCATACAAAAGCCCATTTATTCTGTGCTGGATACAGTGATAGGAAATATGTTAAACATGGCGTTAGCAAAAATTAATTCAAGTTAAACAGTTTCTTTTATAGTTTATTTTGGATAAAGGTTATTTACATCAAATGATGAAAACTGGAATAGACATGAAATCCTACTCTGAATAAGGAGACACTAAGGTCTTTCTATCTTCTTCAAATAATGCAGCTTTTGAAAACTTGTTAAATTGTTTCCATGTGAAATTAACTAGTCACAGTTAACACCTCATATTCACTGTACAAGAAACAGCATAAAAGAGTTGTTGCCGTGAATAATAGGTTACAGTTTCTGAGACATGCAAAGAAGGAAAGCTTTCCTTCCTTCATTCCCACATTTCTACATTATTTTTATATTACTTTTACTTTACTTATTTTTTCTTAAACTTGACAATGGATTAAAATAATGAGTGCTGTAGACTGACTTTCCAGATTAATACTTAAAAAGCAGATCCTTGGAAATTAACAAACATTACAAATACTATAACAAAAACTCACATGCATGATATTATAAAACAATTTATTAAGGTGGGATGGTAAAAGTTGATAATTTTTTAAAATGGACTTGCACTATGTATTGTATTCAAAAAAGACAAGACAAAACATTTTTTAAGCATGCTGAATGGTTAAAGGTTTGTAATAAGACACTTTTTGCTAACTGACAATATGCAAAATACTGCCACAAAATAAAACTCATACACTTCTTTGTTAAGACTGACCATATAGAAAATAATCAACCTTGTGTCTTCCCCAGGAACAAATGCATACACCTGTCTAAGCTTCTTAGTCTTGTATGAATTGTAACTCATAATGTGAAGGTAGCCAATATTATCTCCTTGTGAAAATGACAGACTCTGCCCTTGCAGCATCTTTGTTCATTGTTCCACGATACATTCCAAAGCAGAACAGCTGTGTGAGGTACCCACCTTAGCAGTAGATCTTTGATAGATTCCAAAGCAGAACAGCTGTGTGAGGTACCCACCTTAGCAGTAGATCTTTGATAGATTCCAAAGCTGAACAGCTGTGTGAGGTACCCACCTTAGCAGTAGATCTTCGATAGATTCCAAAGCAGAACAGCTGTGAGGTACCCACCTTAGCAGTAGATCTTTGATAGATTCCAAAGCTGAACAGCTGTGTGAGGTACCCACCTTAGCAGTAGATCTTCGATAGATTCCAAAGCAGAACAGCTGTGTGAGGTACCCACCTTAGCAGTAGATCTTCGATAGATTCCAAAGCAGAACAGCTGTGTGAGGTACCCACCTTAGCAGTAGATCTCCAATGGACTCCATAGCAGAACAGCTGTGTGAGGTACCCACCTTAGCAATAGATCTTCGATAGATTCCAAAGCAGAATAACTGTGTGAGGTACCCACCTTAGCAGTAGATCTTCGATAGATTCCAAAGCAGAACAGCTGTGTGAGGTACCCACCTTAGCAGTAGATCTTCAATAGATTTCATAGCAAAACAGCTGTGTGAAGTACCCACCTTAGCAATAGATCTTCGATAGATTCCAAAGCAGAACTGCTGTGTGAGGTACCCACCTTAGCAGTAGATCTTCGATAGATTCCAAAGCAGAACAGCTGTGTGAGGTACCCACCTTAGCAGTAGATCATCGATAGATTCCAAAGCAGAACAGCTGTGTGAGATACCCACCTTAGCAGTAGATCTTTGATAGATTCCAAAGCAGAACAGCTGTATGAGGTACCCACATTAGCAGCAGAACTTCCAGAATGAGTATTGCTTTAGACAATGATACCAGGACTCATGGCACTATAGAGGGTGGGGCAGGTCTAAACTGATGTTTTTTCTCTTTTTTTTATTTCAGTGGTTATCAGGTCTACAGTCTACCGGTGCTCACACACTAGTAGTTGTGAGTAATTACATCTTGTGTGCCTACCAGAGATAATGTTTTTGAAACAAAGCTATCTAGGAAGGACTTTAAGTTGGAAATGGAATTTCTAATTAGCAGTCATGCAAGTTTGTGGCTGTTCACTTTTTAGTATACAAGCTGGAATTTAGCCCTGCCAGATCTTTTAGGATTTCCCTAGCATGATTTATTTGCTATGTAGAATGAACAGTACTAACTGATGTAATAAAATCCTTGCTATTTCAGAGCTAAGCTTCATTGTTACAGCAGAATGAGTATTTTCCCTCCATTTTCATAATTTCATAATTAGAATTACATTCTTAAATAATGACGTCAGATTTCCTATTTACTAGGATGTCCTGATTTTGCAGAATATCGCCTTTGTAGACAAAGCTACAGCTCCAATGCTTCCATCAGGAGGCAAGTGTCTAAATGAGTTTCCACTAAATGACATTCTTAAAGCTTAACCTATGTAGTGCTAGATTTGGGGATTGAGTCAGTTGGACTTAGTAATAATATGTGCATATTTTACGTTGGAGGATATTATACTGGGTACAGTACTGGACTGCACAACTGCCCTAATACCTGTCCTGCCACAACCTCCCTGGGGTATGGGAATGGTTCATACTGTTTTTTTTATCCAGAACTAGGATGGGGGTCACCAGCAGCCTTCATATACTGGAAATGACAAGGTTTCCACACTAGAGATGGCAGGTGAGCCTAGGAGCAGCCATTACTAATTGCAGAGACAAGAGGATAGTTGCTAGGTTTCTAGCCCTACAAGCTGGTTTTAGCTGCTGTAGGACATGTGGGCAATAAGGGATGGCTTATGAGAATATGACTGCCTCAGGCCCTGGGGTGGTCATGTCTAGCCTTCCCATATAGCCAATCCAGTTTTCATTCCATGTCCTGGTCATCACCAAAGCTTGTCAAGAGGACTGCCTTCATCACCACCACATTAACCATACTGCCAATTTTGAGAAAGGTGAGCAAACAGAAGCACAGCTATCCTTCCCCTCATCATGACAGGTCCAACATATTCCCAGGCCACTAAATGTACTTGAGTCACCTGGATCTCAGTTGTGTTTTTTCCCTCTCTACAGCAGGTGACTTAGTGGTATTTATATACTGTTTCAATTATTACCTCTTGGATTTTGGTGTGCATATTAAATTAATGTTCATACTCCAATATTTCATATTTTCCACATCCATGGAGGAAAAAAACTTATATACCATAGAATAGTTAGACCTTAGGAAAATAACAGCATAGGAACAATACTCCAAGCCTTCACAGAGACCACAGGAACCCTAGCCATATTTACCGTGATGTAGATACACTTAAAAGTTCTTGCATTATTTAGTATACTTAGTCCTTTCTTATTTTATTATTTTTTTAAAGGCGAAACAGATGGAAAAAATAAATGTGTACATTTGCCAAACATCGCTGAATCCCTTTAGTGTAAGAGATAGTCTAAAACATATATTGCTATGCAATTGCCACATTTAAAGCAAAAAGGTAACAAATATATTTTTTAATAAACATAGTACATGGTAATGATGAATGACCTTGTGCTTGTCTATCATGCTGGCATACCACCTCGCACTAGTATTTGTTTGCCCTATGTAGGTAAACTGTGCCAGTCATATACATTCTTATGAGTCCAACAGGCCTGACTAAGCCTATCACAATACAACACCCCTGTCAGCGTACAATATTTTACTGATGTCATAAAAGTCAAGAAGCTACATGCAGCTGAGAACTCTGGCTGGACCTTCATAGCCTTTCACCTATTAACACAAGAATAAGTGAGAAATCCCGAGAGAGTCATACAAAGACTTTAAATCAGGACATCTTTTATTGATTTGGAATTTTACAGCTTGGAAGCTGGCAGCATTAGAAAACGTATTTTAACATGCATTCTTTTGAAGAATGCAAACTTTGCTACTGTGAAATATAAAGGCATACTATGACTTTGGTCCATATTTTCTGATATAAAAGATGCTACGCAGTATGATCAACAATTCTATGTTAACATCAAGGATCTCTTTAGAAATAATTGAAAAGTCCATTCATTTAATGTGTAACACTTCTGCCTTCAGGTGTGTTTGCCAGGTTCACGACAGACTCCAAATGATTTGCTTTAAGCTACCTCTGCTGTCCATAATACGGTTCTTACTTGTATATCAGATAAATTGTATTTTACGCCTTAAATTATTACATTTTAAAATGGAATCCGTCTCCTTCATTACTCCATGGTAATTGTGGTATCTGTTAAACATGTAGCAAGCATTTAGAGATAATTAATGGTACAAAGTTTGATTCTCGCTTGCTACAGTTAGAAAATCCAGGCTTTAATTTATACTCTATGTCTTTCCAAATATTTCATGTAGATGAGATTATTAGAAAATTTAAGGTGATGATTCAAGAACGTGTCTGCGATATTTGGTGTAATAGGGATGAACGCCATTTTGCACCTTTTTTTTTTTTTTTTTACAAAATATGTTTCCAGCTTGCTAGCTACTGTTTTAGAATAAGCTTGAAGTCATGTCTATTATGGAATATCACAAAGGGATCTTCCTTTAATGAAAAAGAGTGTCTTTATTTCTAAAATTCAGTACTTTAAGGTCTAGAGGCTTAACACAGCTATTTAACTGGAAGTATGCAATTAATTAACTGAATAATTGCTTTTTTTGATTGCTTTTAGATTACAACTTGTTGTATAAATGTATTGATTTGTTAGTAGTTTTCATTATCCTTAAAAATCTGAGTATCAATGATTTAGAGTTAATTATGTTTTAATAAATGCTTCATGTAACTGTCTGAGGCAGATGCCATTGGACCCAGTTCCAAAAGACTTGCTCTCAGTATAAGTGACTTACTCTGGTGTATTTCTGCCCTGATTCCAGAAGTTCTCAGTGTAAATGATTTCTTTCAATGTAAGGCCTATCTATAAACTGGCTTACACCATGGGGGCAGATTTCAAAAGACTTGCCCTTGGATCAAATTACTTACTCTGACAACAAGTCTCTAAGTAAGTGAATATTCTGAGAGCAAGTCTTTTGGAATCTGTCCTAATATCTTGGTATTTCTACACGTATCATTGCTTATACATTGTGCTTCTGTCGTGGGACTGAACCTAGTACCTATTTGTATAGGCTGTCAAATCATGCTTTAGCCAAGGGACTGTATATTGCAAAATGAGTAGGTAAATTAATGAATGTATAAATAAATATAGCAACATAACTATTTGCAAGGCATCATTCTTGTATTGCCTTTTATACTGACACAATATATATTTATGCATGTAGTTCTCCAGGCATTTATCATTAGCATATCATGTTTTATTTTTTCCACCAAATAAAGTTCTGCTGCATTTCACTCAATTCCCAGTGTGATAAATTTGTCACATGCACATGACTTTTTATTCAGCCTTTCTACTGACACTAGTGGCCAGATTACATAAAATTCATAGAATCTGACACATTAAGCCGATATCCATGGTAAAGTTGCGGATAACAATCAAATATATGTGTGCCACAGTGAACTCCAAATATCTCAGTGCACAATGGAGTATCTCAGTAGTAATGGGGCACTGTATATCACTTGCAAGTAATCCATAAGTAATGAGAAATTGCTGTGAGACAGTGATGTACATTAACCAAGTTACTGAAGGAATCCCACAATTCAAGCATCCTGACTGTCTTAAATACATATGTATAACATAATCTCTCCAGTAAGCTTAAGGACAACTATGGAATATAATTGTAAGTCCATTATTATTAAAATATGCTAGCTACCACTTAAACAATTAATAAAGGTGAAGGGCAAGCATGGCCACATCATCGCAGCTAACAATGGGTATGAGACTTGTGTGACACACCCAAAGAAAGTGGGAGATAGAAAAGAAGATGTGGGGTATGGGTGCAGAAGTGGGACACACGAGAGGGATGATAGAATTGGAAAATCAAGGGGAAAATCAGAGGGAATATTTCCCATTTTTTTTATTTTTTAAGAATAGAAGGAAAGGTAAAGATAGGGAAAGAGGAGGAAAAGGCCATCTCAGCAGGTATACCTATAAAACAAATGTCACAACACGACAGACAAAGGTTGAAAAAAACATTAAGGACAGGTAAGTTGCACAGATGGCATGCTGCACAACATGGGCAATGCAAAGTTGTCAAGCAGGGTGGGGATGCATACCAGACCCAGTCATAGTGAAATGCAGAAAAACACATCTACCTGTGCATTATCACATTATGACATGTTGCAAACTGTGTGGCAGTCATACCTGGATATGTATGACCAATGGTAGATGTGTATTGTAGGGTAATAAGGAGGAATCACAGCACACATTGGATAAATAAACACATATCAAAGTAGTCTGTCAGTAGTGCAAGTGTAAGCCAAGCAACATCACAGATGAGTAAATACAAATATAAGAACACTAGATGACTCCAGCAGATTTCAGAACTGAACCTCTGATCATGCATGTGAAAGGTAAACAACCAAGCACAGTGTCAAACAGTAGTAGTGCAGCAAAGTAGCAAAATGCCTGCTAAATTCACAAATATGTGTACACATCCTAAATGCCATGTCAAAGGCAACGCACAGGTGTAAGCATATATCTATCTATCTATATATACATATATATATATATATGACTGTCAGTTACCTAAATGGAATGTACATGAAGGCAATGTCTATCCACATATACACACCAATGACATGTAAGAATATCTGCACAAATCTAACACTACAGCTTAAAAAATATCAGGCTGTGCACATCAATGTCTACAATGTACACTGGTTAACACACACGTATAATGACAGCAATGATGTATTACAAGCGGTAGCCAGTGACTTGTGTGCAGATATTATACATCTGTAAAATGGCCATACATTTAGCACATGTTGACCATGTCAATAATGCAATACATGACAATGGTCAATAACTGCGGGTCTATATTAAATGACCGAAGAGGTGTTTCATCGAACACCTCTTGGTCAACACATAAAGAGTGAATGCACTAAAGTATGAATGCTCAAAACAGCAATTTCTTTCCCTGGGAAAGAAATTGCTAGCACAAACACACACACTTTCAAACATAACAACGTGGGGGGCTTCTCCTCCCACACCCCCCAATGTGGAGGGCTGTGCTCCCCATACCCCCTTAACTAAATATACCAACTCTGAGATCGCACTACAGTGAGGAAAGCAGCAAACACATGGGGATGGTGAAGTGATTTCTTCCCAGGGAAAGAAATCGTTGTTTTGAGAGTTTGCACTTTAGTGTGTTTGTTTTTTCTGTGTCAACTAACTGAGGTGTTCGATGAAACACCCCTTCGGACTTTTAAAATAGACCCAATAATTACAACAAAGGCAAACATATCTGAAACATATACTACATAAATATGAAAATAGAACTGAGGTGGACAACCTGGGCCCACATCAAGGAAGACAGTGACAAAGCAAGACAAATGGTAAGGTTATACATTGCAAATGCATGTGTACAACATACGGGGTGCTGTTGAAGCCAAACCAAAATACATTTAAGCAAATGTGAATTGTACATCACATGGGAAGACTGCATTGCTGATGTCCACCAAAATGGGCATGCGTAAATCACACAGACACTTGCAATGTGTAATCATGTAATATCAGTAGGCATAGGTAAGCAAACTAAGAATTTCAATCACATACACATATCCTATCATGCCAATGTTGAATAATCAACCACAGGTGTATGTCACTCACCCTACTCATTACCAAGCAGAAGACACTCCTGTGAGCATCATTACAGCAAATCAGCGAATGATCACTTGTCAAAGGTACAATGGTGTTTCAGCATGGATTGCTCTATGTGAAGAGATGTGCAATCATCAGTTACTGTGTACAAATTTTGCCAGAGGGTGGGAACTTATGCAAATAAGGAATGGATATATAAATGTAACAGAGCAAACATGGTCTAAATAAATTATCTTTACCATGGTGTAACACATTAATGTTAAATTAGTATTTGATGAAGTCAGAAAAGGAGGACTGCCCATAGGTATGGCATACCTGTATATGACCCCACATGGCATCAGTATCGCCCACACATGGCACACAACAACACATTATGCCACTGGGACAGCATAACAACCATTATCCAAAACACATGGGAAATAGCATGTCCTTCTGTTGCACATACATGGTATGATAATGCACAAATGTTAACCATACCACAGTGGTAATGCTAGAATATGGATAACATTGGTTGTCTTTCAGATTCCCTCAGTAACACACATTTACAAGGTAATTGTTGCAGTCCTAGCTGCAGGTTAACTATCACAATGCATTAACAGCTGAATGTGGGAGGAAGTTCAGTGTGTTAATGTGTGTCATGCACATATTGAAACATAATTATATATCACAAGTCAGTATCTGCATGGTATGTTTGCACATGTAACACAAGCATGGCAGCTACATGGTATGCATGCAGAGAGTGCATATGCAGTCGCATCAATTGTATGGCAATCAGAATGTTGGCAGCATAACACAGTTGGGGCATACAGACAATACCTACAGATCTGAGGGACCAGCTTGATGCAGATGATCCTCCTGAATGATCTCCCAGGCTGTCTCCCTCAATGAGTCATGCATAGCCCATGCCTTGTCCTGGAAAAAGATCCACATCATGTCCCTCATCTGTGTTCAAAACACATTGGTCACAACTTCCTGGATCTCCTCCTGATAAACATCTCTCTGTTGTTCCTGGTGTCATCTCCTCCAGGGTGCAGCAGGCACGTTGGCTCATGCAAGTGCATGTCCAACTTCCTTGTCATCATTTTCATCACTGTTGTCATTGATGTCAGGATTCCAGCAGTGGCCTGGTATGTGCTCTTCACCTGTGACTGATTGGCAATTGTCCAAGGGTTCCAGGCTTTGTCAAGATGAATCGTAACACTGGAGATAAATTACGTATGCACACCTAATACTACCTGTCTGCATAACATAGCCACTGTGACTCAATGAATGGGCAGAGAAGAGTCCTCATGAAATGTTAAAATATGCTGTGATCATAGTCCAGTGTACCACCATATGTTATGTCAGTAGTCAAAACCAAAACAATGAAAAGCAAATGACTAGCACACCGCACATTCCCAGGAGGATCATAGCGACCTTAAAATGAAACTGATGTGCACATCTGCAATCTAACATACATTAATAAACATTCTGTCCACATGCAAGTTCTGCAAATATATACGGCTGAAGGTGTTGTAACATGCATCAAAGTTCTTATTTAAATCACAGTTCAGTTTGTAAGTAGCAAATTATAATCAACACAATTGCTGCTAGTGAATGGTTTCTAATGCACACAACACATTCCCTATGTCATTTTATCTAGAGTCATGGACATGTCCAATAAAAGAACATGTCAGGGAGAATGTACCCACCACCAGTGTGAGCAGTTCAGTCAAGGCCACTCAAAGGCATGTATAACACAGCTTACCAGGGGAAATCATGACATCACCTGACCATTTTCTTATTAGCCAGCATGAAGTCTAGCAAGCATATGCTAAGCAAGCACATGTAACATATCCTAACATTCAAATGGAATCATACTTAACACTGCCTCATGCCACATTAACATAACCAAAATTTGACAAAATAAAAGCTTGTAAATGTCAAGATAACATTACTATTGGGACCTGCACTGTTTACTAATGCTGCCTGTCCAGCTGAGTGTCTGACAGAATGTCACTATTTCCATTATTTTTCCCTTGCATGTGTTCCCTGAGCAGTTATGTCTGTGTGTGAATGCAAACTGTAGTCTTTGCATATACTGAGTCATATAAACAGCCACCAAGTGACATTGTTTAAATGAAGACAAGTGAGATGACAATATTGTGGAAACTGGACAAGCCATATGAAAAAACATCCGAGCCAGTCAGCACGCACATCAATATGAGGCATATAGCAGTAAAAATAGTTATATTTAATCATAATCACAGTCACAGCCTGTGATACATGAGAATCAAGTATATGTTGTACAAGGAGTATTGTATGCCTACAAATGCATGCATAACCTGTCTACAGTTATTAGCAAACAGTAGCCTGCAAAACTGAAAACTTCCTGATGACACTTGCTAATTATGAAATATTGAAAAGAAATGCATCTGCACAGTATACACATGTCATTAACAGGGGCGGCTCATGCTATTGGACTGCAGGACTGCAGCCTCCCCACCTGTAAAAGGAATAAACTAAATTCCCCCACTACTGTAGAAAATAAACTTAAAAAAAAGTTTATGAGTAGTCCCGGAGCCACACATGCGTGCATAGTTCCTGACTGCTGTGTTAGGCAGTCCAGAACTCCACACGCATGCATGCTTCATTCCTGAACTCCAGACTGCTCTGTTAGGGAAGGCAGGGAATCCACCCTGCTAGCCCAGAATCACACAGACCAGAAGAACACCAGACTGCATCACCCGCAGGCTGAAGGCTCCAGCCTACTCATGTTGAGACCCAGAAAGCCTGTGCAGGCTGGAGGCTCCAGTCTATTCACATCAAGACCCAGAAAGCCTGCACAGGCTGGAGGGCTCCAGCCTACTCATGTCGAGACCCAAAAAGCTTGTGCAGGCTGTTATGGAGGACAGGGACTCATCAGGCTGCTGCAGAGGACCACTGCAGAACTTTGAGGACAGGGGGAATCATTGGGCTGCTGCAGAGGACAGAATTGGAGGTAGGGTGTGTGAGGACAGGGGGAATCATCAGGCTGCTGCAGAGGACAGAATCACAGGTAGGCTGTGTGTGAGTAAGGCTTAAACCCTGTACCTTGAACCAAAGTGACAAGAGCCTGAATTCCCTACCCATCACCATTTGTAAAACGTTTGCAGATTTTTTCCTCATATTTGTTCTGTTCTGTTCCTCATAAAATCTGTGGTTTGTGTATTTTTGCTACTT
>NC_056727.1:618907072-618946416 GCF_019279795.1 Protopterus annectens | reverse complement strand
TATTGTACAAACAACACATTAACAGCACCACCCATTGTACTGAACTCTCAGTGATGGTGTATATCTAGCTATTGTACAAGCAACATATGAACAGCATCACCCATTGTACTGCACTCTCAGTGGTGATGTATATCTGGGTGTTACAGAAGCAGCATACAGGCAGCACCACCTATTGTACTGCACTCTCACTAATGATGTATATCTAGCTATTGCACACACAGCATATCAACAGCACCACCCACTGTACTGCACTCTCAGAGACTATTGGCCAGATTCAGGAAGGCTTACACGGAGTTCAAGAGTAGTGTAAGCCTCCGTGTAAGCCTCCCGATTCAGGTACAGCCCAAACCTCCATGTAAGAGACAGCTAACACGCCTCTTACACGATCTGTGATGGAAATGCTCAATACCTCATTTGCAGCTCAAAGATATGCAAATGAGGTATTTGAGCGATCCACGAAGCTGAAACCAGTCCATGTAACGGACGTGTTAGCTGCAGAAATGTACTCAGCTGACAACTGAGTACATTTCTGCAAATCTAAAATGGAGCTATGTCAGCTCCAAATAAAGGGTGCATATGTTTTATTAGCATGCCAATGGCCAAATATGTGGCCATTGGCATGAAAAAGTGTTGCAAAAATATGTTATATAACTTTTTTTTTTTTCGTGGGATTATGATGTGTAACTGCAGCGCACACCCGCGCAAATGGGGTGCACTACCTAAAACTGAAAACCGAAGCTTATAAGCCCACAATTGTGGGATTTATGTATTACATGGAATGTCAATGGAGGGACTTGCAGACCAAAAACAATATGGCCTCCGTTTAGTGGTTGTCAAGGGGGGGAAGCTTCGTGTAAGACATGTAACTAAGCATTTCTAGGCAATCCTATGTAAATGAGGGTTACAATACTGAATCACACTGCCACATAGGTAATGAGCACTTTCTGAGTAGTGTAAGAGTTAGAGAAGGGGGAGGAACAGAGTAAGAGGTAGGTGACATCACGGGGGGGAAGGATAGAAACAAATGTACCAGATTGGAGGGCAATGTAAGGTGACAGATGACAGACAGACATCAGGGAGGGAGGTGTGTCCCAACAGAACACTAGAAAAGTCAAGAAATTGAAGGTTTACGCTATCCCTACACTTACAGTTTCTTGAAATACGTGCATGTGCGCGTGTGCGCGCCTGTAAGGCAGGTTCAACATATGGGAGCGTGTTGCAAACCGTTTACAACGGCTTTGGCATGAGGCGCATGTGTAAGGCAGTGTGCGCGTGTTTTAACATGAATCGGCCTAGTTCACACCGTGTAAGGATGTGTGCGCGGGTGTAACACCATTTAGGGATGTGTGCGCGCGTTTAACTGACTGTGCGCGTGTTTAAGCTGGTGTGCACATTGCTCCCCTTCAGGAAACAGAGAGGAAACAGGAAACAACCAAAATACATGGAAACTGCCAGAGGATACTGCTGGAGTTAATTGGTGGAAACAATTGGAAGCAGGCAATTATGCAGGCAGACTAGGAGCCCGACCCAGCACTTAAAACACTGCAAAGAGCAGTGCAGGGTGTTTCTCACAAGAGATACTGCAAGAAAGTAAGCTATCAGAATTGAAAACTGAAAAAAGCTGAACTCAGAGCAGAAATGCTAGGGGCTGCCATAGCTGTTATAATCAGGCAAAGGCGAATTGCTGAGAGTGGTGACAATGCAGATGCTGACAGACAACCCAGAGTGAGGAGAAGGAGAAGAGTATACAGGCCCAGGGTCACCTACCATGGGTTACATGAGCTGGAGATAGTAGAGCGCTACAGAGTGAACAGAGACCTTCTGCAGCAGGTTGTTGAGCTGTGCAGGCCACATCTCACACAGAACCAACAGAGGGAACCCATCCCAGTGGAAACCAAGGTATGTGTTGGCCTAAGAATACTAGCAACAGGTACCTTCCAGAGACCAACTGGTGATATGATGGGGATATCACAAGCATCAGCCTCCAGGGTACTGCACCAGTTCCTGGATGCCATGTCAGCACATGTCGGTGATCATATATATGTCCCTAATGACTGTGAGGTTGTGGCCAGCAATATGTCCGCCTCTTCCAGCAAATAGCGGATACACTGAGGTGCTGGGTGCAATAGACTGCACGCGACGATGCATCAAAGCACCAGCTGGTGAGCGGGGTAGAGTCTACATTAACCGCAAGGGATACCCCTCCATCAACTGCCAGGTCGTGTGTGACGCCCAGGGCATAATAATGAATGTGTGTGCTGGCTGCCCTGGGAGCTACCACGATTCCCACATCTGGCATCTGACATAGCTGTACCAATCATTTGCCAGTGGGGACTTCCCACATGGACACCTAGTGGGGGATGCAGGTTATGCACTTGAGCCATGGCTGATGACACCCATCAGAAATGCACACACACCTGAACAGGAACGCCATAATGAGGCACACGCACAAACACGTAATGTCATAGAGCATGTGTTTGGGCTGCTCAAGTCACGGTTCCGGTGTCTGGACACATCTGGTGGAGCCTTGCAGTACACATCAACTACATGTACCCAAATGGTCATGATATGTGCTATGCTACATAATATGATCCTGCGGAAACAGCTGCAGCAGGACCAGCACAGGGCTGGGCCTAACATCCCCACCATTGCCAAGGCCACCACAGGCAGAGGGTGACTCGGAGGAGGAACAACCTGACCTTGTCCCAGTAGGCAGAAGGAGGCGTGCCCAGTATGCCCTGGCCTTGGCAAAGAGGCAACGCATAGCACACACACTTGGTCAGTAGGAACACTGGGACTGATACCCGCTCTGACTCACTCATATAGTAACAGGGATGCCTAACATGACACAACCTGCTTCCAAACATGTACAGGGAGTAGTATGTGCATCCGACAGAGGCAGCCCTGCAGCACCACCTGAGGCATGAATGCCATGTGTTAAGTAATGTAATACCATGTACCATATGCACACCTGAGGACCCGACTAACATCCACCCTCACCAATCATAAACCACAAAAAATACAAACCTACTTCATAGGTACCACAAGGGATAGTAACCTAGATGAAATGCTACCCAATGCCAGAAGTATAAATGCGTGCAGTGTAAACGCACACAGTATAGAGAATGTAGATATCAGTGCTGTAATAGAAAACAGGGTCAAAGCCCACATCAGCACCCTGACACTACCAGGTCACACCTCTGTCCTAATAGCAGGAACTGCCCCAGGCCTACTCTGGCAACGTGAGTGTCAAACGAAATATTACTGTCAACCTGGGTGCCCAGGTCCCTGATAACCTCTTCTGTGCTTAGAGGATTGCCACCTAGATGGGAACTAGGGTTAACCCTGTTGTTCCCGAAGGGTATGACTATGCATTGTTTAGCGCTTAACGAAGGCCATGGCTCTGGCACCAGTTATCTGTGTCTATGAGACCCTTCTGAAGGATGTCTGTGTCAGATGGGTTTCCAACTATGGTTCCCAGTTTGCAGTCATCTTCAAACTTTGTCAGCCATAATCCTCCTGTGTTTGCTTGTACTTCTGAAAAGTAGATGCTGAACAAAAGTGGGCCCAGTGGGACAACACTTGTGACAGCTCTGGAGTGTGACATGGCACCAGCAACTTTGACCCTGTGTGTTCTGTCACTTAGTCAGTTTGCAACCCATCCTGTGATGTATGGGTTCACATTTAAGCTGGTGATGTTTTCAATGATACCTGAGTGGGGTATTGTATCGAAAGCCTTTGCCAGGTCAAGGTAGGCTGTGTGGACTGCCTTGCCCACGTCAATGGCCTGGGTGACTGTCTTGAAAAAGTCAACCAAGTTTAAAAGGCATGATCTGCCCTTGACAAAGCCAAACTGGATTGGATCCAACGTCCGCAAGTCCCCTATGTCTTCATATATTATTCCCATTATGATCCTCTCCATAGCTTAGCAGACCAGGCTTGTCAAGCTGATGAGATGGTAGTTTCCGGGGTTGGTGGAGGCACCTCCTTTGTGAAGTGGGTCCACCATTGCCGTATGCCACTCCTTGGGCACATATCCTGAGGTGAGGCTAAGATTAAACAGCTGCCCTAACTGCGGGTGTAAGTCCTCATTGAGTTCATGGAGCACACAACTGGGGACACCATCTGGTCCCATGGATAAAGTGTTTTCCACCTTGGATAGAGCAGTTCTCACCCCAGCATTGGAGATGTTTGGGGGGCTACAATCCTCTGGTGTAGATACCCCTCCAGTTGGGCGGAGGGGGGGAGAAATTGGCACTGAACCTGTCAGCCAGTATGTTGGCAATGTCTGTAGGTTCAGTGATATTTACATCATTCCGAACTAATTCTGAACATATCTGGGAGTTCCCTCCCAGGTGTCAAACATAGGTAAAAAAGGCCTCTTGACTGTCCCTTGAGTCCTGAGCGGGTTTACTCTCAAAACTTGCCTTGGATGATTGTATGGGGGAACCCAGTGTTTTACTCATAATGAGCAGGGGTGTCTTCCCTTCTACGGATTTCGCTCTATCTTGTAGTAGCTCCTTCCTTTTGTTGTAGAGCTTGTTTATGGCTGGGGTCCACCAGACTGGATGCTTGCCTGTGGTACAAAGAGTCTTTGTTTTGTTTGGGATTTCCTGATCCATGCAGTCCTGGAGGTGCTGGTAGAAGGCATTTGTAAGTGATACAGCGGCTTGGGAAATGGTGTCCGCTGGCTTGGGGGCCTTGAAAGAGACCACAGCAGTCCTTAGAAATGTGAAGTCGGCATTTGAGAAGGTCTTCACTGTTTGTTTTTCTATCTGGGGTGTGGGTGGGATGTGGACTCCCACTGAGATTAGTTCATGATCTGATCTCACCAATGATGGGTATACTTCTGGTGTTGAACAGTGTGACCCCATGTTTGTGATGATGAGTTCTAGTATGTTGTCTCCACTTGTGGGAATGGTGACCAGTTGTTCCATGGCATTTGAGTGTATGAACTCTTGGAACCTTTGGGTTAGAGTGTTGGGGCTTGATTAGTGATCCCAGTCTATATTTGGATAGTTGGAATCACCCAGTATGATGGTGTTTGGAGATACATTTATCCCTCCAGTGTTTTCAGGACAGCTGTGTGAGGTACCTGAGTTTGAGAGGGTGGCATGTAACATGCTACAAACTGCAGAGCAGTCTTGCCTATGGTTACTGGCACCTGGATGGTCTCCGATGCATCGTGTGTTGCCACCAACCTTGAGGTGAGGGTGTCCTTGATGAATATGGACACCCACCCTCCTTTCTTGGTGTTGTCCAGATTTTGGTGCCGGAACGCATGATATGAGGTAACACCCGATAGTGCCGGGGTGCTGTCAGAAGCCGTGAACCAGGTTTCAGGCACAGCACAGACATCAATGTGCTACATACTGAGAAGGGCATTGAGTGTGTGCAGCTTGAGGTTGAGACCTCTGGCACTGAGCAGCATTACCCTTAGTGTCTTTCCTTTTCTGTGTTCTAGGGTGGTAGGTGTAGAATCTGATTCTTGCATAAAAAGGCACAATGGGGGTGGCAAGAGCATCAGCCAAAATCCGGAAGCCCAGGGGTGACAGGTGCAAGCCGTCCCTTGCAAATCAGCGTGGCCTGTCCAGCATGTCATCCCAAGCAGACTGACATTGGACCCCCTTTGAATGACACCATAGTTTAAGCAAATTATTACAGCTGATCATCTTGTCTCTGTTTATGTGGCATCATACTTGGTGAAGGTAGGATACTGCTCAAAGTCAGGGTCATACCTGCCTGACCTATATAATCAGAGGGATCCTCTATGTCTCTTTCCATGTAGTCCAGGGAGGTACATCTCAGGTCGTTCACACCAGCATGGATAATGACTGGGTCAGACTTGTACTTGCAGTTGAGTGACCTGAGTGCTTGCATTATGTGGTGGATTCCAGTGCCCGATAGGCAGCTTACTGTGACCTCCTCCATACTCGATCTGGTGAGCGGGACGTCAGTGTGTCTGACTATGGAGTCACCTATGACAAGTGTGTCTGGCATTGTGTTTGGCCCTAAGGGCTGTGACTGTTTGGCACACTGACTCTGTGGTCTATGTGTTGCATGTGCTGTGCCCTGTGGAGGCAGTTGTGTGGCTGTCTGCTGTGGTGGCCGCTGCTGTTTTGGTAGAATTCTGATCAGAGCCTCCGAGTATGTCTTTGTGTGTCTATGTGTATGATTTTAAGTTGTGATAGTGCTATGTGAGACTGGGTTTGTGATGTGTGTGGTTACCTTCACCTTCTCTCTGGTCTTGCTAGTCCTGTGTTGAGAGAGCTCAGCCTGCACTTCGGCTATATAGTTGCATCTCTCACATGTATGTGTGTTTTATGGGAGAAGGAGAGGGTTGTCAGTGTACATGAGGCAATTGTAACATTGCCTCAATATTCCCAGGTTCACCAGCTGAGCAGGAGAGGACACTAGCAACTGATCCCTAGACATGCTAGAAGAAATAGACAAAACAATGTTGGAATACAGGGAGATATCAAGCCCCCCAAACCACATCATAGTGCTTGACTGACAATACCTACACATACACCATAGTTTCATAGTGTCATAGTTTACTAGTAGGCTATCTGCCCTAGTGCATGCATATGCCTAGCCATAGTGATGTGGCTATTGCCACCCCTTATAGTGGTAATAAGTGTACAGAATAGATTCCGAATATTGTGCCTCTGACTTAGTAGTGACACATTATGACCCCTTACGTAATTGAATAACATGACTGCCTCTGTCTAGTCTGTGCCTCTGTCTCATATGCAGTTGTCCAGATGTCTCTTGAAGAGAGTCAGTGAGGGACTCTGTCTAACATGAACTGGGATACTCTGCTAGAGTGTGAGATGCCTCTGAGTTATGACTCTGTCCCTCCAGAATGTCCTATACATGTATGTGCTGAGGTTCAAATCTTCAGCTCTCATGGTTCTGGTGGATTTGGATTGCTTGCAGTGGAGCATGTCCACCAAATCCTGATTGGACATGGTCTTGTATGTCAGGCATAGGTCACCTGTAAGTATGCGGAATGACACTGAATAAAACTGGGTTTCCTCTATTCTGGAAGCATATGACATGTGTTGTAGACCCCTGATCTTCATGGTAAGGTACTTTTGGGGTCTCTCCAGCTATTGCAAGTGCTGGGTGAGGTACATACCAAATGGGGCTTTGTATTCAATCATGGGCCTGATAAGGGAGAAGTATAGTGGTACAATGACCTCCTATGATCTGGATGGAAAACCCTCCATGATAAGGTGGGCAAGATAGAAAGTCTTTCTAACCACTTTGGCAACATGGGTGTCAAATGAGATGTCACTATCTACACATGTCCCCAGGTGTCTGATTTGTTTTTGGTGCTCAGTGGGTTGCTGTCTATGTATTGATCTGTGGGTACTTTGTTCCTCCCAAAGGGGATGACTACACATCAGTTGCATTCAGTTTCAGGCCATGAGTCTGGCACCAGCTATCCATCTTTGTGATGGCATTCTGTAGGATGTGTGTGCCGGCTGATGTATTCACTATGGTGCCTAGGTTTCAGTCATCTGCAAACTTTGTCAGCCACAACCCTCCTATGTTTGCTTTCACATCTGAAAAGTAAATACCAATTAAGAGGGGTCCCAGGACACATCCTTGTGGGACACCACCTGTGACTGGCTTTGAATCTGACAAGGCACCTGCAATGTTGACTTTATGGGTTCTGTTTCCTAGCCATTTTGCAACCTATCCTGTGACATATGGTGTTATATGTCAGCTGTTGAGCTTGTCTATGATGCCTGAGTGGGGTATTGTGTCACAGGCCTTAGCCAAGTGCAGGTAGGCTGTGTGGACTGCATAGCCCTCATCAATGGCCCTACTGACAGTTTCATAGTAGTCAACTAGGTGCAAAAGGCAGGATCTGCCCTGTACAAAGCTGAACTGGGTGGGATCAAGGGTCTGTAGGTCAGCAATGTCTCTGTGTAAGAGCTCCATAATGACTCTTCCCATAGCTTTGCAGACAAGGCTGGTTAAGCTTGTGTTGTGGTAGTTGCCATGGTCTGTGGAGGCATCTCCTTTGTGGAGTGGGACCACTGTTGCCGTACGCCAGTGTTCAGTTACATATCTTGTAGCAAGGCTAAGGTTAAATAGCATTTGTATATACGGGTCCAGCTCCTTCTGGAGTTCACATAGCATGCAACCGGGGATACCATCAGGTCCCATTGATGCTGTGTACTTGTCTTTGCTGAGTGCAGCTCACATGGACATCCAAGATGACAGTGAGGTTACATACAGCTTTGGTAACTATCTTCTTTAGGGGGTGAGGGAGGGGGTAAATCGCACTGAAGCTGTCCGCCGGAATGTTGCCAATATCTGTCAGGTCACTGGAATATATGTTGTTGTGTACCAACTCTGAGCATATCTGAGGGTTCCCAAACAGGTGTCTGACATAACTGAAGAAAGCAGTGTGGTTACCTTCATTGTCTTTGGTGATTTATGTCCCCAAGTTGACCTTGCATGTCTTTATGAGATAATGTAGCTTTCTACTAGTGCTAATCACAGCTGTCTTCCCTTTTGGAGATGTAGCTCTGTCTTGCATTAGTATCCCTCATCTGTTATACAGTTTGTTTATGGCTGAGGTCCACCAGACAGGCCACTTTCCCTTTATGGAGAGGGTCCTGTTTTTATTTGTGATTGCATGGTCCATGCTTTCTGACATCTAGCTAAGGGGAGGTCATTGTGGTTCTGCAGTTATCTTTCATCAGCATTAGAAATGACCACAACAGCCCCTGTGGGGTGTACCTCATGCAGACACATCCAGCAACTGTAAAGTCCACAACAGTACCTCACCAGGTGTATGAAAGAGCTGGAACACATGTAATGTGTCGCCTGATTAAACAAAGTGCAGCTCCACACACTGCCATGCTGTCCACCCAGACGCAAGCTGTGCCTGATGTAGAAAGCCATGTCCAAGCTGGAATCAATGCACATGCTGCACCTTGTACAATCTGAATGGCAGGAGCTATGCACATGAGGGACCTGAACCCCAGCACTGACATACATAGGACAGGCTGTACTGCATTATCCATAACACAGAAGCCACCCTCACGCATGAGTAAACTACCAGTACAGGTTATCCGTAGAGTCACTCGTTGATTCCCCTCAACAGGAATCCTAATGAGTGGATGGGAGATGGTAGGTTTACCCTGGGTATCAATGTTATGTCACAGGTAGACAGAGGCACAGTATACTAAACAAGACATATGTCATGGCAAACTACACTTACAATGTGTTGACAGACAAACACACTCTCCGACTAGCATTAGAATTGGCCTAGGGCACATTGGTAGTGTTTGCCAATGTACACCCATGTTGTGGAATACACTACTGATGTTGGATGAGGCTGTTGTAAGTAGTTCACATCTGAACATAATGCAACATGGTCAGATAAGTTCATAGGTACATAGGTTTATACTAGGCTATCTTCCCTAAGGCAGGTATAAGCCTAGCCCAGAGTTTCTTGGCATACACCACCCCTTATATGGAAACAGTACTGTGCCCATTATTTTGTCGTGCCTCTCTCCAGCAGTGACACAGTGACGATCCCTGGGTTAAACGTATGACCTCCCATCCACAGGTCAAGATATCTCTTGAACACAGCCAGCAAGGTGCTCTGCCTCACATGGACCGGGATTGTATTCCACAGCATAGGGAATCTCCGAGTGATAACTCCATCCCTCCAACATGTCCAACGTACATCCATGCTAAGGTGTAAGTCACTTGCACTAGTGGTTCAGGTGGATCTGCCGATTCTGAGGTGGAGCATGTCCATTAATCCCTGTTTGGACATGGCCTTGCATGTCAGGCACATGTCACCTCTAAGCAGACGGTATGTGACTGAATAGAGCGGGAGTGTCTTCAATCTGGCAGCATATGACAGATGTTGGGGTTCCTTTATCCTTTAGGTGGGGGACATTCAGGGTGTCTCCAATTGCTGCAGATGTTGGGTGAGATACATCCAGAATAGGGCATTTTACTCGATCACCGGTCTGATAAGTGAAGAGTACAGGGGAACAATGACCCACTAGATCTGGATGTGAATCGCATCCTGATCAGGTGGCCAATGTAGAAGGTCTTTCTAGCCACTTTAGCAATGTGAGTGTCAGAAGAACAGCGAGTGTCAACCTGGGTCCCCAGGTCCATGATAACCTCCTCTGTGCTTAGAGGATTGCTACCTATATGGTAGCTTGGGGTTACCTTGCTTTTCCCCGAAGGGTATGTCTACACATGTTGTGCACTTTGACTTCAGGCCATGGCTCTGGCACCAGCTATCAGTTTCCGTGAGTCCCTTCTGAAGGATATCCGTGTCTGATGCACTGTCCACTATGGCGCCCAGTGTGCAGTCATCTGCAAACGTTCTCAGCCAAAGTCCTCCCATGTTGGCCTGTACTTCTGAGAAGTACATGACAAACAATAGGGGGCCAAGGACTGAGCCCTGTGTGACACCACCTGTGACCAGCCTGGAGTCTAACATAGTGCCAACAACTCTAACCCTGTGGGTCCCATCCTTAAGCCAGTTTGCAACCCATCTTGTGACATATGGGTTTACATTTCAGTTGGTAGGGTTTTCCACAATACCTGAGTGGGGTATTGTGTTGAAAGTGTTTGCAAGGCCAAGGTAGGCTGTATGGACTGCCTTTCCCTCAACAATGGCCTAAGTGACCATTTTGAAGATGTCAACTGAGTACAAAAGGCATGATCTGCCCTTGACCAAGCCAAACTGGGATGGGTACAATGTCTGCATGTCCCCTATATCTTTGTTTATGAGCTCAATTATGACCCTCTCCATAGCTTTGCAGACTAGACCTGTTAAGCTTATGGGGCAGTAATTACCAGGGTCCGTAGAGGCACCACCTTTGAGCAGATGTGCACAACTGGACCCTAACCAGGCTGTTGTGCACACTATGGAAATGTAAAGCAGTGATAGGACTAAAGCCCAGGATACTGACCACCACAGTGAAAGTACTGAACCACTACACTATACAGTACTACAGTGTTAGGTCAGTATGAACGGATGTTGAAAATTGTGTGCAAAGTATCCCATGCAAAACCTGCAGGCACAGTATACTCCCTGTTGTGTTCACACAAAAATCATTCGGATAGTAACTACACAACATGGCACAGAACACACAACCATAAACTGGAGGTATTTGTTGAAGGTCACACTCATCCACAAATGTGATGGGCTGCAGAGTTCAACATATGGAAAGCCCACACTGGGCATGCTCACACACTTAGATAAATGAGACATCTTTCACACAACATGCCATGGGAAGGCTGAACTGGGCATGCTCACACACTTAGTCCAAATGTTACTCCTAGCAACTGTGAAAACACACCAGAGGATGCTCATTCCCCTTTCCAGACATTGATCATGTAAGCACCCTATAAGTATATCAGGGGAAAGGAAATCTCCCAGGAATGCGAACAGCGCGCTCCGCTAATGCGTCCGTCTGTAGTGTCATAACATAGTTAGGTAGGGGTTTGAATCTGGCAAGTGTGTGTGATGGGGTGTAAGTGCTTGTGTATGAAATGAGCCCCCCTTTTGGCAACTGGGAAAACACACCACAGGATGCTCATTCCACTTTCTAAACTCTGATGATGTCAGCACCCTATAAGTATATCAGGGGAAAGGAAAACTCCCAGTAATGCGAATAGCGCGCTCTGCTAATGCATCCATCTCTAGTGTCATAACATAGTTAATTAGGGGTTTGAATCCAGCAAGTGTGTGTGTATGAAAGAAACATCCATTTTGGCAACTGGGAAAACACACTACAGGATGCACATACCCCTTTCTAAACGATATCACAATTATGTATGGCTTTTGATTACAGACATGCCACGTGTGTTTTGCCCACACAGAATGCCCATGTGTGCGGGTTGTCCCTCACAATAATTCATGACATTGATTAAACCAGTTATGGCAATGCACACATGATGTATGTGTGTGCCAAATACACATATGTACCTGTAACCTTCAATAGTTACCATGTGTGATGCCTGCCACATGTGAATACATGGTATTTGCACAGGGTAACATTATGACTGTGGTCTTCTGCAGGTGCTGCATGTGGGATGTGTATATACAGTGTGAGATGTAGATGCTATCAGCCTAGTAGTGAGGGATACACACCTGGTCTGGGGCATATAGCCTACCTGTTGTTGATGTACAGGTGCTGCATGTTTTCACCTGTTGTGGGAGTGGTAAGACGTTATTCCATAGCAATGCAGTGACCGCATGCTAAGAACCGTTCAGCTAGGGTGTTGTAGCTACACTAATTCATTAGCATTCAGTAATATGTCAGAATCCCTGGTGAGGGTCTGATGCCAACCAAGGTCAGGGTTCTACCAGCCTGTGTCACTTGCTCAGTGATCCCTTCCATGTTCCCTATCATGTATCCCAGTGAGGGACATCCCACATCAGCTGTGGTGGAATGGACAATGACTGAGTCATATGTGTCCATGCATCTGACTGACCTGTATGCTTGTGTTATGTGGTGGACCACAGTGCCCCATGAGCATATCACTGTGACCTACACCTTGTCCAGCCTGGTGAGCATGTTCTCACTCCTGGACAATAAAGTACCTAACACAACTGTGGCAGTAGTGTTGTATAGCTGTACAGACTGTGCTTGTTTGGCACACAGGATTTGTGTGCTATGTGTTACGTGCTGTGTGCAGGCCTAATGTATGCCTGTGTGCCAGCTGCAGAGATGTCTGCCAGTCATGCAGGATGCTATCCTTAGGCTCCACAACTGGCCCGGTGTATTTCCATGCTTGTATTGCTGTCCGTGTAGGTCCACATCAGATTGGTATTGCTGTCACTGTAGTATTTCATGCCTCCCGACAGGTTATGCCAGTACTGGGTTCAGAGTGCTTAGTCCACAGTTTGGCCATGTGTTTCCATCTCATACATGTGTTGTACATCCATGGGTAGGGATAGGGTTGACTGTGTACATGTGGCAGCTGTGACATTACTACATGACACACATATTCCACAACTGTACCATAGAGGTGACTGACAACTGACCTTTGCACATGCTACCATAGTATTGAGATTGCATTGGTGATTAACAGCACATAGGGCCAATGGTGAACAAGATACATAGGTCCATAGGTTCATACAGGGATATCTGCCCAGGGCATGTATCCACCTAGCCAGAATGTGTGTGGCTTTCAACATGCATTGTAAATCTGTCTTGCTATGCCCTTTTCCAAGGTTAGTATACTGTGCCTCTGTCTCACAGTGACACATAAGTGATACCCAGGGTAACCCTACAATGTCACATCCAGTCATTAATATCACTCTTGAAGATAGTCACTGAGTCACTCTGCCTAACCTCTATTGGGATAATATTCAAGAATGAAGGGAGCCTCTGAGTTGTGAATGTGCCCCTCCAGCATGTCCTATGTATATCACTCCTGAGGTTCAAGTCTTTCCAGCGTGTATCCTGATGGGATCTGGATATTCTGAGGTGCAGCATGGCCATTAAGTGAGGGTTTGACATGGCTTTATATGTCAGGCACAGATTGCCTATGAAGAGGCAGTATGCCACTGAGTAGAGATGCTGTTTCTTTAACCAGTCAGTATGTGGCATCTGTTTGAGCCCTTTGATCCACTTGTCGAGGTACGTATGTGGTATTTCCAGTTGCTGCAGGTGTCTGGTAAGGTGCATGCCAACAGGTTCATCATAGTCAATTATGGGCATGATGAGGGATGAGTAAAGGGGCACAATGTCCTCCCATGATCTACATGTGGATCCCATCATGATGATGTGGCCCATATAACATGTTTTCCTAACCACTTTGTCCATGTTGTTGTCAAATGGTAGAATGCTATCAACCTGTGTACCCCAAGGTCCATAATTCCTTCGTCTGCACTTAATGGATTAACACATATGTGGTACTTTGTGGTCACTTTGTGTTTGACAAAGGGGATGACTATACGCTTTCTGTCATTCACCTTGAGGCCATGGCTGTGGCACAAGTCGTGGTGTTTGCAAGAGGCCCTTTGGAGGATGCGTGTGTCAGCTGGAGAGTTGATTATATGCCTGGTTTGCAGTCACCTGCGACTTGCTCAGCCACAGTACTTCCATGTTGGCCTGTACCTATGATAAATATATAATGAACATGACAGCTCCCAGGGCTGAGCCTTGTGGGACACCACTTGTACCAGGTTGGAGGCTGACATGGCTCCAGCAATTCTAGCCATGTGTGTTCTGCCCTTGAGCCACTGTGCAATAACCATAGTGACATAGGGGTTAATATGTACACTGGTGAGCTTCCCTAGAATGCACAAGTAGGGTATTGTATCAAAGGCTTATGCAAGGTCCAGATAGGCTGTGTAGACCTCCTTCCCCTTGACAGTGGCCTTGGTGACTGTTTCAAATAAATCAAACAGGTTTGAGAGGCAGGATCTGCCATTAACAAAGTCAAACATTGTATGGTGACATGTCTGTAGGTCCACAATATCTAGATATGTGAGGTTCATGATGATCCTTGCCATAGATTTGCAGACAAAGCTAGTCAGACATATGGGGCGAATAGTGTCCAGGATCCGTGAAGGCACCACCTGAATGTAGAGGGACCACTGTTGCTGTACACCACTCTTTGGCCACATATCGTGTAGTAAGGCTGGGATTGAACAGTAGTGTTATGTCTGGGTGTAGCTCTTCTTGTGGTTCATGTAGGACACAGCCTGGGAAACTGTCTGGTCCCATTGATGCAGTGTTTATTGCTTTGGGAAGGACATCTCTTACCTGAGCATCTGTGATGTCAGGGGGGGCAGCACTCTGCCGCAAGACATATTTGCCCTTTTGGTGTGGTGGGGGGGAGAAGGCAGCAGTGAACCTGTCCACTAGGATGATGGCAATGTCTGTGTGTTTTGTATTTCGTGTGACATCTTGGATTACCTCTGAGCATATCTGGGTAGTACCACCCAGGTTCCTAACATAACTAGAGAAAGCCTTGTGATTATCCTCAGTGGCTTGTGGAATCTTCTCTCAAAGATTCATCTGAAGAAGTCACAGTGTGGACGAAAACGTGTTGAATTTGGATTTTACCTTCGTTAAATAAATCTATTGGAGCCTACAAGTTTCTGGGACTTTTGGATATTTATTGGTGTTCAGCACTCCTCACACTGGTTTTTTGAGTTTTTGTTTGGTTCACCAGTGTTTTGGCTTCTTTTTGTTTCCTTCTTCTCTCAAAGATGGCCTTAGACTATCGTATGGGTGCCTGTAGTTGTCTTCCAATACTCATCAGTGATGCCTTCACATTTTGGGAGTTTGTTGTATCATGTAGTGGCGTCATCCTTCTATTGTATAGTGTGTTTATGGCTGGTGTCCGGCACACAGGACGTCTGCCTTTGGAGAATTGAGTCATGCTTTCATATGTGTTTTCATGATCCATGCATTCCTGAATGTGTCCATAGAATGCCTTTATACAGGTATCTGCAGTCTGGTCCATATTTTCAACAGGCCTGGGGCCTTTGAAGGTTTCCACATCATTTATGAGGGGTGTGAACTTGCTTGACATGAGCTGTTGACAGACGTGCCGCCCTCCAGACTGAGCAAGGTGAGGGTCACATTTAGCTACCTGTCGGGTGGTAGAATGTGCCACATAACACAGGCACACAGGTCACTCCACAGCAAGTACAACTATGAGGCAGTCATTGTCCATGCTGGTGCAAACAACCTGAGACGTACCTCCCTGGACCACATGGAAAGAGACACAGAGGAGCTTTTACAGCACCCTCACAAACTCAGGACTCCCACACAGCCTTCATGCTCACACAGGAGAGTATAGATTTCTCTGCAAACACCATCATACTGGGTGACGTCAGCTACCCAAACATAGACTGTGAACATTACACAAGCCACAATACCCAAGCTCTAGGGTTCCCATGGATCAGACATTCTTTAGCTATGGAACAGGTAATCAACCTTCCCACAAGAGGGGCAGATATACTAGACCTGATCATTACAAACATGAGTACAAAATGCTCACCACTGGGATTATATCCCTCATTGTTGCAATCAAACCATATACTAATCACACTGGAGTACTGGATCCCCCACATATGCAAACCTCAAACACATCGATGTGTGTGTGGGAAATGCCCCTATTAGCAACTGTGACAGTACAGTACAGGATGCAGATCCCCCTTTTGAAACACTGATGATGTCAGGACTCTATAACTATATTACCTGTATTAAAGTCCACCAGTAAATCGTATAGCGTGCTCTGCTAATGCGTCTTTCTCCAATGGCATAACATAGTTAGGTAGGAGTTTGAATCCTGCAAAGGGAATGTTTGAGTGGGGTTTATGTGTGTGCATTATGCTGGGAGGGATAAGTGCCTTTTGCCAACTGGGAGAACACACTACAGGGTGCACATCCCTCCTACACACAGATGATGTCAGCACCCTCTAAGTACAGCATTAGAAAGGATTTCTCCAACTACTGCAAATAGCACACTCTGCTAATGTGTCTGCTTCTACTGTCATAACACAGTTAGGTATGGGTTTGAATCTTGCAAATGGAAAGTATGTGTTTTACTGTGGGTGGGGTTAGTGTGTGTGCACAATGATGGGGTGGGATGTGGCTTTTGCCACATGGGGCTATGCACTGCAGGGTGCACATTACCCTTAACAAGCAGTGATGTTGACAGCACCCTATACAAACAAAACTACAAAAGAGAAGGTGGTGGTACCAATAACACATGTAAGGTAACACTCCTTCAAGTAATGTCCACAAAACGAAGTAGGATAATCAAGCAATTCTTTTACTCTATACAAACAACATGACAACAGACAACTGCCAGTACTCAGTATAGTGTTACATGCTACTGTAACACGCACATGTACCAGAATATATCTAGATAGTGTTTTGAAGCCTGAATGTGGCAAGTGTGTGGATGTGGGATGTGTCTGTGTGTGCATTTCCATATGGGAAACATGTTTGATGTGGCAATCAGGGTACCACAGTACCTGACGCACATTACACCTTTGAACTGATGAGGATGCCTGCACCCTGTGAGTACAGGTAGAGAAGAGGAAGTCGGTAGTAAACAACATAGTGCACTTCTCAAATGTGTACCTGTCATGTATCGACAGTTACTCATGTAGGGTAATAAATAATGGGAATGGCAGGTGAGCGTGTGCATGTGTGTGGGTAACAGGGTGTGTATAAATGCATGTGTGACAGAACAGATACATATAGCTGAATCTACATAACAGCACATGATGCGCATTCCCATAGTCAATGTTAGCATGTGATGGTGTGCAGCTGGTACACTTTGGTAAGTAGTATGGGTGCAGATAACAATTGAGGACATTCATGCAGTTACTGCTGCAGGACTGCTGGGATATACACACAATCATAGTGGAACAGTGAACAGTTACCAACATGTTACTACTTATACACATCTATGTAGTCACCCTGTGCATCAGCAATGTGTTTACCTTTTCCTGCACCAATGTTGTAGTATGCAGGAGGTGGCACAGTGTCATCATATGCACAGGGTGTGGGTTAGGTATGCCCAAGCCAGCCACTGGTAACACCAATTGACATGTGTGTGTATGTGTGTTTGTGAGGGGCAGCAGTACAGGGTGGACCAGTGTTGGTGCAGTGTGTGTGTGTATGTGTTTGCCCTAGGTGTTATGTTTCTGCTAAGCACGCACACAGTCCCACATAATGGCTGCCATGTACAGGGTTTTGTGGACAGCCACAGACTGCACCTGTCAGGTCATCCAGATCAGTGTCTGTGGGCACGGACATGGTACCTGTGCCTGGCAGGGGTGCTACGGGCCGTATCCGGTACTAACCCAGACTGGGTACTGTCATCAGAAGCAGGGGTGTGTTGACTGGACACAGTTCCCGGTTGGGACTGTCCAGAGCCACGTGCACGTGGTCTCCTGGGGCATTTTGATGACAGCACAGACCCAGCATTGCTGGTGCTGGCACTTGAGGTGCGTGAGTGGGCCTGTTGTCGTCCGCGGCCACTGCCAGCTGGTGCTGTTGCTGGCATACGGCCACATCGACATCACAAACGCACACCATCGCCCTGGCCCATGGACATCTGGTTGTGGAGCAGCTGTTGTATGCCCCCACAATGTCTGTCAACGACATCTGTGAAGTTACGGATAGCATTCGCAACATCACGCATGCCGTCTGTCATGGCTGTGCGACATGCTCTCAGCTCCCTCAGACCCTGTCTGGTGTACCTTTCCGTACGTGCCTGTGCCTGCATGACAGTTCAAAACATAGTGGAGGTTGACATACCTCCTTGGGCACGTCGGCCAGAGGCAGTACGGCCACGGATGCCCCCACGAGAACCCATGGGCGACTGTCTGCGTTGTACCATTGGAGGACCCTGCTCATGGATGCCTTGTGGGGATGCATGTACCACAGGTACCACATTACCCTGATCTATGCCCACTGCAGACTGTCCATCACCTAGGGACAATGGTGACAAAGGATGTAACGGCAGGATGACTGTGCGCATTGACGGGGTTGACAGCTGTGTACTGTCAATTGGCTGACCAATGGCGGACCCAGACACACCTTCCTGCACCATTACAGACATTTCATCATCATCAGTACCTGGGGCACAAGATTCAGGTTCCCTGCTGCAGGTCACCAGAGCAGCACCAGAACCTACGGGAGGAAAACAGGGAACACAGATTAAAGTCTCAACACATATTTGACAGAGATGCACTTCAACACTAATGCACACATTCAGAAATGGACACATGCACTCATGGACACTAACACACATGCACACATGGGCACAGGCACACTCACACACATGCACACCCCACAGTAAACACACACATCAGTACCGTGTTACACTACTCTTAATTTTGTTAAACTGGGTATTGCAGGTATTATTAAACACACTCACCAGCATGTATACTACAGAGTTACACTACTCTTACTAGTATTATAAATTGTTTTTCAGGTAATGTTAAACACACTCACCAGCATGTATGGCCTGCCTCGTTGCTAGATGGGAGGGACCTGGAAGTGTGAAGAGAGTAATGTCAGTGGGCACAAGTGTGCCATTTGTTTTGCACATGATACAGTACAGTAGTACACTAGTTCCCTTATACACATCAGCTGCTCATAATGTCTGTATCACACATGCACAATTACATATCATGATGACAGATACATACCACATACCCACCTTAAGTAACAGTGTACAGAACAGTCATATGTACATACCAGGAGTTAACTCTAATCTCACCCTTACCTCTCTTCAAACGACAACTCAAACTGCACTTCCAAAACCACTGGCTTTGTTCTTGTTGGACTCCAGGCTAACATCCCTCTCCCCACCCTCTCTTTACCTTTAACCCCTCATTGTGCATAAAAACTAGCTTCTACCCTGTTTCTTTCACCTTGATGTCCTCCTATGCTCTGACCTACTTCTCTCATCCCTCCCACCTCCTCTTGACTGTCTTCCTTCTTTTCCTCACTTCTCTTCTTGACTCCTGCTTCTTCCCTATTATTTTATCTTTCATACTCCTTCTACTTCTCTACCCTTCTGAGCTTTAACTATCATCTATATGGCTTTTGCCTTATTGCATAACCGTTATGTTTTAGGTAGAATTGCTTTGAAACCGACAGTACATTGTGTATGACTTTAAACTGTTTGAGTTCCTTAAATGTATGTTGATTTAATTAACAGGCTGGTGTATATTTCTATTATGTTGGCTGTCTGTATTAACAACTTGTCTGTCTGCCTTTATTATGTTATGTGTGGAGCTTTTCTCCCCAGGCCTCTACTGAAAATGGACATATATCCAGCTAGACTATCCTGGTCAACAAATGTAAAAGTAATAACAATAAATAAATATGGCATCTTACCTGCACGCTCGGTGTCTTGCTGCTGTGTGGATCCAACCTCCATCATGATGCATGACTGTTGCTGTTGTTGTTCTGGGGCTGGATCCACAACACTTAGCAGTAGCCCTCCTGTCTGGTGAGGGGGATGTGGCCACCCCCATCTGTGGCAACCTGTTGCCTGCGGATATCTGCAGCACGCTGGCGGACATTTCTAATCAAATCACTGCAGTGATGTCTCACCTGCTCATATGTCCTATCATGCATGCCAACATCATTTATCCTGCTAACTAGATTTTGCCACAGTGCAGACCTCTCCTGCTGATTCTGGGTGGTGCATGAGAACAGGATGGCATAGTCACACCAGGCTTTGGTGAATCACTTCATCTTCTCCAGCAGAATATGTGGGTTCCTTTTGGAGCCATGTTACCCTGGAAAGGTACACAAACAGGTTATCAGCATAGTATCTCAGCAATACATGGTACACATTCTATACAGGGAGTATTAAATTGTACTTATTACTGCTTGGTTGTAACTTGATTAAAGTGTAGCTATCATTCTAAGTCATTTGGACTAAGCACTTGGCCTTCAGACCAGTTGTTTTACATTAGGGAGGTTTGTGGCAAGCACTGTGGTTGCAGGACACATATCTTTCATCCGTTGAAGTTGGGAACTGCTGATTGAGAGCCCAGTGTCCAAGTGTATTAGTTCTGGTATAGGCAGTTGGCCTTCAGGCCAGTTATTTAACATTAACAAGGTTTGTGGTCTGCACTCATGTGTGACAATAGGCTGTACTCTGCCATTCATAGCTGGGGACATCTGGTTTCAGGTTTATAGTGCCTGCATATTTGAGCTGTATCTTACTGACATTGCTACACCTTGTTTGCTGTAGCAAACACTACATCCAGGCCTCCTGAATCTACCTTTGTTTATATGCTTGTTATTTGTTAGCTTGTTATTTCACTGGTATGCTACTTCCACATAATACACAGCTTCTCAACACTTCTGTGACTCACTACTGATATCTGCATTGCTTACTGTACGTATTTGCATGTTACACATGACAGCAAGTGACTGCTTGTCATTGTTGCATTTACTTAATTGTGACACATTGCACTTAGGTTACCTAGCACTTGCTCATTGAAGCTTTTATATCAGTCAGCAGTAGTAGGTAATATCAGTACACCCTCACTCCCCACTGGACCTTGTTTTCAATTACGGAATTCACAATAGTATTCTAGCATGTCCAAAGGTCAGTTGTCAGTCTCCTCCCCAGTCCAGCTGGTGAGTGTGGTACTCCAGAGACAATGTTAGAACAGCTGCATGTGCACAGACAACCCCCTCCTCCTAACAACAAATTCAAACTCATGTGAGTGATGCAACCATATACCAAACTGGAGGCTAGGCTCTGTCTACTCAATACTGCCATAACCAGTCAGGTGGCGAAGGAAACCACACTCACTACACTTCCAGTCTCACATAGACCTACCACGACAGCAGAACTAACACATGATCACACATGAACATACTTGTAGGCTCGGACTACAGGTCTGCCTACGCAGCAGAGACCTCCTAAGCAGACACTCAGGCAACCACTACCACGGAAACAAACACATGCAACACATATCACACAAAGCCAATGTGCTGAACACTCACAGCCATTAACAGTAAACAACACACCTCATACACCTGTACTAGGTGCCTCTATCATCAGGCACACTGACATCATGTTCACCAGGCTTAACGAGGTGAGGGTCACGGTGTGCAGCCTGTCGGGCACTACGACCTGCCACATAACACAAACACTCAAGTAACCCCAAGGCAAGTACAGGTATGACTCAGTCAATGTCCATGCTGGTGTGAATGACCTGACACATACCTCCTTGGACTACATGACATGAGACAGTACGGAGCTCTCTGAGCACATAGCCCAAGACAGTTTGACCCTGACCTTGAGTAGCATCCTACCCTCACCAAGAACGATGCCACAATATCAAGGCACGATGATCCCTTCCAACAATTGACTGACATACTGGTGTCATTCACAGGTGTGCCAATGCCTGCCATCTTGGGGTGGTATGCTTTGCTAGGGACAGCTTGCACCTGTCACCCCTGTCCTATTGGAATTTGGCAGAGCATCTTGCTACACCCATAGTGCCTGTATTAGGCAAGGCTCATAAGGCAAGCCCACATCCATTTGTATCACAAAGGATGAGGAAGTAAGAGTGATGCTACTCAACACCGGAAGTCTAGACCTCAGGATGCATGCACTCAAAACCCTACTTAGCATTATGGACATCGATATCTGTGCAGTAACATAAACCTGTTTCAGGTTTCACAGGAGCACACCAGAACTACCAAGTTATAGCTGTTACCATTCTTGTCGGCCCCAACACTTGAACAAGGGAGGGGGAGTATCAATATTCAATGCAGATTCCCACGCCCACATTGGTGGCAAAGTACAACATAGGTGTTAGGCCATTGAGTACAGAAGACGTAGTTGGGGACCTGGGAAGAAACATGATAGCAGTCTGTCATTTGTCAACCACATGGCCAACGTGGATTGAAAGACATGTTATATAGCCCAGCTAATCATGAGGGATTCACATGTATGGCAGGGGAGGTCATTGTGCCTCTTTACTCATCCATCATCAGGCCTATAATTGCGTACAATGCACCTTTTGGGATGTACCTAACCAGACACCTACAGCAACTGGTACAGGACAACAGTACCTCATCAAGAGGATGCAATGACTCAAACAGATGTCATATGCTGCCCAGGTAAAGGAAATCCAGCTGGACTCAGTGGCATACTGCCTGTTCAGAGGCAATCTGTGCGTGCCATATACAGCCATGTCCTACCCAGCAGTAATGAACATGCTGCACCTCAGGTAATCAGAGTCCCATACAGCCACATGCTCAGGAGACCTGAACCTCAGCACTGACATACATGGACATGCTGGAGGGGCATATTCTGAACCAAGAGGCTCCCTTCACTCTGTAATGAACTCACACTACAGGTTAGGCAGAGTCCCTCATTGACTCTCTTCCATAGGAATCTGGATGAGTGGATGGAGATCATAGTTGTACCCCAGGTATCACTTCTATGTCACTGTTAGACAGAGGCACAGTATACTAACGTCGGACAAGTGCATAGCAGCATAACTTGTAATTGGGTGGCAAAAGACAAACACATTCTACTAGGCTTATCAATGCCCTGGGGCAAATAGCCTAGTATGAACTTATGAACATGTGTGTACTGCTATAGTACTTCTGCCATATGTTGCATGTGTGTGTGTTGTGGGGGATGCACAGGTAATGGCCAGATATTTCTGCACAGGCGACACGTCTGACACACTCTGGGTGTTCATCCCTACATACTGGATCTGTGTTGCCATCCAACCCTGTGATGTGGACACACATTACTCAGCCTGGATATACATATCCCAACAACACCACAAGCACAGCACACTACCTTGCTATGTATGCATGTAATTACACAGTTATTCACTAGTTATGACTGTGATGCTATCCATGCAGCCCATTGGGCCAGTGGAAGCCACAACACACACTGCCGGCCCCTTTGCATATGCTTACCACAGACATACCACATACTGCATGTACTGTGCACACACATATCTAACCCAGAACATCTGCACACCACTTATTAAACCTGTCCAGTGGACTACCGATACAGGCACATTGTATAACAATAGCAGGAGGCTACTGCAGCACAGGGCAGATTCACATGAAGGCAAGGCATCTGTGGTCATCAGTGTTAAGATGCTTCACATTCACCAAATGCACAGATATTGGCAACATTGTTGCAGACAGTTTAGGTGCAGGTACCCCCCCATTCTCCTACACATGTGGTATTAGTTATCCCAGATGACTGTAACCTCCCTATCCTCTCACATGTCCAGGTGAGGGCCACCCTCAACATTGCAGAACACATAGCATCACTGTTACGAAATGGTATCCCTGGATGTGTGCTACGTTCACCCCTGGAGGACATAGCACCACATGACAGACTGATATTAATCCCTGGCCATACTACAGTATATGTACCTGAACAGTGCCATACATACACAGTGGTCCCACACCAATGAGGAGTAATCTCTACTGACCCTGGTAACTACTGCATCATATGCACAACTGGCCTTGTGTTCTAAGCTATGGAAGTTTTAAGTATGGGCAACATGTACAGCAATATTACATGTGTATATATTTCAGGACTATGTACACACAACCTATCTCATGGACATACCTATAGATAGTGAACTATGATACATTTGGAGGTGTCACAGTAAACACAGTATTAACCTGCTACTTTGCATTACCTGTGTTTGTGGCAGCTGTTGCTGTGTCAGTGGTGCTGCTTGCTGCTTGCTGTTTTCTGCTGCTGCTGCTGGTTTTGCTGCTGGCAGTCTGTATATTTTCTTATTTCTGTCTCTCTCTCTCTCTCTTTCTCATTAGGTTTGTGCAATGACTGTATTGCATGTGTGGAGTGTGGGTACTGAATGCTTTTGTAGGTATCTGCATAGGCCCATGTGATGGCCTCTGCACCAATTGTAAGGCAGCATTGGCTAATTGCATACAGCCAGTTGTGTACTGATTGCATGTCTCACTGTGATTTCAGGACAGTGCTATAAAAGGTATGTGAGATAGGTGTTGCCCTTTCAGATTGTAGGGCGTGGACCATGCTGGTATGCTGTTGGAAAATGTTCTGTGAGTGTGAAGGTTAGTACATCTCTCATGCTTCATGCTGTGTCGTGAATTCAGGTTGCTGCATTTCTCCCACCTGTTCCCTGTAGTGAGTGTGTATGCATACTGACACCTACAACTATATTTATTATGTATTGCTATATATACATATGTGTACATATACATACTTTCATATATGTACATTAGCTGACAATATTGGGTACAAGCTAACAATTTGCAGGGCTGTTTCTGTTAACACACACTAGTATGGGAATCCAGTAATTGGGACAGTAAAAGTCTGTCTGACATGCTTAGGGTAGTACACATACTATATTGCCTTTATCTTCATTCCTACTATTACATGTTCCACTTATTTAGCACTATATTCCTGTATGAGAGTCATGTCTTGCTGGTAGGTCATACAGACTAGTGTTACAATGGTCTTGTGGTAGGGCCTACTAGTATGCTTGTATTTTGCTTTCAAATTGAGTACAGGGTCTATCAATCAAAGTGCTGGAGGCACCTTCCAGCAGTAAAGGGGTTAATAGGTCTCACAGGAGTCAGGCTGTGTTGCAGATTCTGGCTGCTGCATTTATCTTCACTGTTTCCTGTAGTGAGTGTGTATGGATACTGACACCTACAACTATATTTCATATGTATTAATGTATAATTATATGTATGTATGTGTACATATACATACCTTCATATATGTACATTACCTTACATTATTATGTACAAGCTGACAATTAGCAGGGCTGTTTCTGTTAACACTGAACTAGTGTGGGAATCCAGTAATTCGGCCATTAAAACTCTACCTGAAATGCTTTGGGTAGTACACCTCCTATATTGCCTTTATATTGATTCCTACTATTACATGTTATATTTATTTTAGTACTATGTTCTCATATGGCAGTCATGGCTTAGTGGTAGGTCATACAGACTAATGTTACCAAGGTCCTGGGTTCAAGACTGGCAGTGGGAATTTATTTTTCTTTCTAAACCTTCAAAATGAGTACAGGACCTGTCAATCAAAGTGCTGAAGCCACCTTTAAGCAGTTAAAAGGGTTATTGGGTCTCAGGGGGTCAGGCTGTGTTGCAGATTCTGGCTGCTGCATTTATCTTCACTGTCTCCTGTAGTGAGTGTGTATGGATACTGACACCTACGACTATATTTCATATGTATTACTATATATTTATATATATGTATGTGTACATATACATACCTTCTTATGTGTACATTACCTTACATTATTATGTACAAGCGAACAATTAGCAGGGCTGTTTCTGTTAACACTGAACTAGTGTGGGAATCCAGTAATTCGGCCATTAAAACTCTACCTGAAATGCTTTGGGTAGTACACCTCCTATATTGCCTTTATATTGATTCCTACTATTACATGAAATATTTATTTTGGCAGTATGTTATTGTATGGCAGTCATGGCTTAGTGGTAGGTCATACAGACTAATGTTACCAAGGTCCTGGGTTCGGGAGTGGCAGTGGGAATTTATTTTTCTTTCCAGGTTTTCAAAATGAGTACAGGACCTGTCAATCAAAGTAGCATAAAGGCACTTTTAAGCACTTAAAACCAGGTCTGCGCTCATTTTGCTGAGCTCATGCAAGACTGGCGGTGAGCTCCGCTAACACACGCCAAGACACCCGCTTATTTTCTTTGAAAGAAAAGAAAAGGGGTGACAGGAAAGTGGTGAAAAGGGGTCACAAAGAGGGTAAGACAGTAGGGAAACAAGTGTGGGATTTGCAGGAAGGATGTGGGTAAGGCCCATAGATGCCCATGTCTTTAGCAGCAACAGCTGTGTATTTCTATGTATTTTGGTGGGACATTTGAAACCTTCCATCCCTGAGAGAGGTGTCAGGACAACATTAATATTTGTTGTAAAGCCAATTGTAATTAATAGTTTCAATGTCCAGCGGACATGTGTGCGACATGGACAGCTATGTATGGGGCGTAATTTTTTTGTGGGTACAGAGTGCCCTTTTTTTTTTTTTTTTTTTTTTTTCAGGTGAGAGTGGTATGTCAGGTGAAGGAAGTCGGTATAGCTGGGGAGGTAGGCTGGGTAGGTTAACAGACAAGACAGACAAGACGCATACAGGGGCGGTGTATGACACAAGTGGGGGGGGTTACACAATTGATGGGGATGGAGGTTGGGATATCCAAGGTGCATGAGCCCACAGATGGCAACAGTGGAACTGATATCCCCACCCATAGGCAGTTGCCACTGTTTCTTCACAGCCCAGGACGGGGCTGTGCTGGGGGCTGTGCAGGTGGGACAATGGCCGTGGCCGTAAGCTGTGCCACCCGAGCCTCGAGCTGGCGTAGGGGCCCAAGAACAGAGTCTTGGATCTCCCTTTGCACCACAGACCGGACACCTTGGAGGGTGAGTGGACGTACTCCTCTGGCCACGCTTGCAGAGGGGGGACGGGCCCCATCCCCTGCAGCACTTCCACCCGAAGGTGGCACAGGGCCACCGGAGGAGGGTCCAGCCTGGGCACTAGTGCCAGGTGCAGTCGCCAGCTGAGGTGGGAGAGGTGGGTCCGCTGGGACCTGCCTTCCCAAGCATTCTAGGTTTGTGGGTATGTTATGTTAGTTTGGGTTAGTGGCATATTATTCCATTCCAATTAGTTGCAACAGCATGCATTGGTATTCCCGTTAAACAAACACCCAGATATTAACACCATTGAACAACGGGCATATCAATATCACATGCATTATTTGAACAGAAATACACAATCAAACAACATGCAGGGTTGATTAATGGCAACAGGCCATCAGGTTTGCAGGTATGAACAGGGCACATGCACAAACAGACATGCATATATTTGTGAAAAGGACAAATGCCCATGGTTAATGAAATGTTCACATACCAATATTTAGTCAGTGTTTTAATTTTCAATTATAGGGTGGGGTGGAGAGAGGAAATGATGACACATTCAGAAGTTACACATTGATATACATTTGCAATAGGTACACAATTAACTTGAGTCTGATTTTTTAAAATGAATTTTAACAAATACATCACTATCCTACTTATTTTGAATTTGATCAGACACATCATCCTGCTACACTTTCATGACAGGACAGGGGACAACTATGGCTGTTTAGTCTGTCAGATAATCATTCATTCCATCTGCAAATTGTTTACTGTTATCACCATATACAGATTTTGGACTAAACATTCCAGATTCAGACACACTGATATCAGTTTGGGATGTTAATTTGTACTTCCCACATGCATTTAGTTCCGTAGAAACACACTGAGGCTTATATATTCAGGGGTTATTTCTACTTTATTTATTCATACATGACCCTTTCTGTCACTCTCACACATCCTGTAACTTCACAGTTCAGGTTGGTACTTCTAGGTTTTGTTCACATATTAGACCTGTGGTGATTCAAACACTTTCCAACAGCCTCACTTCTGTCATGATTCAGCATTTCAACAGGGGATAAATCTTGCATGTGACTACCTCAGGTTCTGAAGCTGTACTCTTGAGACTACTGCAGGTTATACTATATTTAATTAATGGTGGGACATCTGTATTACAACACTATTTATTTCTATCAGTTATATTTCCAGTTACACTTGCATACTGATGAACCTGTTGCAGCCATACCTGCAGACTTTCAATTATTGCTTGCACATTATATTACTTTTAATCAAGACACTGCAGTGTTCTGATACATGCTACACTATAATATTTATTTACAAGTACTAGGTGGGGTTACTAACCTGCACGGTGGCGCAGCCGCGCCAGCCTGCGGTCATGCGTCTCGCGGTTCGCTGAGCGGACACCTGCAGCTGTAATACAAAACAAGTAATATTGGAATACACATCTCCACAGTATCAGCTAGTTTAATTCCTGACATACATAAGTAAAATGTAACTTACTCAGTAGTGGGGCGTTGGGCATATCCCGGGCCTCCTGGATCCATTGGGTCAACTGGTCTTGCTTATGCCGCTTCAGGTCCGCATGGTGGTGACGGACCTGCTCACCAGTGCATGGAATGCCAGTAGCACTGGTCAGATCATGAGCCAACTGGTCCCATGCCTCCGCCCTGTACGCTCCCCATGAGACCTGGCCCTGCATGAGTTGGGCCTCATGATGGTGAACTAGGAGCCAGACCATGTATCTGGACTCAACGCCCCACCGCTGTGCTCGAAAGCAACGTCCCTCCCCTACTCCACTCATTCTGCCTGCAGGTCTATTCTACAATCGGTTCTGCTGTGTATTCCCGCCTATGGGGCTTATATATGCCGATTTTCCCTCACATTTCTATGATTGGCCATTTTGGAATTGTATCTACTTCACAGAAACTGCTTTATCATGCTCCATTCTGGATTATATCCTATATGTATGCTATTTCTGCATTTCTAAGTACTGCTGTCATGGCTTAGTGGTTTAGTACCTTGATTCTAGTGCATGGTATCCTGGGTTCAAATCTGACCACTGATTTTTAATTTTCAAGACTGTCTAGACATGAATTGAGGACCTGTCAATCAAACATGCCAAAAGCACTTTTAAGCACTTAAAACCAGGTCTGCGCCGTTTGCTGAGCTAACGACGCACTGGCAGTTAGCTTGTGGGAGTGGTGCGCAAATGGTGTGCGCTGGGATAAACCTTAATTGGCTCGTGACACACATGTTAAGCTAAGCACAGCTAGTTGCACACAGTTTGAGCCTGTTAAACCAGTGCTTAACTACGGGCAAGCAATTTGCACACAGTAGCACACATTTATGGGATTTAAAAAATAAAACAGTTTTTATTTTCATTTTATAGCCTCTGTTCACTTTGTACACTGATGGTCTGTGGGGGGAATGTGTTGTGTAGTGTGTTTATTTACATTTCCATGGCCTCTCTCGTGGCTGTTTACTTTCAGCCATTCTACACTTTCGGGGGCGTGTCTGCATGCAGGGCTTAGCCTACGGACACACCCCCTACTCTCTTACATGGACCGTGTAAGAGTTACACTGTGATTCAGCATGCCTCATGCACCTCATGCATATGCATGACATGCTGACATCACACCGTTTAACTGCAGCCTCTGTGTAAGAGTTATAACTCTTACACGGAGGCTTCCTGAATCTGGCCCTATGTATATCTAGCTATTACACAAGCAACATATGAACAGCACCACCCATTGTACTGCACTCTCAGTGAAGATGTATATCTAGTTACTGCACAAACAGCATATGAGCAGCACCACCCACTGTACAGCACTCTCAGTGATTATGCATTTCTGGCTATTGCACAAAGAGCGTATGCAAAGCACCACCTATAATACTGCACTCTCAGTGATGATGTTTCTCTAGCTATTATATAGACAGCATAGGAACAGCACCACCCATTGTGCTGCAATCTCAGTGATGCTGTATCTCTAGCTATTGCACAAACAGCATAGGAAAAGCACCACCTATTGTACTATACTCACAGTGATTATGTATATCTAGCTATTGTACAAACAGCATACAAACAGCACCACCCATTGCACAGAATTCTCAAGGATGATATTGTGACACCTGTGCACTGGCCCAGTAATCAATGAGCATCTATCCTCACCATTAGCACCGGTGAGGGGTGTCCACATTGGGAGGATAACAAGTACACAAACAGTAAATTGCAATTTCCCTTAAAAGTTCACAGAGATCACAGTCAGTCTGGAACTGGTTTCTCCCTTTCTTTCCAGATACCCAATAAGACTCCCTACTGGCACAGCTATAGGGTTCAGATCTCAGCCTAGTGGCCAAGAAAAAACCTCCAGCACCCTGTATGTCAAACCAGTGCTTCATGTCCCTGCCCAAGTAGCTGATACACACACTTTGAGTTTGATTTATATACAAACACACAGACACTCCTAGGGAAGAATGGCACAGGTTCTCTAGCTATGCCTCGTTCTATGCAGACTATAAGGTACTACCGACTACCACCAAACACCACCTATTTGCTACTATAAGGCCCTTCCCAAAGAGTGACTGATTCCACTGTGTACTCTTACTGTTATTCAAATAGTAAGTGTGACCAGAACTTTTAAGGCTACTGGAGTGGCTTATACAATATCACCAAATACATGCAAGCACTCTAGAGCTTAAATTATCTCTACAGAAACAGCCACAGTTGAAAGGTTTAAAAACATTTAATAATAAATAATAGAATCACAAGGCAGTACTTTTTCCTTCAATACAAGAACATTACAGAGTTCAAAAAGCAAAGAAAATACTTTAAACAATGTTGAAAGATAGTCTGACATAAATATAGAAAACAGCTAGACTAATCTGGCTATATTCCTATCAATCTCTAAGAGAAATCACTGTTCTAAACACTACTTACATACACAGCAAGCAAGTGCTGGTGAGTGGATGCTCTTACTTGATCCAAGACAATACACAAAATGCTCCATCTTTCTTTCTGAGAAAGTCTTAAATTGATAATACACATTCCTGCTGCATCATTTCAGATTACATCATTCTTGACACTTCTACTTAAGTTTCCCAGGCTCACATAACTCAAAATGTAACATATGTTTTTAATCTTGCACCTGCCAGGAAGCCACATCAATAAAGGACACTTTACATGTAAAAGCTAGTAATTATGTATGTCTTAAAACAATAGAAATAATTTCCTAGTCCAGACATCCTGTCTCTGAGCTTTCAATCAAACACTGTTGTAAAATTCTTTAGGTAACAGCTTTCTTCCAGCAGGGTGCACTGTGGTTATATTTTTTTAAGTTCAGTACAACATATAGTTTAATCGTAACATATAGGTCTCTTTACATTTGTAAAACAACCCTGTGGATTATATTAATATTTACAATGCCATAGAATTATCTACAAAATTCTATCTGACTGGTATGGCAGCCCCTCAGTTTTTCACAGATGTATATCTATCTATTAGACAAACAGCATATGAACATCACCACCCATTACACTGCACTCTCAGTGATGATGTATAGCTAGCCATTGTACAAACAGTATATGAACAGCAGCACCCATTACAATGCACTCTCAGTGATGATGTATATCTAGCTATTACACAAACAGCATATGAACAGCACCACCTATCACACTTCACTCTCAGAGATGATGTATACCGACCTAATGTACAAAAAGCGTAAAAGCCCCACCCATTAGACTGCACCCTCAGTGATTATGTATATTTAGTGATTGCACAAACAGCATATGACCAGCACCACCCATTGCAATACACTCTCAGTGATAATGTATATTTAGTTACTGCACAAACGCCATATGAACAGCACCACCAACTGTACCGCACTCTCAGTGATGATGTGATTTTAGCTATTCTGCATACAGCATATGAACAGCACCACCAATTGTACTGCATGCTCAGTGATGATGCAGCTATTGCATAGCATTAGAACAGCATTATCTACAATACTGCCCTCTCAGTGATGATGTATATCTAGCTATTACACAAACAGTATATGAATATCACAACCCATTGTACTGCACTCTCAGTGATGACACATATCTAGCTATTACATAAACAGCATATGAACAGCACCACCCATTATATTGTATTCTTAGCGATGATGTATATCCAGGTATTGCACAAACAGCATGTAACAGTACCACCCACAGTATCGCACTCTCAGTAATGATGCATATCTAGCTCTTGTACAAACAGCATATGATCAGAAACACCAATAATACTACACTCTCAGCGATGATGTACAGTAAACTCTCAATTAACCGGCACCCATGAGGATTGGTAGATGGTGGATAACTGTAGTTTCTGGTTGTTTGAGAGTTAGTGTTAAAAATATGTCTGACTAATACTGTACCCTATACTATTTGTTTGGTTTGACTTGCTCTTAGGTTGGGAAGACAGGGAATGTATTCCTATCTTCATTTTAAAAACTCGGACTCTAAAAATGTAAGGTATGTTTTTTACGGAGGGGAAACAGAAGGTACAACACAGGAAAACTGTACTGTATTTCTTTGATTTTTATTTCAGGTTGCTTGAGAAATATGGTTGCTTGCATTCTGGTTAACTGAGAGTTTACTGTATAACCAGTTATTGTACAAACAGCATATGAACAGCACCACCCATTTTACTGCACTTTCAGTGATGATGAATATCTAGTGAGTGCAGAAACAGCATATGAACAGCACCACCCATTGTACTGCAAGCTAAGTGATGATTTATATCTAGTTATTGCACAAACTGCATATTAAAAGTACCACCAACTCTACTGCACGTACAGTGATGATGTGTATCTAGCTATTCTACAAACAACATATGAACAGCACCACCCATTGTACTGCACTCCCAGTGATGATGTATATCTGACTATTAAACAAACAGCATATGAACAGCACCACCCATAATACTTCATTCTCATCGATGATATATATCTAGTTATTGTACAAATAGCATTTGAACAGCAACACCCATTGTACTGCACTCTGTGATGATGTATATCTAGTTATCATACAGCATACGAACAGCAAAACCCATGATACTACATTCTCAGTGATGATGTATATATAGTTATTGCACAAACAGCATATGAACAGCACCGCCCATTGTACTGCACTCTCAGTGATGATGTATATCTAGCTATTGCACATATAGCATATGAACAGCATCACCCATTGTACTGCACTCTAAGTGATGATGTATATCTAGCAATTGGACAAACAACATATGACCAGTACAACCCACTGTACTGCACTACCAGTGATTATGTATATCTAGCTATTACAGAAACAGCATATGAAAAGCATCATGTTGTGTAGTGCACTCTCAGTGATGATGCATATCTAGTTATTGCACAAACAGCACATTAACAGCAGCACCTATTACACTGCACTCTCAGTGCTGATGAATATCTAGCTATTGTACAAACAGGATATGAACAGCATGACCCATTACACTGCACTCCCACAGATGATGTATATCTAGCTATTGCACAAATAGCATATGAACAACCCCAGCCATTATACCCCAGTCTGAGTGATGATACATGTCTAGCTATTCCACAAACAGCATATGAACAGCATCACGCATTGTACTGCACTCTTAGCGATGATGTATATTTAGTTATTTTGCAAACAGCACATTAACAGCACCACCCATTGTACTGAACTCTCAGTGACGATGCATATCTAGCTATTGTACAAACAGCATATGAACAGCATCACCCATTGTACTGCACTCTCAGTGGTGATGTATATCTATGTGTAACAGAAGCAGCATATGGACAGCACCACCCATTGTACTGCACTCTCAGTGATGATGTATTTCTATTTTTTGCACAAACAGAATATGACCAGCACCACCCACTGTACTGCACTCTCAGTGATGATGTATAAATAGCTATCAAACAAACAGCATATGAATATCACAAGCCATTGTACTGCACTCTCAGTGATTACACATATCTTGCTATTAAGCAAACAGCATATGAATAGCACCACCCATTATATTGCACTTTCAGCGATGATGTATATCCAGTTATTGCACAGAGTGTAACAGTACCACCCACAGTACTGCAATCTCAGTGATAATGCAGACCTAGCTCTTGTACAAACAACATATGAACAGAAACACCCATAACACTACACTCTCAGTAATTATGTACAGTAAACTCTGAGTTAACCGGCACCCATGAGGATTGGTAGATGCCAGATAACTGTAGTTTCTGGTTGCTTGAGAGATACTAATAAATATAGGCCTTACTAATACTGTTCCCTATACTACTTATTTGGTTTGACTTGTTCTTAAGTTAGGGAGAGAGCAAATGTATTCCTATCTTCCATTTTAAAATTCAGACTCTAAAAATGTAAAGTATGTTTTTGCAGAGGGGAAACAGAAAGTACAACACAGGAAAACTGTATTGTATTTCTTCAGTTTTTACTTCAGGTTGCTTGAGAAATATGGTTGCTTCAGTTCCAGTTAACTGAGAGTTTACTGTACAACCAGATATTGTGCAAACAGCATATGACCAGCGCCACCCATTCTACTGCACTCTCAGTGATGATCAATATCTAGTGAGTGCAGAAACAGCATATTAACAGCACCACCCATTGTACTGCAAGCTGAATATCTAGTTATTGCACAAACTGCATATTAAAAAGCACCACCAATTATACTGTACTCTCGATGATGATGTACATCTAGCTATTGTAGAAACAGCATATGAACAGCACCACCCACTCTACCACACTCACAGTGATGATGTGTATCTAACTATTCTACAAACACATATGAACAGCCTCCCATTATATTGCACTCTCAGTGATGATGTACATCTGACTATTACACAAACAGCATATGAATAGCACCACCCACAATACTACATTTTCAGCGATTATGTATATCTAGCTATTGTACAAAAAGCATATGAACAGCACCAGCGATTACACTGCACTTTCAGTGATGATGTATACCTAGCTATTGTACAAACAGCACATTAATTGCTTTAATTATGGTTTAAGCATTAATTCTGGTTTAAGCACTTGGGCTTCAGGCCAGTTATTTTACATTAAGAGGGTTCGTGGTCTGCACTCTTGTGGGAGGAGAGGCTGGACTCTGCCCTTCTGTGCTAGGAATTTCTGGTTAAAGGCTTATAGTGCCTGCATATTTTAACTGCTTCTTACTGAAATTGGTACACCTTGTTTACTGTAGCATAGACTAGATCCAGGCCTACTGAATCTAGCTTTGTTTGTATAACTTGATCACTAATCTAGGCATTCTTTAAAGCATTCAATTGTATTTATTACTGCTTGGCCGTAACTTGATTAAAGTGTAGCTATCATTCTAAGTCTTTTGGATTAAGCACTTGGGCTTCAGACCAGTTGTTTTACATTAGGAAGGTTTGTGGCCTGCACTGTGGTATCAGGACAGGTAGCTTACATCCTTCTAAGTTGGGAACTGCTGATTGAGGGCTCAATGTTTGTTATTCTAAAAGTGTATTAGTTCTGGTTTAAGCACTTGGGCTTCAGGCCAGTTATTTTACATTAAGAAGGTTCATGGTCTGCACTCTTGTGGGAGGAGAGGCTGGACTCTGCCCTTCTGAGCTGGGAATTTATGGTTAATGGCTTATAGTGCCTGCATATTGGAACTGTTACTTACTGAAATTGGTACTCCTTGTTTGCTGTAGCATAGACTAGATCCAGGCCTGCTGAATCTAGCTTTGTTTGTATGCTTGTTGTTTGTTTGCTTGTTATTTCCCTGAAATGCTAATTCCACCTAAAACACGGCTTTTCAGTGCTTCTGTGGATCCCTAGTGATATCTGCATTGCTTACTGTACTTATTTCCTTGTTTCACTTGAAAAAAAGTTACTGTTTGTCATTTTTGCATTTAAGTTACCTGTAACATATTGCATTTAAGTTACCTGACACTTGCTCACTAAAGCAATTATATAAGTCAGCACTAAAAAATTAAAAGTGCTACACCCTCACAAACTCCCCCTGAGTACCTTGTTCCCCATTGGCCCTTTTTTCAATTATAAAAGAATTCCCAATACTATTCTAGCATGCCCAAAGGTCAGTTGTCAATCTCCTCTCCGGTCCAGCTGGTGAATCTGGGACTCTTGAGGCAATGTTACAACTGCCTCATGTACACAGACAACCCTCTCCTCCTCCCAACAAATTTCAACACATGTGAGAGATGCAACCATATAGCCAAATTGGAGGCTAAGCTCTCTCAACTCAGTACAGGCGTAACCAGTCAGGAGGAGAAGGAAACCACCCTCACCACAATTCCAGTCTCACATAGACCTACCACGACAGCAAACCAAACACATAAACACATAAAAACATACTCAGAGGCTCTAAATAAAAATCTGCGTAAGCAGCAGAGACCTCCAAAGCAGACACCCAAGCAACCTTTACCCCAAAACAAAACATGTGCAACACATAGCTCACAAAGCCAGTGTGCCGAACAGTCACAGACCTTAAGGCTAAACAACACACCTGATACACTTGTAATAGGTGACTCTATCATCAGGCACACTGACGTCCCGCTCACCAGGCTGAACAAGGAGAAGGTCACGGTGAGCTGCCTGTTGGGCGCTAGGATCTGCCACATAACACAAGCACTCAGGTCACTCCAAGGCAAGTACAAATATGACTCAGTCATTGTCCATGCAGGTGCAAATGACCTGAGACGTACCTCCATGGACTACATGAAAAGAGACATAGAGAAGCTCTCTGAGCATGTAGCCCAGGCCGGTATGACCCTGACCTTGAGTAGCATCTTACCCTCACCAAGAATGATGCCACAATATGAAGACAAGATGATCAATTTCAACAATTAGCTTAAGTATTGGTGTCATTCAAAGGGGATCCAATGCCTGTCAGCCTGGGATGACATGCTCGACAAGCCATGATGCTTCGCTAGGGACGGCCTGCACCTATCACCCCTGGGCTTTCGGATATTGGCAAAGGCTGTTGCTACCCCCATAGTGCCTTTTTTAGGCAAGGCTCAAAAGACAAACCTACCTCCATAGGTATCACAAGGGATAAGAAACTAAGAGTAATGCTACTCAATACCAGAAGTCTAAACCTCAAGATGCACGCACTTGAAACTCTCCTTAGCATGGAGAACATCGATATCTGTGCAGTAACAGAAACCTGGTTCAAGGCTCCTGAGAGCACCCCAGCACTACCAGGTTATACCTCATACCATGCTTTTCAGCCCCAAAACTTGGACCGAACCACAAAAGGAGGGGGAGTATCAATATTTGTCAAAGATACCCACACCTCCAGGTTGGTGGCACAGCACGGAGAATCAGAGACTATCCATGTGCAACTAACAGTGGGTAAAACTGCCTTCCAGTTTATAGCCTGCTACAAACCACCCTCCCAAACCCTGGAACCCCACTCGGCCTTCCTGAGAACACTGGAAAATATGAAGGTCTCTCCAAACACCATTATATTGGGCGACTTTAACTACCCAAACATAGACTGGGAGCATTACTCTAGCTCCAACACCCTAGCCCAAAGGTTCCTAGAATTTATAAACTCAAATGCTATGGAACAACTTGTTACCACTCCAACAAGAGGGGAAAACATACTGGACCTGATCATCACCAACATGGGGACTCTATGCTCCAGACCAGAAGTGTATCCCTCACTGGTAAGATCAGACCATAAACTAATCTCACTGGATATTCACATCCCGACCCCACCCCCCACCCAGAAAACCACATTGAAAAACTTCTCTAAAGCAAATTTCACACTCCTCAAAACCGAGGTGGAATCCTTCAAAGCCCCTGGGCCTGTGGAAAATACGGCCCAGACCGCAGAATCCTTTATAAATGCATTCTATGAACACCTTCAGGAATGGATGGATCATGCAATCCCAAATAAAACCAAGACCTAATCCTCCAAAGGCAGACGTCCTGTCTGGTGGACCCCATCAGTAAACAAACTATACAATAGAAGGAGGAAGCTACTACATGATAGATCAAAATCCAAAAAGGGAAGGCATCTCTGATCAGTATTAGCAAAAAAACTATGGGCACTCATAAAATTGTCTAAGGCCAGCTTCAAGAGAAAAATTGCACAGGACACTAAGGATAATCACAAGGCTTTCTTTAGTTATGTTAGGAACCTGGGTGGGAATTCCCAGATATGCTCAGAATTAGTCCAAAATGACACAAAATACACCAAACCCACAGATATTGCCAACATCCTAGCTGACAGGTTCAGCGCAAACTCCCCCCCTCCCCACCAAAATGGCAAATATCTATCCCAGCAGAGTGCTGCCCCCCTGACATCTCAGATGCTCAGGTAAAAGCCGCCCTCTCCAAAGCAAAAAACACAGCATCAATGGGACCAAACGGTGTCCCGGGCTGTGTCCTACATGAACTCCAAGAAGAGCTAAACCCAAACATAAAACTACTGTTCAATCTCAGCCTTACTACAGGATATGTACCCAAAGAGTGGAGTACAGCAACAGTGGTCCCTCTCCACAAAGGTGGTGCCTCAACGGATCCTGGAAACTATCGCCCCATAAGCCTGACTAGCTTGGTCTGCAAAGCTATGGAAAGGATCATCATGGACCTCATAAATAAAGATATTGGGGATCTACAGACACTGGATCCTACCCAGTTCGGCTTTGTTAAGGGCAGATCCTGCCTCTTAAACCTGGTCAATTTCTTTGAAAGAGTCACCAAGGCCATTGACAAGGGGAAGGTGGTCCACACAGCCTACCTGGACCTCACAAAAGCCTTTGATACAATACCCCACTCGGGCATTATAGATAAGCTCACCAGCTTAAATATAAACCCCTATGTCACTAGATGGGTTGCAAGCTGTCTCAAGTACAGAACCCACATGGTTAGAATTGCTGGAGCCATGTCAGACTCCAAACCAGTTACAAGTGGTGTCCCACAAGGTTCAGTCCTGGGACCTCTCTTGTTCAGTATATATTTCTCGGAGGTACATGCCAACACGGAAGGACTGTGGCTGACCAAGTTCGCAGATGACTGCAAACTGGGCGCCATAATTGACTCTCCAGCCAACACAAGCATCCTCCAAAAGGGCCTCATAGAAACAGACAACTGGTGACAGAGCCATGGCCTCAAGCTAAACGCCAAAAAGTGTATAGTCATCCCCTTTGGCAAAAACAAAGTGCCCACAAATTACCACATATGTGGTAATCCATTAAGTACAGAAGAAGTAATTAGGGACCTGGGGACCCAAGTTGATAGCAATCTCTCATTTCCCCCCTTTGGGGCAACCAAACGTTTTTTCCCAAAAAAGGGGGGTTAGAAAAAAAATTTTT
>NC_056727.1:618880992-618906572 GCF_019279795.1 Protopterus annectens | reverse complement strand
GGGGGTTTCGGGGGGACTATGGTGCCACCCTAATACAAGTGTGTCTGGCATTGTGTGTGGCCTTTAGGGCTGTGACTGTTTAGCACACACTGACGTTGACAACTATGTGTTGCATGTCCTATGTCTTGTGGAGGCAGTTGCTTGGGTGTCTGCTTTGGAGGCCTCGTTATGTTTGTTACATGTTTAACAGTGCTCCGGTATGTCTTAGTGTGTTCATGTGTTCGTTTAGCATTTGTGAAAGTTCCATGTGACACTGGGTTTGTGGTGTGCATGGTGTCCTTCCCCTCCCATTTGGTCATGCCGGTCATGGTTTGAGAGAGCTCAGCCCCCTGTCTCACTATATAGTTGCATCTCTCACATGTATTATGTTTAGTTGGGGAGGTGCAGGTTGTCCGTGTCCATGAGGCACCTGTAACATTGCCTCAGGACGCCAACATTCACCATCTGAGCAGAAGAGGTCACTAGCAATTGACCCTTCGACATGCCAGAGAATGTGAATGCATTTGCTGTGTAACTGGGTCAGAAGGCACCTATAGGGGAGTTGGTACTCAAGGGGATTCTAGGCTAGTGTAGTACTCCATGTAGTATACTTGTACCTTACCTATGTGGGAATACTATGGGAGCAGGTGCTGAGCTTTTGTGATAGAGAACGGACAGTTGAGATTGCAAGTAGAGAAGTTCGACATGTAAACCTGCGGAGCCAGATATAGTGTAACGTTGTTTACACGGTACATGACGCACATGTCCACACATATACTGCACCTGATGCCTGTGGTCGGTGCCACAGTCTATGGTGGACAGAGACATCACATACATGGCATGACACAGTACAGGTATGGTGACATTATGCAGGTGTCATACACAGCGTGCTGGCAACTGACCGCAGGTGTCACCTGTCAGCTGTGGTGCACGCTATGCAGCAGTCGGATGCTGTACCGGTACAGGAATATGTCCGCAATCGCGGGGTGTACACCACTATGGCACACACCCCAGATGGGGACACCTGCCTGTGTGGTCAGCACCCTCACAATACAATGCACCCACACGCCATGTCACTGAGGGCGGTCTTGCACAGGTGGCCAGTATGACTCTGGGCATGGCATTGACAGGGTTGTACAATGCAGCACCAGTACGGGATGGTCACCCTGTGTGGTTGTGCCCAGTCACAACACTATGTCTGCATACACCCTCACAACAGGCAGCAGACATACACACATGGTGACACACTGACATGGTGGTGATCACACATGTCTACACGAAGGGACGACATGGTGCATGTACTGCACCATCCACATCCATGCACCCCACACTGAGGTATGTACAGATCTCTACCATGGTGTACAGTGATGTGTGGCACGTGGCACATAGTCCCCCCAATCTGTGGCATACATGGGCACACATTCCTGCACACATGTCGGTGCTAGGAATGCCACACCTGCTATATGGGATATGTGCAGGCGTGCAGCGGTATGTAGTGCATCATGCGTACCATCACTGTATCCAGCAGCTGTGCCGATATATGCGCAGGAGGTGGTAGGGGTTACAGTGGCCATGTGACATATGGTCGATGACACCTGACCGATGGGTATGCATTATGGCAGCGCTGTCATGTAACGGCGACATAGCAGACTGTATGCACATGGCAGGGTAGGATGGTGTGTGACACACCAGACCACCACCTGCACATGCATGTGGACAGGTGTTTAAACACATGGTGTGCACACATACCGCCATGCGTGCTGTTACTATGCCACCATATAGCCGGCCCAAATGATGGGTATGCATGTGGTAGGGGTTGCAACTGTGTTATGGACATCGGACACCGCTCATGCATGGCTGCACCGTGCACAGTACACGTGTCACATGTATCCCCTGTGCCATGCGTGTATGCATTGCTATGTTGTGACATGTGTGTCTGACATACATGGAACATGGACTGTGGTATGGTATCACAGCTGTCACAGGCAACTGTACAAGGGTATGTGTCCCAGTCAACACCGCTACACCCTGTAGGTGCATACCACAGACATGTGTTCACCTTCCATTCGTGTGTGTATGTACATGCACGCAGTGTTATGCATGTGGTACATCACAGGCCCAGAGGTCCTGTGTGCAGTCCATGCACACAGCCAGCAATCACATATGTGACATATCTGGACTTTGTTTCACTGTGGTACAGCTGCAGTCATGTGTCATATCTGTGTCAGGCCCGTGGTATGTGTGGAGCACGCCTGTCCATGTATACCGATATGGGTGTACTACATCACACCTGTGGGATCATTGATAGTACATGTGTACTCTGCATGACGGGCGTACACCACCATATAGACCTGTGGACATATGTCACATGCTGTTGCTGGACCGTGAGGCATACTGCTGCACCGATGATGTGGTGCTGGCATGGCAGCTACAGTGTTCACTGCAGTGTGTACATGTTCAGCCTGCACCCGTGACGTCTGTGATGTCATCTGTGTGTGTACGTGTAACTGCATGTGCGTCCACCCTGTGCATGTGTACGGGTTTACCTGTCCATGACTTGCGGTGTGTGCACTCCGTCTGCATGCCCGCATGCCAGACGCACATGAAAGCACATACTAAGTGTGTGAGCATGCCCGGTTGCTGTTGTGTGGGTGGACACACGACGGTCCACGATCTGCCCTTCCATGATTCCACCCCATGTGTATGCATGTCTGCACTCTGCAGATTCTAAGTGTGTGAGCATGCCCAGTAAGCAGCTGTGTAGATGGACACACAGTACAGTGCACACCGTGCCCGTCTGCCTTGATACCCCGTGTGCATGTATGTTTCCCCTTCGCAACTGCCACGTCTGTGAGCATGCCCAGGTTGCTGTTGTGAGGGTGGACACACACGACGGTCCATGATCTGCCCTTCCATGACTCCACCCCATGTGTATGCATGTCTGCACTCTGCAGATTCTAAGTGTGTGAGCATGCCCAGTAAGCAGCTGTGTAGATGGACACACAATACAGTGCACACCGCGCCCGTCTGCGTTGATACCCGTGGTGCATGTATGTTTCCCCTTCACGACACGCTGGGTGTGAGGGTAGCAATGCGCCATTCACACACAGTACAGTTGGCACCGATGTCCGCTAAAGGCGTAGCCATGGCCAATGACATCCTGCATAGCCATGGTGACCGTCCAGGTGAGCCATATGTGGTTGGTATGCCACAATGGCTGCCTACATCATGCACGCCGGTTGCCCTCTCATAGGGTATACTGTCTGTGGTGCATCCCGTATCCATGTCGTGATGTTGTGCTCCGTAGTTAGTTGGTATTCCCGAGTGCAGCACTACCGAGTTACTGTGCGCCCACCTTGGGATGGTAACATGCTTTGTGACTGCGCACTCTGTCATCATTCCCTATTGGCTGCCTTGCCTGTGCAGATGATATCACCCACCTAGGGTATGCCTCCTGACAGCGCTGTGCTCAGTAATCTCGGTGGCAGCGTTCTGTAAATGCATCATGCTGTAGTGTGTTCATGTAGGTAGGCGAGGGTTCAACTCCGGCCCTTCCCGTGTGTGTGTGTGTGTGTGTGTGTGTGTTTCCAGCTGCCCTTGGTGAGAGTAGTTCCTTTAGTCGCTCGCAAACACATACCTTGCCTATTGGCATCTATTCCCACGGATGATGTCACCCGCTAGAAGTATGCCTCTGACAGCCTGTGCTCAGTAATCTCGGTAGGCAGCGTTCTGTAAATGCATCATGCTGTAGTGTGTTCATGTACCTAGGTTGAACTCCCGGCCCTTTCCCGTGTGTGTGTATGTGTGTGTGTGTGTGTGTGTGTGTGTGTGTGTGTTTCCAGCTGCCCTTGGTGAGAGTAGTTCCTTTAGTCGCCGCAACACATACCTTGCCTATTGGCATCTATTCTTTTACGCGTGAGGTCACGCGCTAGAAGTATGCCTCTGACAGCGCTGTGCTCAGTAATCTCTGTAGCGTTCTGTAAATGCATCATGCTGTAGTGTGTTCATGTAGGTAGGCGTAGGTTCAACTCCTGGCCCTTCCCCGTGTGTGTGTGAGGTGTGTGTGTGTGTGTGTTTCCAGTTGCCCTTGGTGAGAGTAGTTCCTTTAGTCGCTTCGCAACACATACCTTGGCTATTGGCATCTATTCCTTTACGGATGATGTCACCCGCTAGAAGTATGCCTCTGACAGCGCTGTGCTCAGTAATCTCGGTAGCGCGTTCTGTAAATGCATCATGCTGTAGTGTGTTCATGTAGGTAGGCGTAGGTTCAACTCCCGGCCCTTCCCGTGTGTGTGTGTGTGTGTGTGTGTGTGTGTGTGTGTGTGTGTGTGTGTGTGTGTGTGTGTTTCCAGCTGCCCTTGGTGAGAGTAGTTCCTTTAGTCGCTTCGCAACACATACCTTGCCTATTGGCATCTATTCCTTTACGGATGATGTCACCCGCTAGAAGTATGCCTCTGACAGCGCTGTGCTCAGTAATCTCGGTAGCGCGTTCTGTAAATGCATCATGCTGTAGTGTGTTCATGTAGGTAGGCGTAGGTTCAACTCCCAGCCCTTCCCCGTGGGGTGTGTGTGTGTGTGTTTACAGCTGCCCCTATAGAGAGTAGTTATTTTAGATGCTTCGCAACACATACCTTGGCTATCGGCATCTATTCCTTTACGGATGTTGTTACCCACCTAGACGTGTGCCTCTGACGGTGCTGTGTTCAGTGGTCCACGTAGCGTGTTTCATACCTGTGTCATACTGTTGTGCGGTTGGGTAGGTCGGGGTAGGGTCAATCCCCATGCCTGCCAGCTGTGTATGTGTGTCTATGCTCCCAGCCGCATGTACATAGGTTATGGCTTTAGAGTTTCCGCAGAACACTTATACCCTGCCGACATCTCTGTGTTTGTGGATGGTGAGACGCAGCTCGTGGACTGCCTGCTGTGGTTGGCGACCTCCGTAGTGTGTTCTCCACGTGCGCCCTGCTTTGGTGTGGTGGGGTGGCGCTGTGTACGTTACACTCCCAGCCTTGCCACATGTGTCCGTCTGTATCTCTCTCGATGTATATATGCATACTTATGTTATGCCCATAGCGCTGCTCTTGCATGGACAGCTGTCTGTTCCATGTATCGCATATTTGCACGGCTGACACATAGAACTGTGGTACGATGCATATCCACTCATTGTCCATGCAACGTCCGTATTCTGGCACGCCCTAGAGACATCTGCTGGATATCGTGGCAGACAGCTATCCTTGCTGTACTGACACTGTACCCGTACACGCCATACACCTTGTGTATAATTGCCTGTTTATGGTGTGTGTATGTCTATCTGAGCTGTGTGCATGGTCGTGTGTATGTCCCGCTATAGCTGTCTGTGCAGGTGTCACCACTATGGGTAATCCTTGTAGACCGCTGTGTCATGTGCACTTCAGCACATACCTGCAGACTGTACTACCCCTCCTACGGCAGCGGCCTTAGATCAACCGCTGTCCTAGGCGATGGGCTCCATGGCGCCCACCACCACAACACATGGTGCCCCCATTCTGGTGTACCTACATGACATAACTACTAGAAAGGTGGCCCTGCTAGTGCGGCGCCGTAGGCAGCCGCCGGGTTGGCGTATGCCTACGGCCGGCTATGAGCACATCACAAGGCATACTTTTACATTCAGTGTTTTACGAAGGCTAGATTTTAATCCCAGAGGGGGGGACCTTATCAACTATACTTTAGAATGGGGGTTGAGATGGATTATTAGGTGGAGAGTTGACCACGCACCAGGGCTGAATGATGATGCACAGATTAAGCCTCATTTGGGAAGCAGGTGGCTTAAACACAAATAACAGGAATGTAGTTTAGGTACAGCTATACATGTTACACCTATTAGTCCACTCTTTCAGTTGTCTACCATTGTTTTACATTGATATACTATACATATTTTCAAAATATATTGTTAGATTTATAATTGATGAGAATTATGCATAGTACAATATCATATAATACATGTTTTCATAGGATGTTTTTAAAGATGTTAATATATGTGTGTGTATGTAACATTGCGTCTGTGCTTTATATGCTGTGGTTACTTGTTCATTGTTTGATGAGAAATTGACCAATGTAAGTGTAAGGAGGGATATTTAAAGCCTGGATGCTTTTATGTTATGTGTAAGTCTGGCCAGACCTACGGGTGAAAGCACTTACTTGTATATAAAGGAACCTTTTTATACCATTTGGGCACTGTCCTGGGCATTTTCTACGTTGACTGTTTCATCTACCTATGTGTTTTTGGGCTTGTGCGCCATATGGTGCCAGCGGTTATTTTGTGTTTATTAGGTGTATTCCATGGTCAATTGACATTAATCATATTGATTCATTAAAGGATCTTCTTTATAAGTGGGAACACCATAGTTTAACCATCCCATGACCTTCCTAGTTGAAGTTGCTAGTGAGCCATTAGTATGTGTTCCACAGGTCGCCCATTTGTTCCGCATTATGGAAGCGAGTGATCCCCATTTTGGTGATGGCAGATTGAGAGCTGTGTACGCCGGTATTCGCACGACGGTCTGACTTTGTATGGGGAATGTCTAATGTACTCCCTATCTGTATTTCCTGTGCTATGCCTTACTGCAGCTGTGTAATTCCACCAGGTTTCCAGTTAGGGGTGCCATCTTGGTCGTACGCTTGTCCATCCATGGGAATTGCCTACTGGACACTGATATAGGGCTGTACACATTTCACACCTGCTTTCAGCATTATCCAGTGGATGCTTTGCATCATTAGTGGGGAGTAAGGCATGTGCTATACCCATCCTCCCACGGGGTGGGCCAACGGATTATCTGCCAAACAACACCGAGCCCCATTTCTGCATACCCAGGATCCCATGACTGCAACCCTCGACGGTACACATTACACATCCTTCATGTGTGCGGGACTGGGATGTGGACGCACTTCTATGGACTCGACAATCTGGGGATTTCTGTTCATATGTCCTGCATTTCATGGACACTAGTCATCAACCGTAAACACGCTGGTGGTGCATATGTCTAGCTGTGCCGTAGTCACGGCTGTCATTTCTTCTGGGTCGATCGCAGCAGGTTGATATTGCAAAAGGATCAATTTTTGGAGTCCTACAATGGACACCAGTGTGCATATGTAAAGTGTAGAACTTGTTGGACTGTCACCATCTGGCCAGTGGTTTTGACTGATGCTGTATGTTTCCCAATCGCGGATGTCTGTTTGACTACCCATATTATGTGTTACTTGGCCTATCTATATCCATGTGCCAGTAAGTGGAAATACAGCAAACCTTGAGTCCTGGTCTTCTTCGTAAAAGACATTTATTGAACATAAACCAGACCAAAACAGACGATGACAAAAACGATACACTCCACAGTCAAAAGATACTGAGCGCTTTCACCCACTAAAATGTGGCATCGTCAGAGTACAAATTACATTAGATAGTCGTCCCTTATATACTTCCTTCAGAGTCAGTTTAAACACAATGAATCAATAAACTTGCTCATAGTTAAGTGGACAGTGCTCCAAGTCATAATGATAAAGTGACATATACAAACAGTGTTGCATACATTACTTAATGGAAACATTAATACAACAACAATGTGTTAATATAAATAAAATATTGGTGAATACAATCGGTATATTGATACATAGTTGATAATTGTTGTGAGTAAACCTTAGAATGTAGTGTGTTGATACTGATATTGTATATTAATGTGTATAATTGTTGCATTAAGTTTCCAAGTCATGGAATAAATAAGTACAATTAAATGCATATTTTGTATAAATATGAATGTAAATAAGAGTCACAATGTTAAATATAAATATGACTGTATTATAACTATATCAATATGATATGGAATAAACTGTACTTGTTTACATCTTGTTTTCAAGTGACATATCTATGTCCATGCGTCATATATACGGCCCGTCGGACTGCTGTGTGTAGATATCTGCATGTGAACCCCTCGTTTCATACCTTGCTTTGTTACTGTCTGTGGATTACATGTGTATACATATCTATTACCATGCCATACCTTTCCACTGTACAGGTTCTGGCATGGTGTACGGCTGGTTGGCCCTTAATCTTGCTGTGTGTTACATTGACCTGTGTCTATCTGGCAATTTGCTGGCGTGTCATGTGAGACCTTCTTGCTTCTATAGGGACCTGATCCCGTAACTGTGACGTGCTTCCACTGGCCATATATTTCTCTGTCGTCTGGGATCTGTGTGTAACCAGTCCTTTCAGGACACTTTCTATTGTTGTTCTTTTTTGGTTACATATATGAGTATTTTGGTATGTTGTGCTATTATTGTGTGTGGAGCATTTCTCCACGGGCCTCTGCTGACACTGGACATATATCCAGCTAGCCTAGCCCGGTCAACATGTGTGAGCCAACTGAACACAATTCGTACGGGGGCACATTCTGACAAGTGGGTCGGGTTACAGATGCATAACCATTGTCAATCCATACTACTAACACACACGTTATTCTATCCACATTCTATGTTTGTCTTATCACATAGCATGTGTTTCTCATTATTTCTAATGGTACTTTACATGGCATTGCCCGATTCCATACTTTCAGAGGTTGACAGGTTTGAGACATGTATAATTGATGTGGGGGGGACAGCCTTAACTTTCCATGCTGTGAGCGGATCACACACGCACACGCGCACTTGCATTTCCTAATTGTGGGTTACGCGCAGGCGCACATGCATATCCATATTCTGTTTACATATGTTTACTGGGTGTGTGTGGTTACGTGGTCTGTGTTAGTTGTGACCGTCCCGGTAACATATCTCTGATCTGGTTGATGGACGTGTGCGGAACGCACTTTCACCTTTACACATGTGGCAGTCTTTGCGGCATGGACGCGTGCGACCTGCGTTCACATTTATATGTTCTATAGTCGTAATTCAAACGGGACTGCATTCACGTTTGCTGGTTACTGTGACCACTACACGTTAGCTGTTCTGTCTCATTTCTATGCATACCCATGGTACTTAGCTAAATTTACATATCCCCCCACCCCCCTCCCGCACTCACGTACGTCACAGGCATCCATTCTCCTGCTGGGAAAAGTGAGGTACTACATGTTGAACATTCCTTATTCCCTCCCGCTCATGGCCCAGGATGCATATGTCCTGACCGCAGGGATATTCAGATCACAGGGGCCTATATCCCCTACACATACAGGCCTTCGATTGTCAGGGTGTTCTTGTGGTGCTTTGGGTTTGGACTTGTCCGCCTAGTGTACGGAATTGCCCTGACCGTGTACGAATGTCAGATGAGTGACATGGGCATGGTTTGTCCGTGTCTATGATACCATATCCCCCCCCATTATTCCTATCTGTGTGCGCTGATTGGACGGCGTGCCCATTGTAGATCTTGTTATAGTGATTGCACACGGTCTGGTCGAACAGACCTATTTCCATTACTAAACCTCTGTATTTATAACCTGTCTCGCTATATTACATGGGTTTAACATTGCGTGACGGCTTTCACTGAGCCACGGACATGTCCGTTGCTTAGTTTGGGGCTGTCCCGCTCTGCTACACACATTTAACATGGCGGAACAGGTTGAACAGCTCAGCAACGGTGACATCGGGCTCTCCGTCGCTGTTTAGTATTGCATCGCTATGTTGACTTTGTTTCACATAGCGTGACAGTGTCAACATTGGTAACGGACATCTGGCGCAGTACGTCCGCACCGCCGCGGGTGCTGTATGTCTGCGTTTGGGCAGCGGACAGGCATTATGCTGTGCCATTATGTCTGGGAATATATGGTTTCTTTCCATAGATGATATGGCATACTAGCAATGACCCGCGTCTGGGTGTGGGTACTGCTGTATTTACCCATGGCAAGAGCAGCCGTAGGTCAAGTGGTGCCCTAGGCAAAAGGACTCCATGGTGCCCCCACCACATCACCCGCTACCCCCATCCTGGTCTACCTACACCAAATAAATACTGGGAAAGTGACCCTAGTAGAGCGGCGCCCTAGGCGGCTGCCTAGTTGGCCTATGCCTACGGCCAGCTATGTGTGTGGTCCCTCGGGCCTCGGGAACGCACCACATCTGCCGTGGGTATATCTAGCATTACACACATCTGGGCGTGGTTTATTGCTATAATGTTCCATGTGTACAGACATGTGTGTTTGGACACCCTACGATAGCTTCTGCTATTGGCATACAATGCTGTGGGTGGTGCCGGTTACCATACATATGCCTTTCTCAGAAGCCGACTTCACACTTCTAAACACTAGTGTGGTCTCCTTTAAGGACCCTGAGCCAGTGGTAAACATTACTCACACCACTGAATCACTTACATATGCCTTCTACCAGCACCTACAGGACTGCATGGATCAGGCAATCCCATACAAAACTGAGACTCTTTGTACCAGAGCCAAGTGTCCGGTCTGGTGGACCCCAGCCATACACAAGCTGTACAATGAAAGGAGAAAGCTACTACAGGATGGAGCAGAATCCTTGTAAAGTAAGACACCCTTGCTCATTATATGTGAAGAACTACATGCTCTCATGAAATCATCCAGGGCAAATTCGACAGCTAAATCACCAAGGACTCGAAAGACAATCATAAGGCCTTCTTTAGCTATGTTAGATACCTGGGAGGACACTCCCAGATATGCTCAGACTGGGTTCAGAATGATGTGAAGATTACTGAACCTACACACATTGCCAACATACTGGCTGACAGGTTCGGTGCAAACTTCTCCCCCCCCTCACCCCCACATGGAGAGATATCTAGACCGGCGGATTGTAGCCCCCAGGACATCTGTAACACACAGGTGGGAAATGCTCTCTCCAAGGCAGTGAACACATCATCCATGGGACCAGATGGTGTCCCAGCTGTGTACTCACGAACTCAATGAGGAATTAAACCCACAGTTAGGACAGCTGTTTAATCTTAGCCTCACCTCAGGATACGTACCCATGTAGTGGCGCAAGGTGACTGTAGTCCCACTTCACAGGGGCAGTGCCTCCACTGACCCTGGTAATTACCGTCCCATTAGCTTGACAAGCCTTATCTGCAAAGCCATGGAGAAGGATCATGATGGAACTCATAGATAAAGACATAGGGGACTTGCATACTTTGGATCCAACCCAGTTTGGCTTGGTCAAAGGCAGATCATGCCTTTTAAACTTGGTTGACTTTTTAGGAACATTCACCTAGGCCATTGATGAGGGTAGAGCAGTCCATACAGCCTACCTCGACCTGGCAAAGGCCTTCGACACAATACCCCCCTCAGGTATCATTGATGACATAATCAGCTTGTATGTAAACCCATACATCGCAGGTTGGATTGCAAACTGGCTGAGTGATGGAACCCACACGGTCAGAGTTGCTGGCGCCATGTCGGACTCACAGCCAGTCGCAGGTGGGGTCCCACAGGGCTCAGTCCTGGGTCCACTCTTTTTCGGCATCTACATTTCCAATGTACAAGCAAACACAGGGGGGTTATGGCTGACAATGTTTGCAGATGACTGCAGACTGGGTGCCATAGTCAGAAACACATCTGACACGGATATCCTTCAGAAGGGCCTCACAGATATGGATAACTGGTGCCACAGACATGGCCTACAGCTAAATGCCAGGAAATGCATGGTCATACCCTTTGGGAAGAACAAGGTTACCCCTAGCTACCATATAGGTGGCAATCCACTGAGCACAGAGGATGTTAACAGGGATCTGGGTACCCCAGTTGTCAGTAACCATTCGTTCAACACACATTGCTAAAGTAGTTAGGTAGACCTTTAACATTGCCCACCTGCTCAGGTAGGGATTCACATCTAGATCAGGGGAGGTCATCGTCCCCCTGTACTCATCACTCATTAGACCTATGATTGCGTACAATGCCCCATTCGGAATGTATCTGACCCGACACCTGCAGCAGCTGGTAAGGCCCCGACAGTTCATCGCCAAACAGATGCAGGGTCTCAGGGATATGTGTTATGCTGCCTGACTGAAAGGACTCTGGCTCTACTCAGTCGCATACCACTTGCTCAGAGGTGACCTGTGCCTGACATACAAGGCCCTGTCGAACCCAGATTTGATGACTATGCTTCACCTAATGAATCTAGATCCCTCAGAACCACAAGGGCAGGTGACTTAAACCTTTACACGGTCATTAATAGAACGTGCTGGAAGGACAGATTCATCACCCAGACACTCACTATGCTGTGGAACTACATCCCAGTACATGTGAGGCAGAGCACCTCGCTGGCCTTGTTCAAGAGGAGTCTTGACCAATGGATGGGAAATTGCAGATATACCCCAGGGATTACTTCAGTGTCACTGCTTGACAGAGGGACAGCAATATAATAGGCATAGTTTTCTTCAAACTGAAGGGGTGGCGAGGGCAACATAACTATGGGCTAGGCTTATAGATGCCCTTGGGCGGATAGCCTACTATGAACCTATGGACCTATGTACCTATGTTCATAGTTTGTCCCATTCACACTTGTCTATCCCCTGTCCTCATTCATACGTGGATATTTCTGTGGCACATGATTGAACTATGTATTACCTGCAGGTATGATGTGTACAGTGCACATATGTCACGGTTGATTACAGTGTATCTGTGTACCTACCTCTGTGATACTGAGGACTACCACACATGCTTCACAGCATTACATGCATATGTCCATACTATTATTCGTTGGCCTGTGGGGGGTTGTCAGGGCAACAGTTACACATGTCCCTGTTTGTGCATGCATCATGGTGGTCTCTGACCGGCCTAGGTTGCTATCGTGGGATGGACGGTGGTGTTGGTGTGTGTTTGGGTTGTGTTTCCACTGCCGATACATCAGTGGGGGGTGGGGTTGGCACATGTTCCTCTTTGCAGGGGGCCCCATCCTGGACATTTGTGTCATGCGTCGACACTTGGCACATGCCATATGTCCTGTGATATTCCCACAGTCGTGTATGCCTTCCTGCATTACTACTGCGTGTTACTGACATTTTGTATCTGGTACGCATGGCTGTTATGTTGGATAGCTTAGCCTATTCCCATTATATGACATACCCATTCATCCAGGCATATACCTGTTATTCAATCCTTTGCATTGGCCGTGGGTGTTTGGCCATCCGGCACCACTTTTATCTACATGTGATGTCCCACCTTCACCTTCTGTGCATGTGGCACCCTGTTGGGGAGTCCTGCTTGGTGGATGTTCCGCCCTATGTGTTGTGTTTGACATGTCTGCATAGCTAATCATCGGTACGGTGGCTGCACATACTGCTTTGTCCAGATGTGTACAGTTATGGACACCGTGGCGTGTGAATGCCTATGGGCTTTCGACAGGTCCATACCACATGCGAGATGTACGCATTCTGCCAACACATTCACATGCAGCCATTTGGATATCAGTACCTGAGGTGGGATGTTGACATGTGGGGTACATATTTGCACGCGTGGCACTGCCTAGGACAATACTTCATACTACATTTGAGGTATACCCACTGTGTGTAGGTGTGCAGCTGCGCAAGTCTGCTAGCTGGGTTGGGTGGACGGTCGTACATGGGTGCGGGTTACGTGCTATGACGGGGCTGTTGTGTATTACATTTGCATGCATGGGTTCTGCTTCTGGATATTACGCTTCAGCATACGCCATCCTATGTGTATGCGATGGGCACGTTGCTGGGTGTAGTGCGTGTTGCTATGCACATGTTTGTCTATGTTTAGGGTATCTGGTTTCCTTCTGGTTGTTATATGGACACGGCTGCCCGGCTATGTACTCTCACTACTGCTGGTGACCATGTCCATGGGGCTACTTGTGTGTAGGTGCGGCACGCTGACATGCTGCGGTACACCTTCACTGGGTATGCCCACTGACAGTGCAGTGCGTGACGGACACGGTATTATGCGTATCCTTTGTTCCTTGGATGGGTACAGTTTGGACTTTGTGGGTTACTGTTTGGTTCTCCGTTTTGTGTGAACGGGTACTATGTTGCATACTCTGCGTATGTTTCATTATCCACGGACACTGGCTGGTGCGGTTACTATTGCAGGCAGCCTGTGACAGTCAGCACTTTAGGTTGCTCCTCGCCTGCCGGCTTGGCCACGCCTACGGGCGCATCCTACTTGAGCTCGCGCACGTGCCCTCTGCACGTGGTTGTGGTTGCGGCGCGCACTCATTACTATGCATGTGGCACTGCTACGCTGATTATACACTGCACTGCCGGTGCACGCCTTACACCGGCCTTGCGCCGTGCTTCATGAATCCGGGGGTCTAAATATTATTGAGAGAATGTTATTGAACTAGTACAGTTTTGTTTGGAGAACAATTACTTTATTTATAATAACACTATTTATCATCAAATTCAAGGAACAGCCATGGGTGCATCATTTGCACCCATGTATGCAAATATGTTTATGGGTATGGTAGAAAAAGAATGCATTTACACACATACTTTTGTGAAGCGACATGTTATATACTATTTTAGATTTATAGATGACTTGATTTTCTTATGTAAAGATGGTAAAATAGAAAGTAACAGCTTTGTTCAAGATACTCAAAATAATAGATTCAATATAAAATTTGATGGGATACAAAGTGGTAATACTGTTTCCTTTTTAGATGTTAACTTAAAAGGAGTAATGGGTGAATGTGTAGCTACAGGTATACATAGAAAGTTTGATAGTATTAATCAATTTTTGATGGGAAATAGTTGCCATCCCAAACATGTTATGGAAGCTATACCATATAGTGAACTATTGAGAATTTCTCGAATATGTAATAATGAAGAAGAATTTCTCGATGAGATAAATAAGACATGTGAAATGTTCAAAAATAGGAACTATGATAGTCAGTTGATTAATAGGAGCAAAAATAAAGTACTGAATAAAAGATATCATAGGTGTGCCAAAGGTTATAATAGACATAAATTTGAGCCAGACAAGAATGGTGATAATAGTATTTATATGGTATCAGTATATAATACATGTAGTGAAGATATAAAAAAATGCATTTCACATTTTTGGAAATATTTACGGAACTTTGAAGAACTAAAAGATATGACAGCCAAAATGTTGAAATTCAGTTATAGGAGAGGTAGAAATGTTAAAGATATAGTGGTACATACAAAGTTTGAGTTACCTATGCAGAAATTGGTTAGATCTGTTCAAAGCATAGGCACAAAAGAGTGTGGAAAATGTAAAATTTGTATGTATGTGGAAAATTATTTTCCTTATATTAATGGAATTAGCTATATACCAAAGAAACATTTCAGCTGTACCACAGAAAAGGTGATTTATATTATTAAATGTGGATGTGAAAAATATTATGTGGGTCAAACAAAAAGGATGTTAAAAATCGGGATTATGGAGCATTTGAGAGACATAAAAAATAAGAAAGTAGAAAGTCCATTAGCACAACATTTTATTAAATGTCATAACTCTGAATGTGATAGCTTCAGGGTATCTATTCTAGAACAAATTATGATACAAGAAGTAAGTGAAGATAGAATTAGATATGAACTCTTGAAAAAATAATTAATTTTTATTTTGAAATATCAGACCTTGATTCCTAAAGGTCTGAATACTGAATGCTGCTGGAAGAGTGTGATTTGAATATATAATTGTTTTTACATTGTTAGTATCTAATTGTTTAGTTTTAATTGAATAATTAATTAATGAAGGTGTGTATATAAGGTACTTGTTTTTTACTGTGAGATACTCCTTGAAGGCTTTTGAATGAGGCCAGAGAGAGAGAAGCAAGTGGAATAAACGTTTGGATATACTGGCAGTTGTTTTCTTTCCTATTGGATACAATTTTTATTTTGTGCTTGTGTTGCTTTTTATTTTAGATTCTAAATATTGTCAGCTTCCAGCAGTGGGGGTTTCACCTGGGATAGAGTCAGATAACAAGAAATTATGTCATTCCACCTGCTATCCCAGCAGTAATATTTGAGATATTAATTTGAGAACTCTCTTAGAGAGACAGTGCATTCTGTATTCTGTCTTGGACCTGACAAGAACCATTCACCACATCTGCCTTGCTCTGATGAAGTTATTTACTAAGAAATAGTATAATTCTCTGGTCTACTTCACCCTGTTAAAGGCCGACAATATCAAAGCTGATATTGTTGGCACCAAAATGTTGAAAGCGAAAGTCATCACTCGTGTAAACGGAAATCTCCATTAGGGGAGATTTCAGTTTACTGCAATGTAGTGCAATCTCGAAGTTGGTATATTTAAGTAGGGGGGTGTGGGGGGTGCAGGGGGGCTTGCCCCCCCTGCATAGAGCAATTTGTGTTGTATTTGGGTGGAGTTTTTTTTGTGTGTGTTCGATGTTTGGGGGTTTTGACATTTTCGTGTCGATTATTACGCTGTCGACAGTTTGAGTTTTCGATAGCATAATATAAATGCATAATTCTCTTAGATATAGTCAGGAATATAGCAAAGCTTAGTTTAGATTATTTTTCTTTATTTATTTGAGACTGTCCTGCAATGTTGTTTTAAATATTTCCTATGATTTTGAACTCTGATGTTAATGTGAATATATACTGAGTATTTTCTTGTTTTTTTATTATTTATTATTAAATACATTTGAACATTTCATCGTGGCTGATCTGTGTAGAGATGTTTAAGTTTTGAGAATGCTTGCATATTTATTTGGTGAGACTGTGTGGGCCACTTCTAATAGCCTTGCTCTTGGTCAAACTACAATTTGTATTAATATTAATATTAATATTACACAGTAAAATTGGACACCCTTTGTTGAGGGCCTTAAAGTGGCTGATAAGGAGTTGGTTGGTGGCAGTGATAACTACTTTATAGTCTGGGCAAAAGGGAGCATTGCTAGTAAACCTGTGCCAGCCCTTCCCAGGTGTGTGTCTGTATGCATGTAAATCAAACCTCAAACAGTGTGTGTGTCAGCTACTTGGGACACAAGCAATGGTTGGACAGAGAGGGTGCTGAAGGTCTTGGCTTGGCCACTCAGCTGAGATCTCAACTCTATAGCTTTGCCAGTGGGGAGTCTTATTGTGGATCTGGAGAAATAGGGAGACACCAGCCCCAGACTGACTGTGGTCTCTGTGTGCTCATAAGGGAAACTGCACTTGATGCAGAGAGCTGCATCTGGAAATACTGTGTGTGTACTTGTCATCTTCCCATTGTATGTCCCCCACTGGTGCCAGTGGTGAGGATTGAGGCTCCTTGATTACTGGTCTAGTGGTGGGTCATCACACTCACACCTTTAATTTGTGGTCTGAAATTGTAGAAGGCATTGTAGCCTTGCAAGGTCAGGGTACTTTCTGCAGCCTTGAACCAGGTTTCTATGACTGCACAGACATCATCATCTTCCAGGGAGATGAGTGCTTCCAGAGAGTGCAGTTTCTGGTTTAAATGCCTAACTTTTAGTTGCACGAGCCTTAGTTTCTTTGTGTTTGATATTTCCACGTTGGGAATTTTGTTATGACCTAGCCTAAAAAATGGCATTATGAGGGAGGCAAGTTCCTTAGTCAACAACCAAAAACCTAGAGATGCCAGGTGAAGACCATCTCTGCCAAAGCAGCATGGTCTATCTACCATGTCATCCCAAGCTGACAGGAACTAGATCCCCTTAGAATGACACCAGAAACTAGGCTGATTATTGAAGTCAGTTGTTTTCTATTTATATTGTGGTATCATCCTAGGCAAGGGTAAAATACTGCTCAAAGCTAGAGACATACCCACCTGGGACACATATTCAGATAGCTCAATCATGTATCTCTTCATATAGTTCAGAGAAGTACATCTCAAGTCACACCAACCTGAACTATGACAGAGTCTTAATGATACTTGTTGAAAGACTGAGTGCATGTGTGATCTGGTGAATCCTTGCACCAGACAAGCAGCTGACTGTAACCACCTCCTTGTTCAACTTGGTGAGTGGAGCATCTGTATGTCTCACTATACAGTCATCTATAACTGAAACATTTGGAATAGTTGTGCATTGCCTTAACAGCTCATTTGGTGAGACACAGGTGCTAGTGTTTTTATACTATTGGGTTCTTTGGGTGTGGTGTTAGGTATAGCATGTTTGTGTTTTGGAAGTATCCATGTTTAGGGAAGTTTCTGGTACCTCTGAATATGATGGTTTATGTGTTGGGTGCATATTATGAATAGGAGTTGTGTGTGAGGTGACAACCTGTTTAGTGTTGCTGTTCTGGGCATGAAAGAGCAGTTATTCCAGATTCTTAGTGTAGGAGCACCTCTCACAAATTGTACTTGAGTCATTTAGGAGTAAGGAGTTGTCAGTATACATGAGGCAGTTGCTATACTGCCTCAAAAAACCCATGTCCACCAGGATGGCAGGAGAAACAGAGGGAAACTGACTGTCCATAATGCAAGGTTTGTACCTGGTATCTTAGCACATTAGGAGAAAAAGATGGGGGTATCAAACAGGGAGCCATTTTTGGGTGACTAACCTGCGAAGTGTACAGCAGGAAGTCTATAAAAGAGGGGATCTATAGGGTCTGATGTTGATAGGTTAGAGGTAAAATCTCTGCTGGGTGGCTCACTGAACAGCTGAGAGTTATTCAAGAACTGGTCTTCTAGATAGCAGCCACTTGTAAAGGAAAATACTTCTATTGGCACTTTTTCTTCTATAACTACAAAGAGTTACCCCCTCTGCATGGTGGTGCATGATCGTGTACCATGTGCAAGCAAGATCAAAACAGCTAATACAAATAAACCAATGAAAGAGCTCAAAGTGAGCCCTGCACCAATGAAAAAGCTCAAAATTATCCCTGAACTAGTAATCTTCAATTAGATAGTCCTACTCTATGCTCCTGTCACAAGTGTACGGTGGGCTTCTCCAAAAAAGATGACCTGCATTTTTTGTGCTCTATCTACAAACAGAAGTGAATTCAGCAGGTTTGAATCCAGTCTATACTACATCCAACAGAAGTGCAATGAAACAACAGAAAAAAACAGGATATATATATATATATATATATATATATATATATATATATATATATATATATATATATATATATATATATATTTTTTTTTTTTTTTTTTTTTAATTAAACAAAGCAACAGTGTAAAAAGCAGCACAGTTTTCTTGGATTAATAATAGAAACAGAATAAAACAGCAGAAACAGATCCTTTATTAAATTAAAGCAGTAGTTGGTATGAAATACAGTCAAAGAGCAGCAAATGCAGTAGTAAGATACAGTGCAAAGCAACACTAAACAGTACATTTTCTAAACTGCTGAAGTAGAGTCACAGTATGAAAAAGAAGTGCAAAAAAAGTACTTACAGCCCTTTCATTGGTTTCCCAGCTCAGAAAGACCAGGTAAACTCCAGCCTCTAGATGAATAATGCCAGTCCTCCTAATGTAAAAGCAAAGTAAGCAAGTGTCCAGAGTGAAGTGCTACCACAAACAAACTTAAAGATATGGATACAGCAGTGTACCTTAAACAGTTCATAAAAGTGTGATTATTCAATAAGAGTACTTTGCTTTGTATAAATGAGCCAAGAGCCCCTCAATTGTATAGAATTTATAAAGGCACTAAAAACAAGATAATCTGATTAATAAACTCTCCAGCTAATAAAACTACATGAAGAAATCGCAAGTGTTTCCTCAACATGTACAGATTAGGCTACCTCCCAGTGCACTAGAAGGAAAATCCACTGTCGTTGATGAGAAAACAAATGTTTGCTACAGTGTAAAAATACACTACTTTATCCAACAGCTAGCTAGATATTGAATTCACATGAAGTAAATTGGTACAACAGACAATAAGAGGCAAAATGCACTTTTTCAAGATAGGCACAAGGAAAGGCAAATAAATAAAAAAAATAAAATGTTCTAGATAGCAGCAGTGTAGAAAGGGAGGAGATTATTAAGCTCAATGTTCAGTAGGGGTGAGAAACTTAAAATCACCATGTTTAAAAAGAAGACCAACAAATGGCAGGGTTGGTGGGAAACTCTAACAGGGAATCACCAGCAGTGCAGTACCTTATGGAGGCTTAAAAAGACAAATGCCAAGAACTTCATTTTTTATTTAAGTATCACTCAGGTGACAATTCAAATTAACCAATGAAAAAACATGTGAAATACTAGTCTAGATAATTTAAGTGTCTGTCTCTCACACAGGACAAAACCACTACGCAAAGACTTCTTAAAACAGAAAACAAAATGGAACCAGGTCTATCAGTCAAAGACAAAAATATAAATATTTCTATTGCTATGGGAATAACTGTGTGTGTGTGTGTGTGTGTGTGTGTGTGTGTGTGTGTGTGTGTGTGTGTGTGTGTGTGTGTGTGCGTGCGTGTGTGTATATGTATGTGCGCGTCTGAGTGTGTGTGTGTGTGTGAGTGTGTGTGTGTGTGTGTGTGTGTGTGTGTGTGTGTGTGTGTGTGTGTGTGTGTGTGTGTGTGTGTGTGTGTGTGTGTGTGTGTTTGTGTGTGCACGCATCTATAAGCCTATCTATCACAAGAGTGGTGTCTGGCCCAGAAATTGTAGTTTATTGGCCATTTGGGCAGTTTTTCCATCTCTTTCAACCTTCTGGTTTAAAAGCCCACATTTGCGCCTGTTTCCCACCTTTCCTGTAACTAGTCTAGTCCAGATACAGACTTGTTGTATCCAGGACTGTTTGTAAGCTTCTGAGCCCCCCAAGCCTTTCTGTGTTGGAAGGAAGCATTCTAACTTATCAGTGGGAGTGGTAAGTACTAGGTAGCCTATCTACCACAAGATCCAGGTACAGATCCTTAGTTTATGCACTTGAATTTGCTTATTCGTGCTCAGCACTTGTTCAGAACTTGTTGTTAGCACCAAATAGGCTACAAATTACTACAGCACTCAACCTTCCTCTTTACCTAGAGGAAAACAGTTTTTTTTACTTACTTTTCTCACTTGCTTAGAGAAAAACAGCTCTTATACTCCCTTTCTTCACTTATCTAGAGGAAAATATTTTTTTATTCAGGCATATCCAAGGGTCAGCTCCCAGTGTTCTCTCCTGTCTGTGTGATGAATCTGGGCATCTTGGGGCAATGTAGCAATCGCTTCATGTACACAGACAACCCTCTCCTCCTACCACCCAAAACCAGAACCTGCAAGATATGCACTTATCTAGCCAAAATGGAGGTAAAGCTGTCTCCAACCAAGACTGAACTTGACAGTCAAGAGGAGAAGGTAAACACTTGCACCACACCACACTCATCACATAGTCCCACTAAACCTACACCACCAAAATCCACACATAGAAACACAAAAACATTCACAGAGGCTCTCAATAATAATCTGCTCAAGCAACAGAGACCTCCATAGCAGAAACGCAAGCAACCCCCCACCCCCCCAACACAACCCAAATGACACATAGCCCACAGACTCAGTGTGCCAATAAACCACAGCCCATAAGGCAAAACAGTTGTACCCAACACACTAGTCATAGGTGACTCTATAGTCAGGCACACTGATGTCCCACTCACCAGGCTAAACAAGGGGAAGGTTACCGTCAGCTGCCTGTTGGGTGCCAGGATCTACCACATAACCCACGCACTCAGGTCACTCCACAACAAGTACAAATATGTCATTGTCCATGTTGGTGTGAATGACCTGAGATGTACCTCGCTGGATTACATGAAAGGAGACATGGAAAAGATCTCCAATCTTGTAGCCCAGGCAGGTATGACCCTAGCCCTGAGTAGCATCCTGCCAACACCCAGAATGATACCGCAGTACAAAGACAAAATGATTGACTTCAACAATTGTTTAAGCTTCTGGTATCATTCTAAGGGGATCCAGTGTCTGTCTGCCTGGGATGACATGGTTGACAGTCCATAATGCTTTGCTAGAGATGGCCTGCACCTTTCGCCCCTGGGATTTTGGACACTGGCTAAGGGTCTTGCCAACCCTATAGTGCCTTTTTTAGGCAAGGTTCAAATGACAAATTCACCACCATAACAGGAAGAGGCAAGAAAAAACTGAGGGTAATGCTACTCAATGCAAGGTCTAAATCTCAAAATGCACTCACTCGAGGCACTTTTTAAAATGGAGAACATCAATATCTGTGCAGTGATTGAGACCTGGTTCAAGGCTCTAGAGAGCACCCCTGCATTACCAGGCAATAACTCATACCACACTTTTCGGCCATCTAACCTGGATCAGAACACCAAAGGTGGAGGTCTATCCATATTCATTAAGGATATCCACACCTCCAGGCTAGTTGCGCAGTATAATGCATCCAAGGTTATCCAAGTGCAATTAACTCTAGGCAAAACTGCAATCCAAATTGTAGCTTGCTACAGATCCCCCACCATGCCCCAGGATTCCCACTCCTCTTTTCTTGATATACTGGAAAATATTAGGGTTCAAGCAAACTCCCTAATAATGGGCAATATCAACTACCTCACCATTAACTGGGAAACTACTCATGTACCACCTCCTTCACTCAGCGCTTTCTGGAATTCATAAATTCCAATGCCCTGGATCAACTTATTCACACTCCTACCAGAGGCAACAATATCCTATACCTAGTCATTACCAACATGAGTGACCTGTGTTCCACACCTTAAGTCAACTCGTTGGTCAGATCCGACCATAAGCTAGTCACCTAGATATCAGCATCCCACCCACCATTAAGGAAACAACTGTAAAAATTTTCTCCAGAGCCAACTTCATGCTTCTTAAGACAGAAGTTGCGAACTTCATGACAAACATGCAGATGGACAACACAGTTATGACTGCTAAATCTTACACAAATGCACTCTATAAGCACTTACACGAGTGCATGAATCATGCTTTCCCAAACAGAACCAAGACGCTATCCTCCAAAAAAAAGGAAGCCAATCCAGTGGTCCTCTGCCATAAACATACTCCACAACAGAAGGAAGAAACTGTTGCAAAAGAGAGTAAAATCCCATGAGTGGAGGAGCTCCCTGGTCAGCCTTAGTAAGTAGCTGAGATACCTTGTAAGATCCTCCAAAGCTAGCTACGAAAACAAAATCACCACTGATTCTAAGGACAACCACAAAGCATTCTATAGCTATGTCAAGAATCTCAATGGCAGCACCCAGATCTGCTCTGAGTTACAGCACAACGGAATGAAAATTACAGAACCAGCTGATATTGCCAACTTTATGGCAGATAGGTTCAGTGCTAACATTACCCCCCCCCCCCCCCACTCCCTAAAGGGCCCATATCCATACAGGAAGAATGCAGAGACCCTGTAATCACAACTATGCAGGTAAAAGCTGCACTCTCTAAAACCAAAAACACAGCATCCAATGGACTGGACAACATCCCAGGCTGCATTTTACATAAACTTCAGAACAAACTGGCTCCCCACCTAAGCACCATGTTCAATCATGGTCTCAGATCAAGCTATGTGCCACTGAATGGCGCACAGCAACAGTTATCCCACTCCACAAAGGGGGAGCCACCACTGATCCTGGGAACTATCGCCCTATTAGCCTGACGAGCCTGGTCTGCAAGGCCATGGAACGTATCATCATGGAACTCATAAACAAAGACATTGGTAACCTCCAAACTCTGGACCCCACCCAGTTCGGGTTTGTGAAGGGCAGATCATGCCTTCTGAACCTGATCGACTTCTATGAGGCAGTCACCAAAGCCGTAGACAAGGGTAATGTGGTTCACACAGCCTACCTTGACCTCGCCAAGGCTTTCAACACCATCCCCCATTCTGGAATTATAGCTAAACTCACTAAACTAGGTATAAATCCCTATGTCACAAGATGGGTTGCCAACTGGCTCACTGACAGAAGGCACACTGTAAAAGTTGCAGACTACAAATCTGACTTCAAACCACTGACAAGTGTAGTGCCACAGGGTTAAGTCCTGGGACCTTTCCTGTTTGGTATCTACTTCTCTGAAGTACAGGCTAACACAAAAGGCCTCTGGTGAAAGAAGTTCGCAGATGACTGCAAACTAGGAGCCATAATCAAGTCCCCAAATGATGTGGACATCCTACAGAAGGGCCTCACTGAGACAGATGCCTGGTGTCAGAGGCATGGCCTCAAGCTCAATGCCAAAAAGTGCATTGTCATCCCCTTTGGTAAAAACTCTGTACCCATAAACTACCATATAAACAGCAGTCTACTTAATGCTGAATGTGTGATAAGAGATCTTGGGACCCAGGTGGACAGTCATCTCTCCTTTGATAATCACATTGCCACAGTAGTCAGGAAATCCTTCTATGTAGCACACCTCATCACAAAAGGGTTCTCATCCAGGAAAAAAGAGGCCATTGTTCCCCTCTACTCGGCACTCATTAGACCCATTATAGAGTACAACGCCCATTTTGGAATGTACCTCACAAGACATCTGTAGCAGCTGGAAAAGCAACAAAAGTACCTCACAAAGAGGATTACTGGCCTCAAACAGATGCCCTACACTGATCGTCTCAAAAAACTCCAGCGTTACTCTGGAGCATATTGCGTACTTCGAGGAGATCTCTGCCTAACATATAAAGCTATGTTAAACCCAGAGCTGTTGGACATGCTACACCTAAAGAAATCCCAATCCCTCCGAGCTACACGCTCTAGGGACCTAAACCTTGTCACCACAATAAACAGGACATGCTGGAGGGATAGATTTCTGTCCCAGAGACGTCCTATACTCTGGAACAAGCTGCCCATCAATGTCAAGCAAAGTTCCTCATTAGCACTCTTCAAGAAAAATCTTGATGAGTGGATGGGAAATAGGAAAGACACCCCGGGGAACACTTCTGTGGCTCTGCTCGACAGGGGCACAGGAGATTAACTTTCTTGGGTGGCATAAGCCAGGGAACCTTGTTTGCTAGGCTTACTTAGGCCCTTGGTCCGATATACCTATGAACCTAAATATATATATATATATATATATATATATATATATATATATATATATATATATGGGTCTACTTCATATGACCTAAATTTCATTTGACTGAAATTCTTTGACTGAGACCAAAACATTGAAAGTTCAAAAGACTGAAAACTCATTTGACTGAAACTCATAACAGTGACACATTAAAGTAAAAGGTATATGCCCTTTTCCCCATTGTAATGTGATCCTGGAGTTAGTATATACAGTTAGGGGGGTGTGGGGGGTGAAGCCCCCCCCCAACATACTTTATACATTTTAAACCATACACATGGATATTTCTAACTGCAATGAATAACTCTGCAGAAAACAATATTTACCTAACACATGTGAGGGGGGGCTTTGCCCCCCACACCCCCCAATTTATTTATCATTTGTTGACCGGGAAAGTCCGACTAGGTTCCACAGAGCCTGTTTTCAGTGGAGGCCCGGGGAGAAATGCTCCAGATGCATGTCTTTGGAATGTGGGGAGCTGTGCCCCCCACACCCCCCTAACTATATATACTAACTCCAGGATCAGACTACAGTTTAGAAAAGGGCATATACCTTTTAATTTAATGTGTCAGTGTTATGAGTTTCAGTCAAATGAGTTTTCAGTCTTTTGAACCTTCAGTGTTTTGGTCTCAGTCAAATGAATTTCAATCAAATGAAAATGTAGGTCATATGAAGTAGACATATATATATATATATATATATATATATATATATATATATATATATATATATATATATATATATATACTGGATATGGTCCTCACTAT
>NC_056727.1:618821197-618880492 GCF_019279795.1 Protopterus annectens | reverse complement strand
CCACTGTCATGGCAAAAACTACTATAAATCCCTACATCAGTGGGCTTCCCCTTTACCTTTCCTGTGTGATGGACATCCTTCCTGTGTGGGGGCATCAGTGTTACAGACAGCAGGTAGCAATACCTCTTACAGGAGAACCTGCACACTCAGGCCAGCTACATATTTGTAGGAGGTTCCAGAAACAGACAGAGTGTAGTAGAGTTGTATGCTTTTAAGTACTGGTGTTACAGGTTTGTGTACATACTTTTTTGGAATGCAGTCTGTCTGCATAGCTCTCAACTGGGGCCTACCCTTTTGATGGCCAGAGGTGTGCCTATTATGTTTTCTGTCCCCACACAGGTCTTGTGTCAGATATTTCACGGGATGTGTGTGTTGAGTGCTATCGTACATGGCTACATCCATTTTTTTTAAATTCAAATCCTGACTAAGGGTATGTTGCAGACTATCCTGTAACACCAACTTGCTTAGTGTATGACAACAGTTTTCCACATATGGGCCTGTGTTCCAGCCTCTGTCCTCCACCTACATACCAGGATTTGCACATATGACATGCTGTCAGGGGTTGTTCTCTAGTGGGCTGTGAGTATGTCATGTTGACATTCCTGCCATCAGTCCACTGTTGTTTTTCCCCACACTTTGGGGGGGTTTGGGGCCATATATGTGTGGGCTTCACCCACAATACATTTTGCTCTTATGCACTCCAGAGGCCAGTGTAAACAGTATATTTTTGAGTCTGGGGATGCACCATAACTAACCTAGGCTGTTACAACATGTGGGAGTATCAGGGGTAAGCTGCCTTAAGGTATCTGGATGTACATTACCATACAATCCACCTTGAGGAAATGCATGCCTCCTGGCATACAGACTGTTCTGTTTGTCAGTGTGAATTTGATAATGTCATTTATGCCTTGTTAAGTAACAGTTACATCCCATTGTGTCAACTGAGGTTTTTACCCCTAGGGATTCTGTACAGAGTGTAGATAGAGGCTGCTGAACTATACATCTACATTACTTACTGTTGATTGTTTGGTATCCTGTCCCCGTCTGTTACTATTGTACTACTTGAAGGCCGGCCTGGACAGCAAATTTTTAAACCTTTCCAGACTTGTATTAGTATAACTGTTTCACAGTTGCATTTAGTTTATATGGATGTCCGTCTAAACAGCTATATGACATGGCATATACAACTGTAATAGTACTCAAATAAAGCTTTCCCATTTATGCACACCTGTGTGTGCTGTTATATCCTTTGACCTCTCTGTAGGTATATGTTTCAGGCAACAATTGTCATTTGTATGGGTGGCTCATACAATGTCCAGTTGCTAAGGTGGTAACTGTAGGCATAGTGGCTGTTCCATATTGTGTGCACCTTCTACATATGTATCTTGCTATACATATTTTGGCGTGTGTATGTGTAGTTACACACACAAAAAAAATATATATATATATATATATATATATATATATATATATATATATATATATATATATGTAAATCTGTATCTGCATATATGTGTCTATATATATGTATCCTAGGGATGTTGATTGCTTCCACATTGTACATTCCCTATGGGAGCCAGACTGTACTGCATGATATGTTACTGATGCCAGCCTGACATCATACAGGTGGGATGGAGTACTGTTAACATCTTGTGCCCATGTCATGTCAGGTCCTGGTTATGGGAATCGGGTTGGTAGTGTATTGCAGGACAGTTTTTGGGTGTGTACCTATTCTGATGTATGTTGTTTGGGGCCTCTAACCCCTTTAACATTGCATGTGGACATATGTGTTTATGTTATATTCCATTTTATCTACAGATGTATGTCCTATATATATATATATATATATATATATATATATATTCATATATATATATATATATATATATATATATATATATATATATATATATATATATATATATATATATATATATATTATATATATATATGTATATTCTATATTATATATATGTATATATATATATATATATATATATATATATATATATATATATATATATATATATATATATATATATATATATATATTTTATTTTATATATATATATATATATATATTAATATATATATATATATATATATATATATATATATATATATATATATATATATATAAAATAGATATACACATACACACACATCTACATGTCGGAATACATTCTCTGTACTGTTGAATGACTGAGCTGGATAATATGTTTGTGAAAACATCAGGGTTATGTATATTTGACATGGCTTAGTGGTAAATCATTTTGGCCATGATGTGCAGGGTCCAGGGTTTGAGCCTTGCAGAGGCTGATTATTTTGTTGCTGGGCAGAACAAGGGCTGTTGGATACAGAGTGATTAAGGCACTTTTAAGCAGTTGTAAGTGGGTTTGCATGGGTTTGCATGGAGGTAAGCACTGCTAACTTCTGGTTACAGTTTCATATACTCATCTTCTAAATTGCTTAACCTGTGTGGGCCCTTGCTTACCCCATGCAAACAGGCTTTAAATTACTGCTGCAAAAGTGCTTACTCCACTTACCCCATGCTAATTTCTTTAAAAGAAAGAAAAGGGTTGATAGGAAAGTGGTAAAAAGGGGCAAAAGGGGGCAGTAGGGAAAATAGCTAGGGATGTGCAGGAAGGGTGTAGGGAAGGTCCATAGCTCCCCATTTCTTCTACAGCAACAGCTTATACACTAAATTTGGAGGTAGATTTGGACACTCAAACCCTGGAGGGGTGAGGACAAAATAATTTTGATGCCAATTAGACCAGATTACATGTGTCCAGTGGACATGTGTGCAAATGGACAGCTATGTAGGGGAAGATTTTTGGGGAACAGATTGCCCTTTTTTTTGGGTGAGAGTGGGGTGTTGGGGAGGGATAGTAGGTATATTTGCGGAGGTAGGTTGGGAAGGTTAACAGACAAGACAAACAAGACAGATACAGGGGCAGTATATGACACAAGTGGGGGGTAAACACCTTGATGGGGAGGGGCATTGGGAAATCTGAAGCCCATGAGCCCCCTAGTGGAGACAGTGGGACTGAGGTCCCCACCCATGGGCAGTCACCACTGCACCTTCACAGCCCCGAAGGTGGCTGTGGTGGGGCTGAGTCGCAGAGCCAGGCTGACCCTCTAGTCATGACATGCAGCCCTCGAGCTGGCATAGCAGATCACCAAATTGCTGGTTGAGCTCAACCACCGTCCTGACCTGGATGACAGGTTCCTGTCCATGCCCACTCCGGGGGAGCCCCATCCCTGAGGGGGTTCCCCCCAGGTGGTGCAGGACCAATGGACGAGGAGGTCCCGGGTTGGGCCCCAGACATGCTGGTGCCCAGTGCCATGGCCAGCTGCGGTGGGACAGGTGAATCCGCTGGGACTGGCCTTCCCAAATGTGCTATAGTGTTTAGATTTTTTTCATCATATGTGGGTTAGTAATAGTCAACACATTCCAGGGTTACGTATAACAGCATGTGTAGATATTCCCATTAACCCAGACACCAGATACGGAACAGTTGCATAGCAAATAGAACACATGCATATATGGGACCACAGTGGTAATACCAACAGCATGCAGGTACATTGATGGCACAATGCCACCAATGTTGGAATAATTCAATATAGCACATGCATGGAAACAAATATAAATATTTATCAACCAAAAGGACATAATCAGAACATTGGAGTCATTACATACCGGTTGAGGTAGGTATGTAGTTTATTGTTGGAGATATGGTGGAGGGGAGAAAGATGTCAATTAACAACTAGTATATTCCTGAAGTCCACATTACGTTCCTAGTCAGTGCTGTTATCTGTACCTTACAAGTATTACTACACTACCCTTAGTTTGGACAGTGATATGGCTGTTGTCATAGTTATACATGAACTGGTTTTACCTGCAGTAAACACCTCTTACCTGGTATACCTTTGGAGGGAATATTTGTTAACACTAACACATACTCCCAGATTCCGGGTTGATGTTATGCTCATAGCTATCCAACTCTTTCTGCACAGACTCTGACTATGTCTTGACCACATGCAGATGTATCGGGACATAGCTGGACTATTGACCTCTTCAACCTTTAGTGACTTGACACACACAAATACATGCTTTCCTACACAGTTATATTATGTAGCACGGTGTGGGTGACAGTGATCAGTGATACTTTATTATTCAGAAAAACTGCAACACTCACAATTCCCTACAATACCAGAGTAAACAGTATCAGTACAAGGGAAAAAGGTTTTTTATTTCTCAGCACAGTGTTCATATCCAGTACCTGTGGGAGCAATGTTTGTTAGCACTACCTGAATGTTGCCACACAAAGTTCCAGATTACACATTAGTAGTATGCACACATATCTCACTCTGTTACTGTACGCACCCTGGTCACAGCTTGAAACATGGGGGTGTAGATAGGACATACTTGGCTTATTACTCTCCTAACAGTTTTGGGAGCTGCTACAGTTACAGGTTTGTTCTCATATATGTTTGACAATCACTTGTATTCCCTGTTTGCTGGCTAAACATCTGGGATCATCCCACAGACTTCCCAGGGGGACAGGGTGACAGGCAGCAGATATGGGCCCATATACAGGAATTCTGGTCTTATCTGTACAGTTGTGGGGTATGATTCTGTATGCAGCCTACTTCCACTCCCAGGATTCTGACCATGGCTGTGTCTGCTACAACATAAAGACTGTCCATCAGAGTTGTGTGTGCTATATAGATTTTGCTGAATATCTCCTATCTGCTTTCTGTCTTATAATTCTCCTCTGCTTTTGCATTCTGACCTTGTATTACAACATTCATACAGACTTCCTAGACAGTTATATTTTGTAGGACAGTGTGGGTGACAGCGATGAGTAATACCTCATTTTTCAGTGCAACTGCATCTGTCACAATGACATACAATACCAATGTAAACAGTACCAGTACAGGGTATCATTCTTGTATTTCTGGCCACAGTTTTGGTATCTGACAGACCTGTGGGAGAAATGTTTGTTAGCACTACCTGAATGTTGCCACACACAGTACCAGATTCCACATTACTATTATGCACATACATCTCACTCCATTACTGTACACACTCTGGCCACAGCTTGACAACATGGGGGTATAAATGGGACATACTGGCTTCTTCTCTCATAAGGTTTGGGGAGTTGCTAGTTGCCAGCTTTGTTCTCATAGATGTGTGTCAATCAGTTGTATTTCCTGTTTGCTGCCTATATGTCTGGGATCATCCCACTGATTTCCCAGGGGACAGGTTGACAGGCAACAGATATGGGCCACTTTACTAGACATTCTGGACATATCTGTACATTGTGGGGTATGATTCTGTATGCAGACTACTCCCCCTGCCCGGATTGAACCATGGCTGTGTGTGCTAAAACACAACAGTTACATCTCAGTTGCATGTGCTATGGGTTTTGTTTTCTGCCTTTTCCCTGTTTCCTGTCTATGTGTCTCTCAGTTATACTAAATGACCTCTGGGAATTACACCAGTCATATACAGGCATTCCTACACATTCTATTTATGGTGCACGGTGTGGGTAACAGTGCTTAATACAACAGTACTATTACATGATTGCAAATCTACATTACCATATGATACCAGAGTATACACATGCAGTCCAGCAGTTAGACCTTTATTGTCAGGCTATTACACTTTTATTTACATACAAACTATATGAGACTCTTCCTGCCATATTCTCCAGTGTATGCAGTACTTGCCTTAAACAATACAGGTTTTATACAGGCAATTACTTTACTAATACTTTTAGATTTATTTCCTATGACAGTAAATGCATGAGTATTACTCACCTGCCTCACATCGCAACCTCTCCAGGCAACTTTCTTGGGCCTCCTGGTTTGTGGCCCACTCAATTGCAGCTGTGGAGGACATAAGAGGAATATTTAGCCATACCTATCCATGATATACATGAGCTGGCAATTATTACACACATAGTGGGGTGATACTTACACACAGCTGGGACATCCCCTGTCGTTCTAGCTTCTTGGATCCACTGCTCCAAGAGGTCCCCCTTATGTGGCTTCAGGTCAGCATACTGATGCCTGACCTGCTCACCAGTTCAGGGTATGCCAGTGGCACTGGTGAGGTCATGATGGTCCCAGGCTTATATAACTATAGTGAGGACTTGTTTGGTGATACCTCTGTCTTCTGTACTGCTGTTATGGCTTGGTAGTTAGCTACTGTGACTATAGTGTATAAGGTCCTGGGTTCAAGACCTGCAAGGTTGTTTATTTTGTTGCTGGGCAGAACAAGGGCCATTGGATACAGAGTGATTAAGGCACTTTTGAGCAGTTGTAAGTTTGCTGGTTTGCAAGGTAAGCACTGCTAACCTGGTTACATTTGCTTGTTTGAGAATTAGTTTTTAAAATTGCTAAATTGTGTGTGCAGTGCTTACCATGCAAACAGGCTTAAATTTGCTTACAGTGCTTAAACATGCTTACACTGCTTATTGGCTTTAAACTTGCTTACTAGTGCTTTATTCATTATGACACTGACACCTCACATGTGCATTTAATGGTAAATACATATGTTATTTAGTGGGTTATTATTATATGTGCTTTCCCCAAACACTCTGCAAGGAAGGCAGGTATAGCTCAAACAGTACAACCAGCCAGCACTAACTGCAAATATCTGATTTTAATGTACTAGACTTTCAGCCTGGCCTTTTTTCAATGTACACATCAGTACATTTTCTTATATGCCATCATATATTGAGTACATATCAAACAATTATTATGTTACAGGTGTGCAATCCCCAATTTTACTATAAGATTTCTTTTTATTTACATATGAGGCTTTTCATTGATGAACACTCTGTCAATAATAATAAATTTAAACATCGCTGTTTTGTGTATAATAGTATGTTTATACAAGGCATTAGCCAGATATTTATTTCTAATGCTACTCATATGTTCTGAAATATGCAATTTTAGTTTGAAGTTTGCTCTATATGGCTAAGAGCAGATGCTAAATACCCAGTCACTATATTACAATTACCAAACATTCTGATAGAAAGACCTTAGATGTATTTTTACTTACTTGCAGAACATATATTTACAGAAAGTGGTTAAGGATAACAACCCACCACTTGTATCATCTATGTGGTTTGTATAGAATTTATCAGGTGAAAAGTTTGTAATGGCTAAAATGACTACTTAAATTTTCACCTTCTGAAGAGCATTTGGCTTAACAGCTCTTAACCTATCATCTGTTACAAAATGTCCATGTTGTTGTATCACTATCCATGATGTATATAAGTGAATCTGATTGAATGTACTGATGTTTTACATTGAAAAACCTGCAGAAACCTGTTTTTGTACATTAAAATCAGATATTTACCAGTTAATGCTGGCTGTTTTGGTTCATAATGTGCTTTGCCATGGAAAATGGACCTGTTGCAGTGGGACTCGAACCAGGAATGCCTGCTCATAAGGCGAATGCTCTGCCCACTACACTATTGCTATGCTACTTCATTTGCATATATCTTCCTTGTTATCCTCTTCAGCCATTTAAGCTGCATTAACCGTAGCTAAGTGATGGGCACACCCATGCACCTATGGTTAGCTTTAATCGGATATGAAAAATAAAAAAAAAGGGTTTGTTCATTTTATTTGTATTTGCTATTGCTGTTGTACATGTGGGGGAATGCTGCTGGGGATATGCGGACACCTATGAGAGGTCTCGCTCATTCTTTTGGCCTTTCTGCTGTTCTCCATTGTGGTGGAGTGTATTTTCTGAGAGTTCTGCTCTCAGACAAGCCCCCTGCACTCTTACACGCTCTGTGTAAGATTAGGAGCTCAGGCCGCGTGTCTCATTAATATGCATGTCGCGCTGCCAACCTGCTCCTAAACGTCCGCTTCCATGCAGGACTAAGCTAGTCCTGCAATGAAGATTAGTAAATCTGGGCATGTTCAAACTTAGTCCTCAGAGGTTGGCAGTTTTGCTCATCAACAGTCTTCCAGGAATTTTCAGACTTGATGGACTGTTCAGAATGTCAACCAGGAACTGTGTCAGATCAGCATTCATTGTAATAAACCATATTCTGTAACTATTAACTACTTCAGGGAATTGTCAACAGATTCTTACAAAAAAGCTATAACAAATATTTTAATACAGATTCCTTGTTATATGACACAAGTTGAAATGTATGGGTTTTCAGAAAGACATTATATTACACATTTATTTGAGTAATAACTGTTATTGTCTTGTGTGACATTTCAACTGGCTTGTTGTCAGCTCTGCCTGTGCTATGTCATCATTTTCCATCACTTTGTTCAATAATTGCAGTTGTAGATTTTAGATCATTCTTTTTCACATATGGAGCCATTAGAAAACTAAAGCAGATTTGTTATTGTAACTCCTTTTTTATATAAAAGACACATTGTTTATTTTCTAGAGACATAATATCTGATGCATTGATTCAATTTTCTAGAGACATAATATCAGCATTGATTCTAAAGTTGATAGATTATACATATTTTTGTTTATTTTGTTTTTTTTCATTGTTAAAACTTGTATTACTCATATTGAGCTCTGAATTCATTTTGGAACAGGGTTCCCTTACTTAGCTTAAACTGTAAAGCCAAACAATAGGTAATTTTAAGGATCAAATATCATTATCTGGCAACTGACAAATTCTACTGATAACATAAAGATGAGTTATTGCTTTTTGCAGAAGACTATGGACTCAGGACTGTATCTACAGCCCAAACTATGATGATCCAGGGCCCATGTGTGTGCACCTTCTACATATGTATCTTGCTATACATATTTTTTTGGCGTGTGTATGTGTAGTTACACACACACACACACACACACACACATATATATATATATATATATATATATATATATATATATATATATATATATATATATATATATATATATATATATATATATATATATATATATATATATATATGTAAATCTGTATCTGCATATACGTGTCTATATATATGTATCCTAGGGATGTTGATTGCTTCCACATTGTACATTCCCTATGGGAGCCAGACTATACTGCATGATATGTTACTGATACCAGCCTGACATCATACAGGTGGGATGGAGTACTGTTAACATCTTGTGCCCATGTCATGTCAGGTCCTGGTTATGGGATCTGCAACAGTTGGCAGTGTATTGCAGGACAGACATGTTTGGCTGGGGGGGGTACCTATTCATACAAGATGTATGTTGTTTGGGGCCTCTCAACCCCAGTAACATTGCATGTGGACATATGTGTTTATGTTATATTCCCATTGTTATCTACAGATGTATATTATATATATCTGCTTACATATATATAACTTGCTGTATATATATATATATATATATATATATATATATATATATATATATATATATATATATATACATATAGATGTAGACATATATATATATATATATATATATATATATATATATATATATATATATATATAGATGTATGCATTTATATGTATATATGTTTATATTTACATATATATATATATATGTATATATATATATATATATATATATATATATATATATATATATAGATAGATATACACACACACACACACACACAAACATACATCTACATGTTGGAATACATTCCCTGTATTATTGAATGACTGGGCTGGATGATATGTTTATGAAAACATCAGAAATGTGTATATCTGACATGGCTTAGTGGTAAATCATTTTGGCCATGGTGTGCAGGGTCCTGGGTTTGAGCCTTGCAGAGGCTGTTTCTTTTGTTGCTGGGCAGAACAAGGGTCGTTGGATACAGAGTGATTAAGGCACTTTTAAGAAGTTGTAAGCGGGTTTGCACGGGTTTTCACGTGTTTGCACGGAGGTAAGCACTGCTAACTTCCGGTTACAGTTTCTTATACTCAGTTAGCTTCTAAATTGCTCAACCTGTGTAGGCCTTGCTTACCCCCATGCAAACTGGCTTAAATCCGCTTACTGCTGCTTAAAAGTGCTTACTCCTGCTTACCCCATGCTAATTTCTTTAAAAGAAAAGAACAAAGGGTTGATAGGAAAGTGGTAAAAGGGGCATAAAGAGGTAAAGACAGTAGGGAAAATAGCTAGGGATGTGCAGGAAGGGTATAGGGAAGGTCCATAGCTGCATATTTCTTCTACAGGAACAGCTATGCATATTCATTGAATTTGGAGGTAGATTTGGACACTCAAACCCCTGGAAGAGGGGTGAGGACAACAATAATAAGTTAACAGACAAGACAAACAAGACACATACAGGGGCAGTATATGACACAAGTGGGGGGTAAACACCTTGATGGGGAGAGGCATTGGGAAATCTGAAGCCCATGAGCCCCCTAGTGGAGACAGTGGGACTGAGGTCCCCACCCATGGGCAGTCACCACTGCACCTTCACAGCCCCGATGGTGGCTGTGGTGGGGCTGAGTCGCAGAGCCAGGCTGACCCTCTAGTCATGACATGCGGCCCTCGAGCTGGCATAGCAGATCACCAAATTGCTGGTTGAGCTCGCTACGTACCACGTCCCTGACCTGGCATCAGGTGACAGGTTCCTGTCCATGCCCACTCCCGGGGGGCGCGAGCCCCATACCCTGAGGGGATTCCACCCAAAGGTGGTGCAGGACCAATGGACAAGGAGGTCCAAGGTTGTGCCCCAGACATGCTGGTGCTGGGTGCCATGGTCAGCTGAGGTGGGACAGGTAAGTCTGCTGGGACCAGCCTTCCCAAATGTGCTATAGTGTTTAGATTTTATCATCATATGTGGGTTAGTAACAGTCAACACATTCCAGGGTTAGGTATAACAGCATGCATAGATATTCCCATTAAGCCAGACATCAGATACGGAACAGTTGCATAGCAAACAGAACACATGCAAATATGGGACCACAGTGGTAATAACAACAGCATGCAAGTACATTGATGGCTTCATGCCACCAATGTTGGAATAATTCAATATAGCACATGCATGGAAACAAATATAAATATTTATCAACCAAAAAGACATAATCAGAACATTGGAGTCATTACATACCGGTTGAGGTAGGTATGTAGTTTATTGTTGGAGATATGGTGGAGGGGAGAAAGATGTCAATTAGCAACTAGTATATTCCTGAAGTCCACATTATGTTTCTAGTCAGTGCTGTTATCTGTACCTTACAAGTATTACTACACTACCCTTAGTTTGGACAGTGATATGGCTGTTGTCATCATTATACATGAACTGGTTTTACCAGCAGTAAACACCTCTTACCTGGTATACCTTTGAAGGGAATATTTGTTAACACTAACTGTTTCTACACATACTCCCAGATTCTGAGTTGATGTTATGCACATAGCTATCCAACTCTTTCTGCACAGACTCTGACTATGTCTTGACCACATGCAGGTGTATCGGGACATAGCTGGACTATTGACCTCTTCAACCTTTAGTGACATGACACACACATATACATGCTTTCCTACACAGTTATATTATGTAGCACAGTGTGGGTGACAGTGATCAGTGATACTTTATTATTCAGAGAAACTGCAACACTCACTATTCCCTACAATACCAGAGTAAACAGCACCAGTACAGGGTATAAAGGTTTTTATTTCTCAGCACAGTGTTCATATCCAATGTACTTTTGGGAGCAATGTTTGTTAGCCCTACCTGAATGTTGCCACACAAAGTTCCAGATTGCAAATTAGTATTATGCACATACATCTCACTCTGTTACTGTACACACTCTGGTCACAGCTTGACAACATGGGGGTGTAAATAGGACATACTTGGCATATTCCTCTCCTAACAGTTTCGGGAGTTGCTACATGACAGGTTTGTTATCATAGATGTTTGACAATCACTTGTATTCCCTGTTTGCTGGCTAAACATCTGGGATAATCCCACAGACTTCCCAGGGGGACAGGATGACAGGCAGCAGATATGGGCACATATACTGGACATTCTGGTCTTATCTGTACAGTTATGGTGTATGATTCTGTATGCAGCCTCCCTCCACTCCCAGGATTCAGACCATGGCTGTGTCTGCTACAACTTAAAGACTGTCCATCAAAGTTGTGTGTGCTATATAGATATTGCTGTATATCTCCTGTCTGCTTTCTGTCTTATAATTCTCCTGTGCTTTTGCATTCTGACCTTGTATTACAACACTCTTATACAGATTTCCTAGACAGTTATATTCTGTAGGTCAGTGTGGGCGACAGTTATGAGTGATACCTCATTATTCAGAGCAACTGCATCAGTCACAATGCCATACAATAGCAATGTAAACAGTACCAGTACAGGGTATCATTCCTGTATTTCTGGGCACAGTGTTGGCATCTGACAGACTTGTGTGATAAATGTTTGTTAGCACTACCTGAATGTTGTCACACACAGTACCAGATTCCACATTACTATTATGCACATACATCTCACTTTGTTACTGTACATACTCTGGCCACAGCTTGACAACATGGGGATGTAAATGAGACATGCGTGGCTTCTTTCTCTCATAAGGGTTTGGGGAGTTGCTAGTCTGCCGGCTTTATTCTCATAGATGTGTGTCAATCAGATGTATTTCCTGTTTGCTGCTTATATGTCTGGGATCATCCCACTGATTTCCCAGGGGGACAGGTTGACAGGCAACAGATATGGGCCACTTTACTGGACATTCTGCATATATCTGTACATTTGTGGAGTATGATTCTGTATACAGACTACTCCCATTGTCAGGATTCGAACCATGGCTGTGTGTGCTGAAAACACAACAGTTGACATCTCAGTTGCATGTGCTATCCGGGTTTTGTTATCTACATTGTCCCTGTTTTTCAGTCTATGTGTCTCTCAGTTGTACTAAATGGCCTCTGGGGATTACACCGGTCATATACAGACATTCCTACACATTCTATTTATGGTGCACGGTGTGGGTAACAGTGCTTAATACAACAGTACTATTACATGACTGCAAATCTACATTACCATATGATACCAGAGTATACACATGCAGTCCAACAGTTAGACCTTTATTGTCAGACTATTATGCTTTTATTTACATACAAACTATATGAGACTCTTCCTGCCATATTCTCCAGTGTATGCAGTACTTGCCTTAAACAATACAGGTTTTATACAGGCAATTACTTTACTAATACTTTTAGATTTATTTCCTATGACAGTAAATGCATGAGTATTACTGACCTGCCTCACATCGCAACCTCTCCAGGTGACTTTCATGGGCCTCCTGGTTTGTGGCCCACTCAATTGCAGCTGTGGAGGACATAAGAGGAATATTTAGCCATACCTATCCATGATATACATGAGCTGGCAATTATTACACACATAGTGGGGTGATACTTACACACAGCTGGGACATCCCCTGTCGTTCTAGCTTCTTGGATCCACTGCTCCAAGAGGTCCCCCTTATGTGGCTTCAGGTCAACATAGTGATGCCTGACCTGCTCACCAGTTCAGGGTATGCCGGTGGCACTGGTGAGGTCATGGGCGAGATGGTCCTGGCCTTCCGCCTTATATTTTTTTGATTTCACTATAGTGAGGACTTGTTTGGTGATACCTTGGTCTTCTGTACTGCTGTCATGGCTTGGTGGTTAACTACTGTGACTATAGTGTATAAGGTCCTGAGTTCAAGACCTGCAAGGTTGTTTATTTTGTTGCTGGGCAGAACAAGGGCCATTGGATACAGAGTGATTAAGGCACTTTTGAGCAGTTGTAAGTGGGTTTGCATGGGTTTGCACGAGGGTAAGCACTGCTAACCTCCGGTTACATTTGCTTACAGAGAATTAGCTTTAAAATTGCTAAATTGTGTGTGCAGTGCTTACCCCCATGCAAACATGCTTAAATTTGCTTACTAGTGCTTAAATATGCTTACTACTGCTTATTGGGTGCTTAAACTTGTTTACTAGTGCTTTATTCATTATGACACTGACACCTCACATGTGCATTTAATGCAGTACTCCAGTTCACAAATATATGTTATTTAGTGGGTTATGCAAAAAAATATTAGTCATAATGTGCTTTCCCCAAACAAAAACCTCTGCAAGGATGGCAGGTGCATAGGCTCAAACAGAAAAGTCAAAAACAAGAAAAACAGCCAGCACTCAACTGGAGCAAATATCTGATTTTAATGTACAAAAACAGACCAGTTTCAGCCCACAGGCCTTTTTCAATGTAAAACACATCAGTACATTCCTCTTCTTATATGCCATCATATATTGAGATAATTATATCCCATTAAACAATTATTACAAATGTTCATTAAGACCAAGTGGAAACAATCCCCCCAATTTTACTATCCAAGATTTCTCTTTTTTATTTAAAACATTATGCCAGCCACATTTCATTGATCTATGCCCCAATACTCTGTCAATAATAATAAATTTAAACATTGCTGGTTTGTGTATAATAGTATGTTTATACAAGGCATTAGCCAGATATTTATTTCTAATGCTACTCATATGTTTTGAAATATGCAATTTTAGTGGTCTAGAAGTTTGCCCTATATAAAAGGCTGTACAAGAGCAGATAGCCAGATAAATAGCCCACTATTACAATTACCAAACATTTTGATAGAAAAGACCTTAGATGTATTTTTACTTGAAAATTCCTTGGTAGAACATATAAATTTACAGAAAGAACAGTGGCCACAAGGATAACAACCTACCCCTTTTGTATCATCTATGGTGGTTTGTATAGAATTTATCAAGAGTGAAAAATGTTTGTAATGGCTAAAATGACTACTTAAAGTTTTCACCCTTCTGAAAGAAAAAGAGCATCTCTGGCTTAACAGCTCTCCCAACCTATCATCTGTTAATTAAATGTCCTAATGTTGTTGTATCAAATCCAAAAATCCATGAGTGTTTCTACCATAAGTGGTAGTGAATCTGATTTAATGTACTGATGTGTTTTACATTGAAAAAGGCCTGTGGGGCGAAACCGATCTGTTTTTGTACATTAAAATCATATATTTGCACCAGTTGAATGCTGGCTGTTTTTATTGTTCATAATGTGCTTTGCCATGGAAAATGGACCTGTTGCAGTGGGACTCGAACCAGGAATGCCTGGTCATAAGGTGAATGCTCTGCCCACTACACTATTGCTATGCTACTTCATTTGCATATATCTTCCTTGTTATCCTCTTCAGCCATTTAAGCTGCATTAACCGTAGCTAAGTGATGGGCACACCCACGCACCTATGGTTAGCTTTAATCGGATATTAAAAATTAAAAAAAAGGGTTTGTTCAATTTATTTGTATTTGCTATTGCTGTTGTACACATGGGGGAATGTTGCTGGGGATATGCAGACACCTATGAGCGGTCTCGCTCATTCTTTAGGCCTTTCTGCTGTTCTCCATTGTAGGGGTGTGTATTTTCTGAGAGTTCTGCTCTCAGACAAGCCCCCTGCACTCTTACATGCTCCGTGTAAGATTAGGAGCTCAGGCCGCGTGTCTCAAAAATATGCATGTCGCGCTGCCAACCTGCTCCTAAACGTCCGCTTCCATGGAGGACTAAGCTAGTCCTGCAATGAAGATTAGTAAATCTGGGGGCATGTCTCTTCAAACATTTCCCAGTCCTCAGAGGTTGGCAGTTTTGCTCATCAACAGTCTTCTAGGAAGGTTTTCACAGACTTGATGGACTGTTCAGAAGGTGTCAAATCTCAGGGAACTGTGTCAGATCAGCATTCATTGGGTAATAAACCACTATTCTGTAACTATTAACCCTACTTCCAGGGAATTGTCAACAGATTCTTCAAATAAAAAAGCTATAAATAAATATTTTAATTAAAAAATAGGATTCCTTTAAGCTGGATATGACACAAGTTGAAATGTGGCTTATGGGTTTTGGTAGGGGAAAGCATTCTAGATTATATTACACATTTATTTGAGTAATAACTGTTATTGTCTTGTGTGACATTTCAGGTGACTGGCTTGCTGTCAGCTCTGCCTGTGCTACAGTGTCAATTTATTTTCTATCACTTTGTTCTTTAATAGGATTTTCTGCAGTTGTAGATTTTTGTGGGATCATTTCTCCTCTTTTTCACATATGGAGCCATTATAGCAAGAACTAGGGAGGAGCAGATTTTGTTATTGTAACTCCTTTTTTATATAAAAGACACATTGTTTATTTTCTAGAGACATAATATCTGATGCATTGATTCAATTTTCTAGAGACATAATATCTGATGCATTGATTCTAAAGTTGTACATAGATTATACATATTTTTGTTTATTTTGTTCTTTTCATTGTTAAAACATTTGTGGACACTCATATTGGAGCTCTGAATTAGTTTTGGAACAGGGTTTCCCTTACTTAGCTTTAACTGTAAAGCCAAACAATAGGTAATTTTAAGGATCAAATGCTCATTTATCTGGCAACTGACAAATGTCTACTGATAAATATGGAAGATGAGTTATTGCTCTTTTTTGCTCCAGAAGACCTATGGACTCAGGACTGTATCTACAGCCCAAACTATGATGATCCAGCTTATTTTTCAAATTATTTAGTAGCATAGAGCTGGCAGGAGGTGGTTCAGATAAACCAATTCTTGCCGGAGACTTTAATGTATCTTTGGATTTGATTATCATAATAGTAATCCCCTAAGTGAAAGACATATCAAGTCCCCAAAACCTATAAAGGCAGCTTGTTAACACCTTACTTTAGCTGATATTTGGCAGCTGATGCACCCTAAAACACAGTTTATACATATATTGTGCCACACAGAACCTCTGATAGTAGAATTCATTTTTAATATCCACCTCCCTTGCAAGCTCTGTTATGGACTCTGACATTATCACATCTACTTGTTCAGATTACAAAGCCATCTCAGTGAGATTGCATCCTTCCTGGAGTCATACAATATATAAATAATGTTTGATGGACCCAATAATCTTAAAAGACCAGAATTTAATGCAACAAATAGCAAAAGTATTTCCCATCATACATAAATTAACCTTATAATGGTTATGCCAATTAAAGTTTGGTGGGAGCCCCTTAAACAAGAGCTTAAATCCCTATGTGAATCAGTTTAATTACAGATTTGTGATAAGAAATCTGCTATTTTATGTGAGAAATGTAAATCAGAGACATTTAGGACTATAGTTTCTATATGGGATTTTAATCAGACTAAGAGACAACTAAACTTCATGCTAAAGGGGAAAAAAACTTGGGTTTATCTTGAATGGACTGCATCCCAAGCTTAGGCAGAGGAGATTAAATCAAAGAATTTACAGGCACATAGGTTACAGGTAAAAGACAGGGTGTGGTTGTTCCTAGGGTTAGATCAGGTTAGAGCTTCCTTCTCTAAGGGCTTAAATAGTTCTTCATAGGACATTAACAGGGTTCCTATTAAATGATCGAAGATGCAGTCTTTCAAATGCATCTTGATTGAATGTGAAAGCATGAAAAGGCAAAATAGCAAAACGGCATATACGTGAATTCTTTTCCTAGGAAAGAAATTGCTTGGCTACTTTCATTACTTTGCCATTTTCATGACTGTAGTGCGATCTCGGAGTTGGTATATTTAAGTAGGGGGTGTGGGGGAGGTGAAGCCCCCCATTTTATGTAATGTTTTACAAATTTTTTTTCTGAAACAGCGATTGAATTGCTGTTCTAAGCGTTTGAGATTGCAAGCTTTCACTTACATGGGTTTGATAAATCATGATTTGGTTTTTCAAGCGTTCAATGATTTAACATAGACCCCATTAATAATGCATTCCCTGCTTTTTACAAGAATCATTTTAATAACCATGATGCCTCTGGTGATACTATGGAAAGAAGTTCTCCCTTTCTTTCCAAGGTTTACTTTGCCCACTTTAACGGCCACTCAGATTATCAGTCTGGAGACTCCAATTTCTGAGCAAGAAGTGTGTCAGATTATCTCATCTGTAAAAAAGAGCAAAGCCTTCACATCCAGATAGGTTTAACACTGAGCTATATATAGCCCTTAAGGAAATGTTATCTCCTTGGCTTATTTATTTCAGCCCTTTCAATCATCCTGATCACTTAACCTGTCCTCCTGCCTTTCTTGCCTAAACCAAGAAAGGACTCCACAGCCATCTACTTATAGACCTATATCAGTTATTAATGTAGATATCAAAATCTTTGCCAAAATTGTGGTCAGTCAGACGGAGCCCTTACTTCCTTCTATCATCTCAGATATACTAGTTGGTTTTGTAAGGGCAGAAATAGTGCTGACCGTCTTAGAATTGCTCAGCTATATTTTCCGGGTTTAAAGAACTCTCTGTACCCAGCCATAATATCTTATACTATCCAACGGTCCCATCTTTGGGCATTAACAAGGCAGTTAGCATTCTCTACTGAATTTATTCAAGTGACCCAAATGCAATGTCATCCTCCACAAGATTCTGTCCTTAAACATGGACTCCTATACCCTCCCTTTTATTTGCAAAGGGGCACCCATCAATAATGGCATCAACTTCCGTCTAACAGAATCACACTTCATTTCTCCTGCAGTTTGTCTTCCCAGAAAACCTGAGTATAACATTATACTTTGATATCCAGGAGATGCTCATGCTTAACTTAAGGGCTATTTGGGCTAAGGTTTTCCTATGGGCCCACACCTGGAAAACAATAACATCTTTCTTTGTTACGTAGGATTGCTGCTATTAAGATGTTTGCAGGCCCTATATTATTTAATTTATTCTGACATACTCTTATGCCCCATGAGCACCCCTGATTAAAGCCAATCATAAGCCTGCTAAATAAATATCTAGATAAACATATTTGGGTTGATAAGAGGAAACATTAATAAAGTAGATAGAATTACATCCCTACAGAACTCAAGCATTGCAGTAGGGAAGGTGTTGTATATTTGGATCCAGGATTGCTGCTTCAGTGCTTTCACAGCTGTTTAGACTCCAGCTATATTCTGTGTATCATTTATTTGCAAAGTTGCATTTCAGTGCCTTTCTATTCCCCTGTTCTTTTTGTCTGTCCCACCTCCCACTGAGACATTAAGTTAACGTTCCCAAAATTATAACCTATTTGGGCTCATTGACCTGTAGCTCAGAGTCATAGAACTAGAGCTCCAATACTTGCTTTTTTGTTTGGATCCCTCTTAGCTATCCTGCTTCTTGCAGCTTGAGTTTTCCCAACTGTTCTACCTTTTTGCTGTTGTGGCTTTAAAAGTCTGTGTCTTTGGCCTTGACCCCTTTTAGAAATCTGACTTCCAAAGTCCTTCCCTGTCCTTTTTCATTGCTATTGTGTGCTGTGCAAGCTATTTAAGTACTTTTCCCACTCATTGTTTTCCACAGATCCATAATACTGAGTGCCCACCCAGCAAATCAGTGTTGCTCTTCAGTGAACCACCTTTACTACAGATTGTCTCATATATTCATAGGTTCATAGGTAAGTGCTATTTTAAACCTTACCAATTTTCCCATTTTGCATTTGAAATAACATATTCCATTTGGTTATAGTTTGGCCTTACTCATCCCATGGTCAGTAATTATATATCACCCCTAAAGACTATAATCGGGCCATAGCATATATAGTTTGAAGGGACTTAGGCATAGGTCAAAGCATTTAGGATCTGCCTCTGTCCACTAGCAGTACAGGTGGCAGTACTGGGTACATTTTTCGTTTCTCATCCATAGATCTAAGTTGCACTTGAATATGGACAGGGATGAAATTTGTTTTATGTGGCTGGAGAGTCTGTTCTACAGCAGCAGTATCCTCTAATTTTCCCAGAGCTCTTATCTGCTAGGTGTCTTTGCCACACTCTGAGAGGGTCCCAAATTAGTCCTGCTCTATCCTTGGCAGATAAAGATTTATATATTTTGCACTTTAGTTAACTGTTTTAGAATGCTACTATTTTTGCTATATTTTTTGATTTTGCATTTTAAATAATTTGAAAGGTCCTTAATACTTGAATGTGCCGTCCGTGTTGTTCGTTTAAGTTGCTTTGTCATAGCATTACACGCTCAAGAAATCTTTTTATGTTTTTTTTACATTAAGAGGACTGGGATAGTCCATTTAGTGGCAGTAGGTGGCAGCCTGGTCTATCTGCATTAGGAAACACACAAGTAAGCTCTAAGTGTGGTCGTTTTATTGGTCAGAGGACATAGAAGCCAATTTCCTGTGTTTTAAGTGCCTGTATATATTTGGAATATTTGTTTACCATGGCTCATCATGCAACAGGGGTTACTAGTGCCCTGTATAGGCACAGGCACCTAGAAACCACACTTTCCCATACAACTACCTTTGAGACTGTACCAGAAACTCGGTGAGTATAGGGTAATAAGTTTGCTTGTTGAGTAGCATAGAACAGCAGGTTTGTGTGTTGGGGAGCACTGCCCATTGAATTTAGTATTATATAGCCTAGTTTAGTCACTAGTCTAAAAAGCACCCTTAGTCAATCCACCATTATCCCCCTCATGCAATGCACCCTTGATGCTCACCCAGTAAAGGACCTGACATCATGGACATGCACTTTTCTAATTTTTCTGCTATTAATTTGGTGAATATGGATATACTAAGACAATTTAACAATTGTGCAATGTTCACTCAGAACAATTTAATCCTCAGAAAGAAAAAACAAACAAATACAGTATGCAAGAGATATATATACACAGTGTCTCTGGAGGCAAAATGCTTCCATACAAGAAATCATAATAACAATTTGGCTGTCAAAGACATACATGCTACACTGACCCCACATAGTATGTTCCCCACACATGGACCAACTTATGCTGAGGCACAACTGGAATCTTCCCAAATCCCAAAGACATCCTAGACATTCCACCTGCAAAAACTATCCACAGCAATGCAGGAAACACTTAACATAAACAACACCCAACATGGGGCATACAGCCACAACCAATGGAGCCTTAACTACCAAGCCCATAAGGCAAGCCAATACACTACCCTGGACTCTAGTCATTGGGAACTCCATTGTATGCCATACTGATACCCTACTCATCAAGCTAAGCAAGAAGAAATTTGCCTCCTGTCAGTTGCCTATCAGGGGCCAAGATCTGCCAGGTTATGCATGCACTCAAGTCATTGCACCACAAGTACCACTTTGAGTCAGTCATAGTCCATGTAGGAGTAAATGACCGGATATGTATATCCCTAGACATGAAGAGAAACATTATGGAGCTCTTGGACTATGTGTCACAAGCTGGTATGTGCCTAGCACTGAATAGCATTCTAGATAATGCCATAATAAGGACAGACGATGATTGACTTCAATAATTGGCTTAGGTTTTGGTGTTATTCTAGGAGGCATACAATATTTGTCAGCATGCAGGACATGGTTAAAAACCATGTTGCTTTAGCAAGGATTATTTGCACCTGTTCCCTCTAGGCTTTTGAATATTGGCTAAAACATTTACCTCCCCACAGAGCCTTTTTTAGGCAATGACGGATTGGCAAACCTTCCAAAATCGACACAAGGAAATCTAAGGTGGTACTGTTTGATGGCAGAAGTCTAAATAGGATGCTCCACTCCCTCCAAGCAATCCTTACCTTGGAGAATGCAGACATCTGTACAGTTACCAAGACATGGTTTAAAGCTACAGAGAGCACCCCTGCAGTGTGAGGCTCCATTGCCATCCACATGTTTAAACCAGCAACTGCACAGATAGGATCTAAAGGTGGAGGAGTCTTGATCTACATACAAACAACACCTCTAGGTTGGTTAAACAGGATGACACAATGGAGTTCCTCCGCATTCAGATTACCATAGGCAAAGTCCCACACCATATTCTAGAAAGTTATAGGTCACCTTCTATGTCTCATGGAACCCATAGTTCATACTTAGACCTAGGGAAGACACTTACCGCTCAAATATACCATAATCATGGGGGACTTTATCTATTTATAAACTGGGAATCCTACTTAACCACAAATTTGCATGAGCAGAGATTCCTAGACCTTGTAAATACAAATACCCTGGACCAGTCAGTGCATATGCCTACTAGAGGTATAAACATTAAACCTGGTACTCACAAATATGAGAGAATACTGCACCACCCACTGTTGTTTCCCCCCCTGGTAAGGTGAGACCATAAAGTAGTCTCTTTTGAAATAAGAATCAGTTCTGTATCCCCAGCAAACTGTACAATAGTTAGAAATTGCTCCAAGGCAAACTACCTTTTATTAATTAATAACCTGCCAAAATTTCAAGACCGTCCAAGTCCAGATAACACAGTAACTTATGCAGAATTATTCATAGAAGCCCTGTACTACAATGTCAGTGACTGCATAGAGGCTGCTGTGCCTACAAGAAGTAAGCTCAAAACTATCTCAAAAAACAAACCAACCTAGTGAAATACAAAACTAAACATGTACAACAAAAGGAAAAAGTCATAGCTAAAATTAGGAAGTGTAACACCAAAAAAGATAAAAACTTTATCATCAAACTGAATAATCAACTAAAAAAACTAATTAAGTCCAAAAAAGCAAAATTTGAAGTAAATATAGTACTCCAGGCAAAGGGCAAACACAAGAACTTATTTAGCTATGTCCAAAACTTCAAAGGCAGCACACTGTTGGTAAATGGAGCCATGTTCACAGTCCTGCCTGACAAACTTGCTCCAACTTTAAACCCCCCCACCTCCTGGCTCCCCACCAGGAAATACCATTTAATGTAATCCTTCCAACTATCAGTAGGGACCTGGTCTTAGATGCACTTTCTATGAACATGAATACAGCTTTGATGGGCCCCAATAATTTCCCAGGATGTTGCCTAAATAGTGTGAAATATGACCTATCAGGGCCACTGGTGTCACTCTTCAAAGATAGTCTCTGCACAGACGTCATGCCACATGAATGGAAGATTGCAGCAGTCATCTCTATGCTCAAGGGCAGACCATCAGTGGATCCTAGCAACTACAGACCCATATGTCTGACTAGTCTCATATGCAAAGTCATGGAAAGAATTATCATGGAAATGATTAATAGTGACTTAGGAAGCCTTCAGACACTGAACTCAGCCCAGTTTGGTTTAGACAAAGCAGATCATGCCTACTGAATCAGGTGGATTTCTTTGAGAAGGTTACCAAGGCAATGGATGAGGACAAATCAATGCATACTGCATACCTTGACCTAGCTAAGGGATTTGGCACAATACCCTACTCAGGCATTGCAAAATAACTCATGGCATTAGGCATAAACCATTAATTAACTCACTGGATAGCCAGCTGGCTCACAGACAGGACCCAAGAAGCTATGATTGCAGACACCACCTCCACAAAGTGTCCAGTCACCAGTGCAGTCCTCTGGGGTTCACTGCTGGGTCCACTCCTCTTAGGCATCTACTTTTCAAAAGTCAAGGCCAGTGTCAATGGCCTTTGGCTTACCATGTCCGAAGATGAATACATGCTAGGAACAATCATAGAAATCCCCTAAGATATTAAGGTCTTACAGAAAGGTCTAACACAGACGAATAACATTTGCCAGGCCATGGCTTAAAACTCAGTGACAAGAAATGTATAAGAGTATCCTTTGGGAAGTTGACCACCTAGGGAAACTGCCATATAGGTAAAACGCCCCTAAAAGTAGACACAGTAGTCATAGATTTGGGGACTCACGTAGATAGTTATCTGTCTTTCAACCAACATATATGTAACTGTAAGAAAATCATTCTATGTCAGTCAACTTATAAGAAAGGGCATGGCATCTAGGTCCACAGAAGTCATCATGCTACTGTACTCAGCCATCATCAGAGCTATCATTGACTATAACATCCCCTTCTGTATGTACCTAACCAGAAACATACAACCAGTGGAATGTCCACAGAGGTTCCTCACAAAAATAATACAAGGCATAAGCACTATGTCCTATACAAATTGACTCAAAGCCCTATCTCTGTACTCTGTTTCCTACAGACTGCTGAGAGGTGATTTATACCTGGCTTACAAGGCATCCTAAGATCCATCTATATTAGGTTTTTTCTATATTCGCAAAATGACCTGCATCAGCTCTACTGTATCAAAGGATTATAGGTTCATAGGTTCATAGATTAGTACTAGGCTAACTGCCCTTGCGAGCGATTTATATGTTACTTGCAACTTAAGCAACTGAAATAGGACATGTTGGAGGGACAGGTATGCATCTCAAAGAATCCCTGTTCTCTGGAATAGGCTTTCCAATTATGTGAAGCAGAGCCCTTCCCTAATCCTAACCCTATTCAAGTGCAACCTGGACCAATGGATGGGAAACTGGAAATACATGCCTAGTCTGACACCTATGTATGTAATGGACAGACACAGCCATTAAATCATGCTCTAACTAAGCTACATCTCTTAAAACAACCTCTAAGATACAGTAGCTTCTGGGATACATGTAGTTTGCATGGCTAGGCTTACAAAGGTACCAGTGGCCTTTAGCTTAGTATATACTCATAAATCTATGCACTGTCTGGTTGTTAAAGCTCATTGTATTACTTATAGTATGTCTGAGCACCACCAGGCAGTTCCTGTGACTCCTACATCTGTTACACATCTGATACATATGACCTATACCAAGGGTTCTTGCAGTGGAATTTTCCACAAGCTCATCTAGGTGGTAGGTGCATACTCAGGCTACATAGACAACTTTATACACACAGGTATCATGAAAGGTGGGAGCAGGGCACATATAAAATGTTGTTTGGTACATTTTGCAGATGATGCTAGGTATACCTACAGCCCTGTCAGATGACAGAGTTATGCAACCCAAGGACCATGCATGAAATTTGTTTTATCAAAACAAATGCTGAAACACACAATACATAATATAGTGGAATAGGTGTCTGGCCTATTTAAGGGGCATTTATTTTGCCTAGATTCATCAGGAAGGGTACTGCAATAAAGTCTGGAAATCTAAAGTAAGTGTTTTGTTGTGTGTGCAATGTTGTTGAGCATAACACTGGACAAACACTTGGAGAAGCAGGTGAACATCTTGGTAGGACCTTTCTTACAAGTTGCGTCAGCAGTGAGGGGCAGGACTTGAAGATGAAGCAGAGGTGAGCAGAACACATTGCAGTAATGGCAACAGTAGTGTAGCTAGGATGTGGACAGATGGAAACTGGGAGTGGTCAACCGATCCAGATACCTAATGTAATATCTGCTTTTAAAAGCCGATATTGCATTTGTGGTCAAACCTGAGTGCTGTAGCACTCCCTGTGTGGTCTAAACTGTAACAACTGCAAACCATTTGCTGTAGTTTAAAAGACATAAAAAATGTGTTTTTTTTAACTAAAATCTGAGTGCTGTAGCACTCTGTGCAGGCAGGGAATAAACTGTAGCAACTGTTTGCTACATTTGTAGCAAGCACTTTGCTACAATTTATAAGAAGATTTTTTTTTTAATAAAAACATGAGTGACATAGCATTCTGTGGAGGCAGGTTATAAACTGTAGCAAGCAGTTTGCTACAGTTTATAAGAAGAAATTCTTAATATTTTAATAAAAGGGAGGAGGGTCCGGGGCAGGGCACAGAAACGGGACCTGAATGGCTAGGCAAGAAGGAGGAGGGTCATATTGTGCATCTGTGTTCCTGATTGATGTGGTAATAGAAAGAATAGCTGTTTTTTTTTTGTTATGCTCTTCAATGGAAGAGCTTGGGGGAGTGAGGATCTGTAATGAGCCTTAAAACTAACAGAGTAAAGCACTTTTTTGTGGGTGGGGCAGGTGACACTGGTTCATGGTACTGGCACAGGATGCTAATTGAGCCAGCTATGTTTCTGAATGGTTCAATGAAGTCTATGGCAGGGAAGGTTTATGTGGCATACCTTGTCCTGACCCTGAGGATCACAGCTGCCCACAAATTGGTCAGTGGCTACAAGCAGGGAAGAACATGCCAGTTAGTGTTTACATAAGCTTTGCTATGGGATGACCATACATATAGCTATTTCTCCCTCCTTTATGTACCTGCATATCTGCCATAATTGATGCTTTTCACATCTTACCCACCTCCCACCATTTCTGTACTGTCCGCATGGCCACATGCTCCCATACCCACATAGGTTAGGGGATAGCATGGAGATGTTATCTTCACTTGCACAGTCAGGTATGGGAGTAAACTCACAGATGACTGCAACATTTTGAGAAGGGGCAGGGTCATGGAAGGTGATCATGGTGCTTACATACTTGGTAGGATGTGGTGAGTCAAGGATTATATCCTACAGTGGTGGAGTCAAACTACCATGGCAGAAGAGCTGGTGGCATCCACAGTGTTGGCTTGTGATGTCAGGGTTCAATGAAGTCTATGGCAGGGAAGGTTTAGATGGCATACCTTGTGTGGACCCTGAGGATCACAGCTACCTACAAATTGGTCAGTGACCACAATCAGGGAAGAACATCTCGCATCTTCCCCACCTCTCACTATTTCTGTACTGTACACATGGCCACATGCTCCCATACCCCTTTATACACTTATTTATTAGTTGCTGTTAGTGCTAGGCACAGACACACCCCAGTCACAGACTGCAGCCATGCCACAACATGGTACTCTTGCACTCAAAGCCACCTGCATTATGTACTTCACAATGTTGGAAGACAGCATAGTGCCATGCCAATGTCTTGGATCTCCAGTTGCTCGTTCATCGCACTGTCTGTTTCAATGTGCCTAGTATCTACTACAGGGTTTGTTGGTCTTGATGATGTACTTATATAAGTGGGATTCTCTTTAACTCCATTCTCAACTCTGTAAAGATGCAAGTCTATAGATTTTTTTCTTGAAAGTCATTTCTCCTCAACTGTGTGACATTGAGTGAGGTTGCACAAGATAGAGCTGGCACTTTTATTGCACTATCAAAGGCCACTTTGTATGGTGATTATGTAAATAAGTCTACTTAGCAGTACTATTTCTGGACCACTACTATATCATAGTGTATGATCAAAACATGCTAGGGGCAGCCATGCAAATTGTGGTGACCAGGAAGCTTGTGGCCAGTATGGCACTGCAATGAAACATTTTGTGACACATTATGTAATGTGTGTCTATGTGCATGAAATTACCTATTTACTCCCTGACTTGACTTGACTGAGTGGTCATGGCTACTTCAGACACTATATAATGCAGAGCTCTAGCATGTTATGCCTGGAGAAAACAGGATTTTCTGCTGTTCTTGGACTGGGACATCCAGGAACATGTGCTAGGAAAAGTATGATGTGACTTTGCAGGAAGTAGATATCTGGCATGAGCATGCCATGATGGTGAGTGATGCCACTGGCATTAATCATTCTAGTGAGCAGTGCTTGCATGTATACACTGATATGAGGTAGTGCCACCCAGACCAATTTTGAATCTTGGAGAGAGACTTTAGAGACGTACAATCAGAGATATATTGCAAGCATTTTTTTAATTGTACTATTTTGTTTTTGTATCTTACCTTTTTATATGTATATTTAAGAGGGCATACTTTATTTTTCTGCAGTGGAGGAGCAGGACATGAACATGACTGTAAGTCACTGGAGGTAAGTGTGTCTGCCTATCAGCAGGGTGCATATGCTGTCTGTGGCACTCCAGTGTGCACCTGTGTTGCTACATTGTGTGTAATACTTTTTTCCCAGATGTTGTCCTGTTCGATTCTCAGCTAGAGTGTCTTCTGTGTGGAGACATGCGTGAATGGGCGTACCTTAGTTGAAGGTTGTGCGTCAGAGCTGGCAACTCGGCACGTAAAAATCTACTGCCAATCATTAGCAGACCGGAGTTCCGCTGTGGCGACCCCTAACTGGGAAAAGCCGAAAGACACAAACACAACAACAACCTAATCCTTCTGCAGGTCTAATTGTGGCAGAGGAGGAGCAGCAGCCATGCACCCCTCAGTTTTTGCAAGTTCAGGTATCTGGGATACAGAGAGCAGAGGATGAAAGGGCTATCTCTTAGCAAGAGAATGATGGTTCATTTGATGGAGGTGACCTTTGGGGTCACTGGTGCTATACATGCCTACATCTCTGAAGGAATAAGGTGAAGGTTCCTCTTCTGACAGTGGTCTGGAGAGGGATCCCTGGGTTGTTAGTTACAAGGTGTGAAGATTGCTGACAGCTGTGGTGTGGTGGTAATTGGACGGCCACAAGAACAACATGGAACACCATTTTGCATTAATTTTGGAGTCACATGTCTAGGAGGCCCTAGATGATACCAGCACCTAACATCAACCACTCAAGCAAGTAATGCCTGACTGTTGCCCTCTGGTTCTGCTTGACATCTACCCATGCTAGGAGGCTATCCCATCCCCTTCTTTGTGTGTCCCTTACTTATTTTCTATTCCTTGTTTATTGTCCTACCCTTTCCATAGCTAATTGCCCACACTGTGTATGTCTGTGCCTGTCCACTGTCTTCTTCACAATTTGTGTGTCTACCGCCCTGGCTGCCTGAGTCTGTATTTTATGTTTTATATGTCTGCCCCTGCTGTGCTATCCACACAACTCTCTCACTACCTTCTCCACCTGTCCATCTTTTCCATAAATGAAAACAAGGGCTTTTCCCAACAGATAAGGTTATTCTTCCTTATTTCTCACCTTTTTCAGACCTACAGAAGTCTGATTATTGCTATGTATTCCTTCTTGCTTCTTATAGGAATGAGATGCATATATGTGGTGGTACATTAAGCATGTGAGTGAGACATCTGTTACTGCAATGCTCCACCAGCTCTGAAGCATAATAGCAAGTCTTGTCCCATTAGCACAACATTTCTGATGATTATGTGTCCCTTTCCACAGTTTACTCATGCAACTTAATGCCTAATACATGTTTGATTATCTATGAGGCTTATTGTGTAGTGACCCACCTTTCAAAACAGCACTGTGCAGGTGAGCAAATTTTATCTATAAACCTAACCTAAATACTTATTTATGTTCTGGATGTAAAACCTGTGAGAAAAAAGATCCACATTTTGATCTAGAGTACTTTAAACACTTGTTTAGTAGTCTGCTGTTTAAAAGTTTGAAAGAACACTGAACTGCTGTCTCCCAAATGAGATGCTTCTACCTGTACGTTGGCATTGGCTTTTCATCAGCTTATTGTCCTAACAAGTAGTCCTCACTGAAGAATGACAAAGTGTGGTTAGACCCATGGAGAATACTGTTTCTATCCTATTTAATATGTTTTTATATGATTTTTTTAACTCAGGCCAAAAGGCTTATTTTTCAACTGTTTGCAATGACTAAACTATGGCCTTGTATTAATGGAAAACGTTGCCATATCAGTATTATAGCATATGCTTTGTCCTGGCAGCAATGCATGCATTCTGGGTTGAACTCTTGTCATGAAAATAATGCATTATTGTTTATAACACTATCTGCTTTGGTGCTCTATCCTCGGCAAGATTTTCTTCTTTATTAATCTTAAATATTTACATACATACAAGCTGTCTCCTAAGTTCAGAAAAGAAGATTCACTGACCGGAAAGCATTTTGGAAAAGTTTACATCAAAAAGTCATTGACCTGTTCTAAGTCAGGCCTGTGTTTTTGTCATATTCAGTTAATGTACTTGGTAGTTTCAATTTGAAATACCCTGCAAATTGTTTAGTTTTTTTTTTTTATTTTAAGATAACTTGAGTAAATTTCTTTTTTTTTTTATACTTTGGCAAGTTGGTAGAGAAGCTATTTTTTTCTGGTTTAATTAAAAAAATGAAGAAAAATAATCAAGAAAAAGAAACCTGACAAAAATAAAATTCACATTTTTACTTTTCCCAAAAAGTGTAGTATGTTTTCTCTTTTTTCACCACCAGAGGGAAGTAACATTCTGCCTTTCCACGCAAACCCACAATTTCTTGCAAGCTCTTTTCTTTGACTGATGCAAACACTTTGCAAAACACATTAGTTAATACTACTCCTGATGTCACACATATGTAGAAAGTCATTTCCAGCTCTCTGAAGCTGTCTATAAAAACACTGTGGTCCATGCTGAGAAGTTACCTAATGAACCACGTTCCTACTATTGAAGTTAATAAATCTACAAACTTATTTCTAATGCTGAGTATTTCAAACCATTTATTTTAACCACATCCTGGCAACTCAGTGCTAACTATATTACTGATAATCACTGAAAGATTTCCATCTGTAGTTCTTTTATCCAGGGCAAACTGCTCCTCACCAGATCTTCACTCCAAATCTCATAAAGCCATATCCATTTATTTATTAACATAAAACATTTTGGTATTGGCCCACTAAAGACACTTTTACCAGGGTGCTTCAAGCATGTATCCTATAAACCTTTCTTTATCTGATATTGACATTGCAAATTGTCTGGTAGCTTACAACATCCTCCTTTTGCTCATTCTCTGCTTTACTGATTTAACAATCATTGTATTGCTTTATGTTGCACGTTTCATCTACTGTTTATAACTTCAACCTCTCATACCACTTACTGGTTAAATGGTGAAGAAGTTTATAAAGAACTTCCGTCAGTGACTCAATATTACAGGTCCTAGAAACCCAGGAAAGGTATCAAGTGAGAGTATTACAGAAGGTTTTCTTAAAGTGTCTAGTGTTTCCATCAAGTAGAGTGTCATTATGAACTACTAACATCCTAGTTTACCTTTCTCAGTGCTATCTTGAACATTTCAGTGTCCATTAATAATATGTTGTTAACATCATAATGCTGTTTAAATATCAAATAGCTACCATAGCAGTTCTAAAAGTATTTGTCATCCATTCAAATTTAAAAGAAAGTGATCTGAGAGTTAATAACATGCAAAAAAGACTTCCCTTTTTCCTGAAAAGGGAACCATAGCCACAGAGTGACCTTGACCCTGCAGGAAATGCTCATAAAATGGGTTTTTGTCCCATTGGCCAGAAAATCAATAATTATCCTGTGTTATAAGACCTTCCACAAACATTAACTCATTAGTAAACAAGTATGCTGCAAAGATTGTCCTTATTGTTATCGCACCTCATCCCACCTAGCTGGGTTGACTTCATAAAGGGCTACCATTTATTGGACTCCTGGTAGATTATTTTTTATTGGGATACATCAGCCTTATCTATTGCCATCCTCCATCACAATCCTTTTGCTGAATAAAGAGAAAACTTCTGGCATGTAGGAAATGTGCATTTTATAAACTAGGTGTGTGAAAAATTTGGGTTTGTCCATCACTTTATTAAGTGGATATTTCTTCTATATTATAAACCTTCAGCCAAGTTGCTTATAAACCAGGGAATAAGCCTTATTTTTATAATTTCCTAGAGAAGGTGCCTGCATGCATGCATCACATTTGCTGTAATGTATTTGCTTAACTCTTGTTTGCTATGTTGTGAAGCTATGTAATCTGCTGCCCTTCACTAGTGCCATGGCATATTGTTCCTTTCTTCATCTGGTATGATAATCCCCCATCACTTGTTCTCCTCTGACTCCTCATATGACTTAGTCTCTACTGCCTGCAGTGCTGGGAACTGTGGTTCTGCAAGAGACCATCCTGCTGTAACTGCTTCCTAAGTATAATCATGTGTGTGACGACTGTGCCCTGGCCCAGCAATCAAGGAGCCTCAATCCTCACCCCTAACACCAGGGAGGGCATCTCATATAAGAGGAAAGGATAACAAATACACATAGTAATGTACAATTTCCCTTAAGTGCACACAGAGATCACAGTCAGTCTGGGGCTGGTTGCTCCCTTGCTCTCCAGGTCCCCAATAAGACTCACCAGTAGCACAGCTATAGAGTCCAGATCTTAGCCTATCTGGCAAGGTAACCTCCAGTACCCTCTCTGTCCCACCAGTGCTTTGTGTCCCTGCCCAGGTAGCTGACACACCACACACTGAGATAAGTATTTACACAACCTCACAGACACTCCTGGGAAAGGCTGACACAGATTCTCCAGCTGTGCCCCTTTACCCAGACTATACGGTAGTAATTTCTGCCACAACCAGCTAATACTTATCAGCTACCCAAAGGCCCTTAAAAGGGTGTCCAATTATTACTGTGCAATATTATTATCCAATTGGTAATGTGACTATTCAGACTAAGGCTTATTAGAGTGGATTATTACAATAAACTCTATAAATATGCAATGTACTCTAGAGCTTACTTATCTCTACACAAACCAGCCACAGGTAAAGTTTTTTAAAAATATCTAATAATAAGTAATTAAAAACACAAGACAATACTACTACACCACAATGATATCTAAGAGTTCAGAGATCTCACAGAAACTTAAAACAATACATTGGGAAAGTTCAGATATAATCGAAAAACACTTGTCTAACTTTCTTCTAAGTTCCTAGCTATTACTACAAGAAAACATATTTCTAAGACACTACTTACATAAAACAACAGGCAGAGTACTGCTAAGTTTGATATCAAGATCAAAATGCTCACAGTCTTTCTCTGAACAATAGTTTTTAAACTCATTAACAAACATCTTTGCTAGGTCCTCCCAAATTACATCATTTTGACACTTAGGTTTTCCCAGTATTCACATTACATCATTTTGACACTTAGTCTGGATTTCCCAGGCAAACAAACTGCATTATTTAGCAAGCTAACACCTGCTCAGGAAACTACAACAATAAAAGACATTTCACATGTACACTCTAGCAATTATTCCTTAAGTTAAGACAACAGAAAGAATGTGTTCAGCCAGCCACTTCGGCACCACTATTTAGATAATTTTACTTCAAAGAACATTTGAAATGCTTGCCTTAGTTTTCCTTACAGCAGATGGCAATGTTGCTACAATCTTAAAGTTCACATTTTACAGTGTTTTCTTTCATTTAAGAAGACAAACCTGTATTTTAAATTTATATATACAAATGATAGAATTATGTATCAAATTCTATTTGACTAGGCTGGCAGCCTTCGCCCATCTTCCCCCAATCTTCACAATGTGTAACGCTGCATGTTCGTCAGTATTTTGACACATGGCAGGGTCATACTGTAGGGCACCACCAGATGTATCCAAACAGTAGCACTTTGCCTTCAGCCATCCAAACACATTCTCAGTAATATTTCTTGTTTGCAATAGTGCATGGTTGTTTGCCTGGTCTGTTTGATTATGTGAATTTCTTATGAGTGTCATGAATCAGGTTCACAGTAGTTATCCAGCATTGCCAACAATATGCCCTTGGGAATTCACCACTTGCAAACTGTTGATATAACATGACTAGCGAACCAGAACCACATAATAAGACTCCAAAGAAACAAATTGCAGCCAAGGACAGGATCTCAAACAGAAACAGTTCTCTTTATTGGATATAACCACAATAAATGTTAAGCACTTTCATCCCCCATAAAATTACATGGGACTTCTTCAGTTGTTCTGAAGAAGTCCCATGTAATTTTATGGGGGATAAAAGTGCTTAATGTTTGTTGTGGTTCTATCCAATAAAGAGAACTGTTTCTGTTTGAGGTCCTGTCCTTGGCTGCAATTTGTTTCTTTGAAGTCTTAAACTGTTGATATAAGTTACATGTGTGCCATATATGGGAGTCATGAAAATTCCCTAGGTGGCCTGCATCCACCCACTGTAGATGATACTTGGTGTATTACAAACTACCTAGCAGATGATGGACCTATACCCGTTTTGGTTCACATTACTCTTTCCCATTTCAGCAGGTGTGGCCTTTATTTTAATGTGGGTACAGTCTATGGCCCCTAGCTGATTCCTCTGTGGTATGTGGAACCACATATGCTCCCCATATGCTGAAGCATGTCAAATGCCTGAGATACCTCAGTGTTTCCCCAGTAGGTCACTGAAAGTTTCCTGTAGCAAATATATTTAAAGCCACCCATTTATTTTTATTTATTTAATTTAACATTTGTTAACTAGGAAAGTCTGACTTGGAATTAAGCCAATTTTCAGTGGAGGCATGGGGAGAAATGCTCCAGACACATGTCTTTGTGACATGGGAGGAAACAGGAGCACCCGGAGGAAACCCAGATGAATGCAGGGAGGACATGCAGACTCTGTACAAAGGGCACACCAGCTGAGAATCGAACCAGAGAACCTGTTGCTGTATGGCAACAACACTACCTCTGCATCACTGTGCCGACCACATACTTTGGTATCCAGTGGGATAGGTACTCCAATACTCTTGTGGGGTTGCAGAAGAAGCTGACACGCCCACAACTTGTTGCATGATGTCCCTGTCAACCAAGTTGTAGTGGAGGGTATAAAATGTTAAATGTGGCCAGAAGACCCTAAGCCTCCAGGGGTGACATTGCACACTATCAGGAATAGTAGCTGCAGTTAGTTCTCCTGAACATACACATTTGCAATGCCTGTGTCAACCTGTAACATTTTCTGCGATTTACCCAAGGGCATATGTCTAACTTCAAGAATAGTGGAAGAGCAGTGCCATTGCACCATATTTAAATATTACTGAATAGCTCTTGGTTTGCCTTGTTATCATACGTAGTGTCTCATTATATGGTTATTAGCATATACCACAAGAGTCAGTGTTATTTGGGCTAGCCATGTTGTGCACCTTGGTTTTCTGACTTGCACACACCCTGTACATGGCCTCTCAACTTGCAAATTCACTTAGAATGATACAGCAAAGTTTTTTGAATCTGGCCCATTGTTTGTCACCTGTTATTCATATTTTACTATTTGTTTACATTTATATTTTTATAACTAAAAAAGCTACATTTTACTGAAGGGTGTGATGTGAAATGTCATGGTGGCAGACAGAAAAATACATTGCCACTGTCCATTTGTAATTTACTATACTGGAGATATTTTTTTTTTGTCAGTAAATAGGAAGATATACAAAACCAAGTAACTTTTAGGTCTATATTATATGATCAACATTTGAAAATGTCGAGGCACCATTACTTGACATGAAAATCTTGAACACTGAGTTTGTCGAACAGCCAAATCACCGATTTCTTTCCAAGCGAAAGAAATCAGTTGGCCGTTCGGTCACACCTGCCCTTTCCCTAACTGTAGTGCAGTCCTGGAGTTAGAATATTTAGTTAGAGTGTGTGTGGGGGGGCAAAGCCCCCCACTTAAATATGTTTGTTTTTATGTGGTTTTATTTGTTGGCCTTCCAATTTGTTTTTCTTGGAAAGAAATTGGTGATTTGACCATTCGACAAACTCAGCGTTCGACATTTTCATGTTGAGTAAAGGTGCTACGATATTTTCAAATGTCAATTATATGATATAGACCATAACTTTCAGACTGTTGCATTATGACTTGAAACCTTTGATGGTACTAAAGAAGTGTAATCTTGATATTTACATTGTACGTTGTACACCTTGAGTAATAATCAATGTTATTTATATTGCTAACTATACAAACTAGAAACATTTTTCATATTTCTATAAATATTGCAATAAATAAGTACTCAGGAGCTTCTTGCTGCCACATGCAAGCTCTAACCAGGTTGATCAAAAATGCTCTGACATTTTCTTAGGAATTCAGAAAGAGCCCCAAAACCAGTTGTTAACAGCTGCAGCAGAAAGGGGCTGCTGACACAATGAGTAAATTTATGATTCAGACACATTTTAGCTGCAATGAGGAAAAACCTCATTAATGGCTAATTTGCATGTGTCCAAATTGCCCTGAACTAACACTGGTACAAATCAGCACCTTCCTGTGCTAGTTAAAGCTGATGGCCTCTGCATCACACTGACACACACACGCACACTTACATGCACACACACCGCAACATACCTCCTACCTGTCCCTGAGTTGACAAAATGACCCCAGTGTCCCTTCTTATGTTGGTGTCCCTGCTCTTGTAAATCATAAATCCTTACAGTCCATCCAGATTTTTACCTCATATTTTTGGTTTGTTCCCCATAAAATTTGTGGCTTTCTTGATTTTTGTGGTAAGTCGTTGAGGACTGAATTCATTAAATAATGACAAGCATTTGAGTTTCAGACTTCAAAGCCTTCAGAAAATGCATGGTAACACAAGACCTTTTATTCTAGCTACTCTCTAAATTTATAACAACAATATTTAAAATTTGTCCCTATTTTGGGGGTTTTGTTCCCCTTTTATTTTTGGCTTTGTCCAGATTTTTTGTGCTAAGAGGTTGAGAACTGTGTTACAGCCAGTAATAACAAACATTAGAATGTAATTTGTCTTAGTGTTCTTTAAAGTGCTCTGTGATACTAGACATGATACCCTACAGTGAGTCCCTGTAATAATTTAAATATTTTCCCTGTTGTCATCTAGTTTTCCTCCTGGTTTTGTACTGAAGCCTCCCTCCCCCCACTGTCCCTTGTAACTCAGAGAGTACTGCAATTACAGAATTATGCAAGATATATAGTTTCATACTTCTGATTATGTATAAAAACAAAATAAACAAAAAACACTAACAGATTAGTTAGTGTGGTTGTATTGCCTAATGAGTTTAATTTTAGCAGGATACAAAATGATTAAGACAAAGAAGTCGGCAATAGTTACTTTATTACAGTAAAATTAGGCAATACATATAAAACAACTTAGTATAACTGAAAGAAATTCATCATAGTATATCAAGAAATTACAGAATTAATACATCACCGATAAAGTTAAAAGCTTCATCCTTGCCAACACTTTAAATGGGAAACTCCCTTTCAGTCAGGCAGGAGTCTCTATCAGGAAAGTTCCTGGGTAGTGCTTCCACTCCACAGGTGAGGCTTCTGTCTGACTGAGCAGAAAGTCCGATCTTTTAAAGGCTATGTGTGTTGACACAAACTGGATTAGCAAAGATTATGTTGGCCGGATGCCCAAGAATGCACCAAGTAAGCCTGCTAGTTCCTGTGGTTACCTTAGAACACAAATAAATATGCAAAACAAGCTATCTTCCAAGTCTCAGGGTCAATGAGCTTGTGCATAAACAAGAAGGAATGTGAAAAACAAGTCATAAAGTAACCTCATTCCCATAGAAATAGAGGAAAATACAACATAAAGAATATTAACACTTTACTATATCAGTTTTACCATACTAAGTCAGCAGTCAACTCACACTCAAGGTATACCTTTCGAATCACATTCATATCACATTCAGTCCTTTGACTACTGACTTAGGTATAGGAAACTAATAATACTTGAGAAGCATTTTATATATACAATATGTTAAATAGCAATTCCAAATAGTTAATAAAACTAGTATTATCAAATGTATTAATATGGGATGTATTATCCAATTTAACAGTTTGGTTCCTGATGATGACTATCCAGTGAACATATCCCACCAGTTATGTGCTGTATCTGATTCGGTCTTTTTTGCTAAATGGATAACTTTATCACCCACAATTATACTGTTCATTTCGTGATGCAATATACTGTGGTTTACAATCTGTAAATGTTTTTATAACTGATGAGTATTATTAATTACTGTATACAAAAAATTCAATGAAAAGGTGAGGTTAGGAAAATACAGAGCCTCTCGTAGCCAGAGAAAAGATATTCCAGTATGAATCTCAGGAGTAAATACATAAGTTTCATTATGCCAAAGCAAATGTGCAACATTACTTAACCATCCTACAAAAGGATGACCAAGGTTATATGACAATGATTGATTAGATACTAAACATATAAATTGCAGAGCAACTTCAGCAAACATTTCAAAAATGGAAGACAATATAGTCCATTTACTTATGTTAGCTGAATGCTGAAGAAAACATGGTTCATATACAGCAGAATGTTGTCCACAAATTAGCCCATTCATAGTACTGGTGCAGTGTTCCAGCTTGTGCATTCTGTTAGAGAAATCTATGTAATTTCCTTCCACTTGTGGTAGCCAATATTGAAAAGGATATATAGGAGGTCTAAATACTAAGGGTAATACTAACAATTCACACATTATTCTAGTATCAGTAATATTATAATGAACTATCTGTCCAATACAAAATTTATCAGTACATTTTGTTTAATCAAAAGATAACTTTATCCAATTATTTTAGGAATCCATTTATGAAACAATTATCACCAAACATATTCATAATTAACTAATAATTTAGTTTGAACAGACATCTTTTTTATCTGCATATACATAGACTATAGAGTACATTTATTCCAATTTACAAATTGAGTTACATTTGCATCAAAATTTAAATTACTAATAAATGAATCATTGAACTGTGTCAGAAATTATTTTTCATAGTTAACTGCCTGTTTTTGAGTGCACCACATAGTGGGGTTCCACTGAGCCTGTAAATGGACAATTTGAAAGATATCCTGACTAGTAGCTTTCAATTTATTAGCTAAGACTTTAACATCAATTGCATTCCTAACCCAGTTCCTATACCTCCTAACAAGGTGTCATACCAAGCTTGTTATCTTCTACACATTTCAGTGCTCAGGAAAGTAATATTAAAATGTAATACAGTCATCTGATATTTTTGCTCTACATATTTACATGTTGAAGAAATGTTTACTATTTGATCGAAATGTGCTGTTGGATATTTATTTAGTATGGTAATACCTGAAGCCCATGCATTCCTATCACTAATTTTAGAACTGTTCATGCAAAATAATTCAGTAATATTTTGTAATTACATAGTAAAATTAAAAAATGTCTATATCATTTTTACAACAATTATACCTAGTTTCTTAATTTCTATTACAATTAATATCAAGATTACAGCATTTTATATCCGTTTTGTTAGTTACTTCAGTCATAACTTCTCTTTCATCTTATAATTGAAGACACACATGTCCTTTTTGTGCTTTCCAAATAGTTACATTCTCTGTATTTGCAATGTCACAACCTTCATTAGTTGGACATGTAAAATTTATCTGTGTTCTAGTTCTTGTACTAATAGTCCATCCCCACTGTATCTTTGTAGTATTAAGTGTCTGTACTTTCACACCTGGTGTTATGGATTCGACCAGATAGACTCCACATAGTTCAATGACCCCTATGCATTTCAATGAAAATTGAAATCCCAAAAAGGCAATATATTTATTCTCGTAGATAACATTTGTTTGCAGGTACATATTTCCATTTTTCCTGTCCTAGTCTCATTACTAGAATGGTGTTATATTTTCCTGTAGCAACAATTTCAGTTGACTCAGGTAATGTATTTGGTGATTGGTTCCAAATGTTTGTACCATTATTTATATTTGTGGATCCAAATCCCTTATCTCCTCTAACTACCACAATGGTGGGGGCTGTTTCCTTTACCACAGACCACCATACACTGGTATTATAAGAAGTTAAGTCACTCTGCCCCGCTTTTGTACTGGCAAGTCTGAAGTGCCACTGTTTACTAATACTTTGATTTCACCTTGGTAATCAGCATCAATGACACCTCTCATGATCTGTCTACTTTTAAAAGTAGTCCTCATCAAGACACTATCAAACCACAATGTTCAGGAGGTATTTGAACTCCTACTCCTGTTTCAGTCAATTGAATGTCTCTGGGTTTTTACCTATAGATTTATAAGGCATGCAAATCTAAACCTGCTGCTACTGGAGTTGCTCTAAATGGAGGCAGAGCACCATCTTTCATTTCCCAGTACATAATGGTATTGGTAGCCACATAAGGTTTGATCTGCAATGATGGGGTCAACATCCTCATTAGAGGAGTCTCACATTCTGCAATTTTTCTGTTGTTTAAAATTTGCAGAGCCATGTAAAAATTGTCTCTCCAATTTGGTAGGGAACCATTTCACAACTTTCTTAATTTCTCTTTTAGCAATCTATTCATTCGCTCAATCAAACCTGCCTCTTGCAGGTAATAGTGGATGTGAAAGACCCATTCAGTGTTGTGCTGTTTACTATAATCCTGTACCATTTTCCCTTAAATGTGAGTCACTGTCAGTTTGTGTCTGGAGAGGAATGCCACAGTACAAAATGATCAAGTCAGTTGTTTTCAAGGTGTTTTCCTGTGTAGCTCTTTTACATGGATAGGCTAGTAAATACCCTGAATATGTATCTACTGCTGTACATACATACTGACATCCTTTAATAAAGGGTAACGGTCCTATGTGATCAAGTTGCCAGATTTGCCCAGGTAGCTTGTCCCGGCCTAAGTGTCCCTGCACAATGTGTGGTATTGGTCTATGTTGTGTATGCTGACATACAGACCACTGTAAAATAACAGTCTTTATTACTTCCATAGAAATCAGAATACCTCTTTTTTGTGCCACCTGTAAGTGGCCTTTTCTCCCAAATGTCCACACTTCTGATGAGCCCACTTTGCCATGACAAACTGCTCTGATGTATTCGTCAGTAATCTTGTCAACTTCTGTCTCAGCAATTTTAGTTTGCTCATCTGTAATAGAATTAAACCATAATGCGAGAGAATCAGTTGTACAAAGATACATTAACAGTGCTTTGAGATAGCATTTCCCATATGTGCTGCCATAATTCCTTTCCCTACACCTCTTTTGAATGTATATTCCAGTTATTCTTTTTCCATGTAGGCAACCATGTAGCTAAACTATTTGCTACAGACCAAGAATCTGTGTAAATATGACACGTTCTTGGTGTTTCCTGTCTTAAAACTTGAAACACCGCATACAGTTCATGATATTGGCTACTCTTACCATCACCTGTGTTGGTTAACAACTTTTTAGTGGTAGGATTGTAAGACACAGATTTCCAACACCTTTTCTTTCCTACATATTTTGCTGATCCATCAGTAAACCAGGCATATTGTCTTTGCTGCAATGATAATTGAGGAAAAAGGTTGTCTTCATTTAACTGAAGATTTAACCACTGAAATTCTTTCAGATGACAATTCTGATTGTGATTCATCAGTCACAGGTATCTGAGCTATTTTGTCATGTAATATAGCCGCCCCTCCTGCACCTGTTAGAGACTCATCCTGAATGTACCATTGCCATTTAATTACACTGACTTCTTGTACGTGTCCTATTCTGTGTGTTTTGGGTGAACTCATTACCCACTGTATAATGGGAATTTCAGGTTTTAAAGTTATAGTATGCCCTACAGTCATTTGTTTAGTATCTGCAAGAGCCCACTAACAAGCTAGTAGTTGTCTTTCAAAGGGAGTATACCTACTTCCAGCTTCATGCAATTTTCTAGTCCAAAATCTCAGAGGTACTCACTTTGTACCTTGTTTATACCATAAGCTCCAGTTAGCATATTGATCATGTACTGACACATGCAGCTCTACTTTACCTTTTTTTCATGGTCCATAAATCAAGAAGCTGTTATATAGCTTGCTTATCCCTTTCAAATGCTTGCTGTTGTTCATCTCTCTAGCTAAATTCATACTTTTTTCTCATTACTTTATACAAATCAGAAAGTATTTGACTCAAATGAGGCATATGTTGCCTCCAAAATCCAAACAATCCAATGAACTGTTGTGCCTCTCTCTTATTTTCAGGAGTTGGGAATTCTAAATCTTTTTGTCTAGCTTTTGATAAAATCTCTATTTTCTCATGATGCCATCGGATACCCAGAAACTTGACAGTTTGAGCCAGTCCCTGGATTTTAGCAGGATGAACTCCCCACCCCTTTGATTTCATGTGTTCAATTACTTTTTGCAATTGTTCCTGCACTGTCTTTTCACCTGATCCCTGAATCAGAATGCCATCTATGTAATAAGATATTTGTTTAGCCTTTGGAACTTGCATTTCATCAAGATGTTCAGCCACTGCCCTGTGACACATAGTTAAGCTATGTAGGTAACCCTGAGGTAATCTTGTAAAAGTATACTGCCTACCTTGCCAAGTAAATACAAACTGATAATAATTCTTCCCAGATATTGGTATGGTGAAAAAGGCATTTGCTAAGTCAATTACAGCATACCAAGTTCTTTCATGTTTTGTATGTTTTCAGTCAATGTGATAGTATCCTGAACTGCAGCCATTAGAGGAGGAGCATATTTATTCAGTTCCTGATAATCTACCGTCATTCTCCAAGAACCATCACTTTTCTATATCAGGTGTACCACATTGTTTCATGCGATAGTGGTTGTTTTTAAAACACCTGCATTCAGTAAATCTTGAATAGTCTCCCCTATCTCTTTCTGCCCCCCGAAATGCGATATTGTTTCATGCTCACTACCTTAGTAGCTGAAGGTAATTCTAATGTTGGCATTTTAACATGTTCCACCATAGCAGACATAGCTGAAATGTACGGTTTTGTGCCAAATCATTATTGGCCATCTGCAAGATTCAAAGTCAACCCTTTCAGTATGTCAGTTCCAATTATATATTCTGGAATAGGTACAGTCAAAACAGGATATTTCTTTTTAGGTAACTGCCCTATTTTCTTTTCAAGTACTGTTTGAACAGCTTCAGCCTTTTTCCTTCCTAATCCTATAATAGTGACATGTTGTCCTTTAAACAAGTTTGGGTTCCCATAGATCAAAGAGACCTTTGCTCTGGTATCAACCAAGACTCGGACTCTTTGCTCATTTTTATTATGCCAATGAATCACAAGAGCTACATAAGGTCATGCTTCTTTATAAGCCCATCCACCCAGTGGATCTTGGCCAATTTCATAATCAAATTTAATTTTAGTTGCCCATGATAAATCAGGATACAACTGAGGCTGGAGTGGTGGGGCTGTTGGCTCAACTGAATCACCTGAGTCCCTAACTGATTCCCCCTTTTCTTTTCCTGATATTTGCACTTCTTGTTTACTGACATTCTTGTTCCCATCATTCTTTTTATTTAATCCTCTCTTTTTATAGCGATCCCACATACTCTGAGTATCTATCTCATCGATTTTATCTCTATTCACTCCATCCCTAAGTAAAACAGTAAACATATCTTTCCTTAGCACTCAATTTGAGGGCCCCTTTCAGTCATCCTGCTTGTTTTCTCTCCTATCTTCCTCATGATTCCTGGGTCTCCATTCTCCCAATTCTCCTAACTGTCTAATGGCTTCAACGACATCTGACAGGGGGTCACCTGTTTGATTGATTAATAGTGCCATCATTACGTGTTTGTAAGCTGGAGGGGCTAGTCTGATGATTTTATTTCTTGTAGATATAGACATTGCACATTGCATTAATGCATCTGCCTGCCCTATAAAAATAGTTTTCATTCCCTCTTCCTTGATACACTAAATTGCATCTCTCAAGGAGTATTAAGATTTATCATTAGTAGGCCAATCAACCTCTGTGGGGTATTCTGCATTGCACCCTACCACTACAAGCTGCAACAATGTAATCATATTCTGTTTTGCATTACTTCTAAAATGATCCTATATTGTTGGGTCAAAACTTATAAAACAAAACTTCTGAGAATCATCAACGTCCAGATTAACACTGGCAGACCCTGTTTCGTATAACCTAATCACCAATGTTATCAAAGTTTCTCACAGTTTTTGTCTGAATCTGTCATATATGTCACCTATTTCTTGTTGAGTAAAATCTTTCAATGCATTTAACAGCTCCCCATTAGAGTTATTAGGTGTGGACCACAATTTTCTCCTGAGTATTGGTTTAGCTGAGTAATTATCAGGAGCATTTTCATTTTCATCAGAATCAGAATGATCAAAGGGATCTGAAGAAAAACAAATGTCCCCATCCCAATGATTGAGGTCCCATCTACCCCTGCTTTAGTGATACTCATTTGTACTTTCCTTTTATTAATTTTACCACTTCTTTCCTTCTTTTCCTATATTTGTACTGTGCTACATGTACGGAAGCTTTTCCAGCCACATTTTGTTACGTGTCTGCTTTTGTAGGCATGTTAATACAGACTGAGGTACTGCATCTTTTAAACACATACCCCAATTTTCACTCAAACCTCTAGTACAAGACCACTCAGTGCTAGCACCCCATAGGGAGAAGCATCCCATCCCAGAATTTCATCATTTGCAGCAGCAATATCTTTATTCCTTTTCCTTAAACAGATCCTGTCGATTATGCCAAAAAAATGTATTGCCGGATGAGTTTAATTGTAGGAGGATGAGAAATGATTAAGACAAAGAAGTCAGGCAATAGTCACTTTTTAACAGTAAAATTAGACAATACACATAAAACAACATAGTATAACTTAAATAAATCAATTCATCATAATATATCAAGTAATAACAGAAGTAATACGTCACAGATAAAGTTAAAAGCTTCATAACACTTCAACTGGGAAGCCCCCTTTCAGCCAGACAGGAGGCTGTATTGGGAAAGTTCCTGGGCAGTATATCCACTTCAAATTTGAGGCTTCTGTCTGACTGAGCAGAAAGTCCCATCTTTTAAAGGCTATGTGTGTTGACACACACAGGATTAGCAAAGATTGTGTTGAAATAAAACTACTTATCATTTTATGACTCAAACCTAAAACCTTCAGAATACAATTCTGGTGTTACTGGTGCCTGTTAGACTAGTAGCTTTGAACAAATGTCCTTTCAGCTAGGCATCCTCCAGCATGGTGATCACGATAAAATCATAAACACTCACAAATACAGAAAAATCCCAGTGCTGATGCAATATTAAAACTATAGAAGTGAAAGGACATATTACCTTTAACTTGGGACTTGAACCCAACATCACAAGCATCTTGTGCTGGTGCACTGCTGCTGAACTAGGAAAATAGGCATTGAGATTTTTTTCCGTTAAAGCCATTTTCCTATCAGCTATGTAAAGACTGTAAATACAGCGACTATTGTCACTGTAAAGAATACATTTTACTAATAAAATTGCTGTTGTACCTTTTTAATTGCATTTACTGTTCTTTAGATGTTTATATTTGCTGTTTTCTGCTTTTTACTTTGATTTTTTCAGAAAAATGCTTTGGAATATAACAATATATGTAGGCTGCTTGAGGTGTGACATTACATAGCTCACAAGTGTTGAGTTAATGCTTCTGGTAACAACATTTATCATTAAACTCTATAACAAAGGATTTAATGGACATCTATACTTGATGCAATTTTTCATTTTCACTATGGTTTTCCACTTCATTTACTATTACTAGTACTTTTGAACTATAAACAGTATTTAACAAAATAATAAAAAACCCACAACCAGTGGCTATCGCAGAGTTTTCACCTCCAATATAAATACAAACAACTTAGCACTTTTTCCCTAGTAAAACACAGGCATCAGAGTCATACAAATAAAATTCATCCAGGCTTAAATACACAATTGTTAATACATTAACCAATCAAAACTTAATTTCTCTTAAAGTATCCCTACCCTTATTTAATTATGTGATTATATTAAAACCAGTTAATTACTCAACCTGTAATGAAAAACTTTCCAAAGTAATATATGATGAATTATTGACAATAATACAACAAAAGACTACCAGGTTAATCAAAAATAGGACTAAACAGTGCTTGTATATTAATGTAAACATTTCATAAGTAAATGCCATCCTATTTTCCTAAATCTAATGGTTCTTTTTATAAAGCTCAATCAGTCATGCACACCTCTCTTATAACTGTAAACTTCAATTAGTTTAAAAATAAAACTAAAAATGAAAATAAAAAAGCGCCCTAACCAAATGTTATACTTATAACTGTTAATCCATTGTTCCTTGAAGGGAAATTATATTAAATTCACCCTCTGTTTTAAAATTGCCAAAATAAAAGCTTGGTCCTTCATACCAGGTTTCTGTGCTGCATTTAACCTAAGCTGTCACATGGTCTTCCTCGCTTCCACCTCAAGTTTGTCATCTCCACCTCTTTCATTAACGTTAACCTTATCAATTATAAAAAAATATGAACCTTTTAAAATTTGCACAGTTAATACTGTGCATATAGAGGGCACTTTGAACATTTTTATTTTTAATGACCCTAGTATGTTCTGCTATTCTATCATGCAATCTATGTGTAGTTTTCCCTACATAGTATCCTAGGCATGCTGTTTAAGTTGCTAAATATACAACAATCTTGGTGTTGCAGTTGCAACACCCTGGACATTTCAAGGTCCGATTGTATCCACTTACTAATACATAAGTTACATCATTAATGTATCTACAATACCTGCAGGCCCCACATTTATACATTAGGGACCTGTACCTTTCTTGTATTCTTTCAATCCCCTCAAGAATATTTTTCAAATTCTTATCCCTGCTATATGCAACCTTTGGTTTCACCCCCAGCTTAATTTTTAAATCATCATCAAAATTTAAGTCCCATAATTTATTAAGGGAAGATATAAGGAGTGGCGTGTCCTGATTGTACTGGATCACCATTGCCTCACTCCCAAACATTGTTCGTCCAATACCTATGTTAACCTTGTCCACAATTTTCAAGATAGATGCAAATATTGTGTTTCTCTTCTTGCAAATGTTTCTTTTTTTTAAAAGAAATTTCAGTGGATAACCTCTATCCCTGAACATACCTATTAAGGTCACCATTTTTTCGCAGAATATACTGTCATTACTGGTTAATCTAGACATTCTCACCATTTGGCCTTTTACTACACTTTTTTTCTGATGTGGTAGATGGCAACTGTCATAATGAACACTAGTCATTTCATCCTTGGTCAAATAGATATCTGTAAATTCCATCTTGTTCCTTTGCCATTTATAGGTGAATGCAAAGAATGGAGTTGTCTTATTCAAATATTCAATAAATTCTGTCTTTTCTCCCTCATAACCTCAGCCTTTGGCTTTGTTTTTGTTATAAATGGTATTTATTAGCACTTGAAATTGCTTACCAAAATCATATCTTTCCAGTATTTATCTTTATATGACATACATTGTCATAAGTTTTTCATTTCTTTTTTTTTTATAGCTTTCCAGTATATATCTGATACAACATACATTATCATAAGTGTTTTACTTTTTTTTATCATTTTTTCCCACTATCTGTTAATTATCAATCAAATGATTTTTTCTCTATCAATGGTGTGAGGGCCATCCTAGGGTGGATGTAAGCCATAAGGGGTAGTTCAAAATTGTACTCATTAAAGCCCTTATCTTTGCATAAACCTAGCAAAGTGCCAGAGAGGAGATATGAAATGGGATGACTGTGGAAGACTTCACCCTTCACTTCTGCAAGAGACATTCCTCCAAGTGTCCTCGTTTGTGTCCCTGAAACACAAATGGTGGTTTCCTTGATCTCCACCAGGACAATTGATTGCACCAACCTGTGTGCCACTGAATACATACACCCTATCCTGTCCCCCGGGAAGGCCAGAAAGGACAGAACTCTTCACACCTTCCCCTTCTTGCCTTCTCCTGAAGTGCCAGGGCTCCTAACTTAACCCTAGACACCTGGGTCACTGTCAGGGTTCCAAAATTCTGCTTCACATAACCAGTGTGCATTATCATAAGCTTTGGACACAACTTATTCAGAAACTATTAATGCACAGTGTTATGTGAAACAGTGCAATGAGATGCATTGCACAATGAGGTGATCATTCAGAGACACAAGCAGTGTGACGTCACTACTGGAGAAACAGCATGATAAGCATGGTATGCAAATGACTGCATAGTGACATGCAAATAGATGTTAACACACTAATGACAGCCATTGTATATGCAACTGAGGAAGTCAAACATGGCAGCGTACTTCAGAAACATACATTTATCATGAAGAGGCTTAGAGATCATCTCTTCTAAAGGCCAGACGTTTATGGTGCATAGAAGATTTCATTGGATTATGATTCTAACAGTACAGTAAGACTTAACAGCACAATATGTGTTAGTGACCCCTGTCAGAGCTAATGTCCATAATGTTGCATATCATGACTTACTCATCACTGATGGGTCTGCCTGAGGTTTGGACAAAGTCACCTTTTGGGAGTTAGTAGACACCCACAAATGGAATCAAAGGTGATGTCTGGACAGGAAGGTTTGTGTACCACTATCCAGCCTTTCCACATGGACCTTTCAGCATCTGACAGGGAACATTTTAGTACTTTCACATACATTGACTTCTTGAATCCTACACATCTCTTTGGAATGATGTTGCATGTGGAAGGGCATACATGGTTTCCACAGAAGAAAAAAAAACAGAAAACCACCACTACTTAGACATTATACAATATTGCCCATTTCTCTGAGCTACTGGGGCCATTGTCTACAGCCACTTTGCCATCAAGGTTCCACCTGCTGCACATGAGGTCTGGTATATCAACTGGAAATGTTTCTACTCCATAAACTGCTAGGTGGTGTGCAGTGTACAAGGTATTATATACAATATGTCTGTGAACCATCCAGGTAGTTCTTATGATTCCCATCTGGCAAATGCATGACTGCTACCAGCATTATTCTTTCCTCAGGACCATCTAGTTTGCAGGTAAGTGCACATATTGCCATCCACAGAGTCCTGGGCTCCAGGTAACTAATAATGGTGCCCACTGTTATGGGTTGCCAGTGATACAGAATATGCCTTGGAACCGTGACTGATGACCACCTCAGAAGCTGCCAAATCAAGGCAGAGATGGGGTGCAACAGCATTTTCAAAGACATGGAACATCATCAAACATGTTTGTACTCATGGATTCCTGCTTTTGTTTATAGCACAGTGCTGTACACGCCTGAAATCTGCACTAAGTTATTCACGGTCTGTGACATGTCACACAGTATGGAAGTAAGCAATCACTTACAGTGTGGGGACATCACAGTGCTGTCTAAAAACCTGCAGCAGCAGTAGACTAGGATTTAAATGAGAAGTCTTTTTGAGGAACCGGCTGCAGTAGTACCTCATGTGAGGCAAAGGCAGGCTCAATAAATTGTTGCACTGGCAAAAAAAGTTGGCTTCTAGTCTACAACTATGAAAGTGACAGGGAAAACACAAAATAAAACTGATGCATGCCTTAACACCAACATGGTATGTTTTACAGTGCATTAATTGCCATGCTTTGCATTAGACATTACCTTACCTTATCAACACAGGCCAGATGGGTGGGCAGGGTACACTGATCATCATTTTCGCAGGTCAGGTAGGGCACAGTTGTAGTGTCAGCAATATTACAATAGGCATCCCATCTCATCGTAAGATATATGTGTGTGTGTGTGTGTGTGTGTGTGTGTGTGTGTGTGTGTGTGTGTGTGTGTGTGTGTGTGTGTGTGTGTGTGTGTGTGTGTGTGTCTGTGTGTGTGTATACATGACTATCCTCATGACTATCCTTTGCATACCCCTATTTCTCAGCACTATCTCCATGTTTGTACCTGGTAGCTACATACCTGTCTACTAATGTACTGTCACTGTTTATTCTTACGCTGTGCTATGCTGACAGCAGCAATGCCCACCTTCTTGCAGCACTGTGCTAACAGCAAATCATGTGACCTATGTATAAGAGGTCTCATTTCCCTTCAGTTATGTCTTGCAGTCTGTGGAGAAATGCTACTGTGTGTCCCCTGCCAATGATGGACAGTGACCTGACATGCTTTTATGTTTTGCTTCCTGTTAGAGCAAGCTGCACATAGCTGGACATGACCTGTCCATCTCTTGTACTCTGTTCTCCATCAGGGTGAGTCTCCCCAACAGCATAACAGTAGTCCCCTCTACATCAGGAAATTATCTTATCCTGTCCTTGTGACTTGTTTGTTGCTATGGTGAGCCTCCCTTTAAAAGAGAGTAACCTTTCATGACCTTGTGCTCTGTTCCTGTCAGGATGAGCCTCACTCTCCCCTCCCACAAAAGGATGGACATGAGCCAGTTCTTAGGCTATGTTACCTCACATGCTGAGCCACCCAATATGTGCTCTTGTGGGGCTTTCATGCACCCATATATGTGTCCTGCAGTTCTTTAGTCCATTACCATTTGTCCTTTCTGCTGTCAGTATATCTATATGGCAGTAAAAATGGCTATCATGTGAATTCCTATACCTTGTCACTTGTAATGCAGTCTCACAAAATATGGTGACTGCATTTTATATCACACTAAAATGGGCCTCCTCACAGTACAGTGTTTATGCTAACTAGGTGATTTAGAGCCATATTTCAGAGTAGCTGCAGCAATATGAAGCATTATCACCAACGGTAAGTGCTGCTATGCTCAGTTCTTCCCATTCCTGGGCTAGGAGTTTGTGTAAATAGTGTACTTATGTATGAACCCTAAGAAGCACATTGCCACCTTTCTGTGCTACTAATACTTAGCATTGCACATGCATACCCTTACTACCTGATGATGGGCATCATGTTATATCCATAACAGGTGGCTGTGTGCATGAGGCTACCAAGGTTCTCTTTATTCTAACCTGTTGACAAGGCCTCTTAAGGTACAGATTTTAGCAGAGTTCCAACATGGTTCAGCTGCACTGGGATTATAGGCAGCAGCTTCTTGACCAATATGATTGCCATACATATAAGACTGATGCCTGGCACCAACTTGTCAGGGCAGGGAATGATATCACTGGCATTGCCCACTCAGGTTAGTAGTACCAGCACAGATATGGGGACCTTTGGACTGATACCCTAACTATTTCCGCCAGTGGAAGACATAGGTTATAAACACAGAGCCAGAATTCTATAGTAAATACTTTGTATATGGGTCTGCTCTGTATTTTCATAATATTGTCTGTTATTGTTCTTGTCTTCTGTTGGTAGTGGCAAACTGTGATCATTACTGTATGCAATTATATCTTACCCTGACAGAAGAGACTACCTTGAACTAGAAGGTTATTTGTGGAGAATATATACATCATCATATGTATTTTATTATATTCTACTTCAATTTTTTTGCAATTTCTTTTTGCTTATTTTATTGCATTTTTACTTCAATCTTTTTAATGTATATTTACTTCAATCTTTGTTATGTTTAACTGCATATTGTACTGTGAAGCTTTTCTCCCCAGGCCTCCGCTGAAAAAAGGCACTAACACAGTTGGACTATCCTAGTCAACAAATGTCAAATAAATAAATTAGAAGTGAGAAGATCTCCAGGCAGTGAGGTAAGTGTAATATGCAGATAATTGTCATTTAAAATTGAAATACAAGTCATCATAAATCCATGACTTCTATTTATTTTCCTTTTTGTTTCTACTTTCTAAAGAGTCGACTGTGGTATAATCAGTGTAACAGCAGTGGCCACCTTCTTCTGCACCAGTTTGCTGCCAGCACTCTAGCAGTCACTAAGACTGTCTCTCTGCAAGCAGGTGAAGGTCACCCTGTGGGAGATGACGTGGAAAGTTCTGTCATGGCCTATGTGCTACTTTTCAGGGCAAGGTGGGGGGTCCTCTTCTGATAAGTCTCCACAGGGGTCCTCCTGTGTCACACAGCTCCAGTTTTTGTGACTGGTCATATCTGAGTTGAGCTAAAACCAAGGCTACCACATTGGCATCCTAAATTATCTCCTTGTATGGCTAATTGAGCTGCATATTTAGCCCTGTCCTTCAGTCCACCAGAGGTAGGGAATGACCATGATGTCAGACAAGCAGTTGACTAATGTCTGGGTGGGTTTTGTTCTGGGCCACTCTAGGGCCTCCATACCCTACACCATCCCCCACCATGGTGTTCTTCTCCCATCGGTCACTCCCAGTACTCTCTTCATACTCCGGTTCTCCCTAACACCAATTGTCCTCCCTCATCTCTTTGCAGTTTTCTACTGTTGTCTCCCTTTTGTGTACATACCTCTTGCCCTAGCTCTGTCTGTATTTTATGTTGGTTTGTCTGTCTGCGCTACTTTCACCACTCTCTCTTTCTTCTCCCCACATGTCTTTTGCTATGATTCTCCTCCTCTATTCTTCAGCAAAAGTGAAAATGGACACTTGTTCAGAAAAACAATATGCCATTCTTCTCCTTACCTAGCTTTCCTTCATGTTAACCTTCTGCATGTTCCTCTGCTTGCCGTTACCTAATGTATACATTTCCTAGATTGTCCTTTTCTCCACTTGTATATAATGAACTGAAATGGCTCCCTGTAGAACTGATCATCTGTGGCTTTACCATGTTGCAGCTATGAGGTGCTTTGTTGCACTGTGCATAAAACTGAGTATGCCATCTGAGTGTGTCTTTTACATCTGTCACTAAGTGACCATCCATAGTGCATTCATGTCAATCTTATGACAGTTGTCCTTTTCTCAGCAGGCCAGCAGTATGCTGGATCTAATACATAGCAAGTGGTGCCTGTCACTGTAGTGTTACAAATCTTTCTGAATACTCCATTTGTGTAATAAGCTTCTGTCTTAACCAAAACTAAATTATCATTCATGTCAAAGTCACTGCTGCATATCCTTACTAATATGCACTATGTACTAATATGCATTAAGCTTACATTCACCTTACTTTAGAAAATGCTCTTTCCATAACACTACCACTATTTAGGCAAAGTTTGTCTGAATTTAGTGATAAAGTTTTTGTTAACTGATTGCATAAGAAAACTGCTTACATTTTGCAATTGATTGTCAGTTCAATGTTTTTGATTTTTCAGTAAGGACATTTTCAAAATGCTATGATCAGTCACCTGAGTTTCCATGCATTTCAGTACAGCAATGTATACTTATATAATATTCACACACATGTACATATATTGAAATTCAGAGGAATAAAACTGCTGAAGATACATATTTGGAGAAATGTAAGGTTGTGATAAATCAGAGTATTCTCCCTATCGCTCTACTCCAAGGTATATATGTGTGTGTGTATATATATATATATATATATATATATATATATATATATATATATATATATATATATATATAGATATATATATATGTGTGTGTGTGTGTGTGTGTGTATATATATATATATATATATATATATATATATATATATATATATATATGTATATATCTTCACTTCATAACACTGAAAGCTCAAAAGACTGAAACTCAAAACACTGAAAACACACATCATACATATACTGAGTTTAAACAACATAAATCATAGCACTTTCCAACTGTAAGAAGGTGGGCAAGCCCACCTGCACCCCCCCATGTGGGGGGGGCTGAGCCTCCCACACCCCCTGCAGCTTATATATATATATATATCAACTCCACTAAGTCCAATCTTGGAGTTGATATATTTAAATAGCAGGGGGTGTGGGGGTACAGGGGGCTTTCCCCCCTGCTTACACTTGGTGGAAAGTGCTATGATTTATGTTATTTAAACTCAGTATATGTATGGTATGTGTTTTCACTGTTTTGAGTTTTCAGTGTTTTGAAGTTTCAGTGTTTTGGTCTTCTGCATTATGAAGTTTTCTCATTTTCAGTGTTTTGAGTTTTCAGTGTTATGAAGTGAATCCAATTATATATATATATATATATATATATATATATATATATATATATACCTGTGTGTGTTTGTGTGTGTATACACACATAATATATTAAAGAAAAATCACCAACTAGGTAGAACAAAGAGACCACAAAAGTGTAATTAGCAAATAAAAACAGCTTTATTGTCGCTTTCATCTCAAAGAGACTTCATCAGAATAAAAATCAACAGCCAAACAAACATTGTATATCTCCTAAAATTCAATCATTACATCAATAATACAATTAATCAATTAATCAATAAAATATTAATTAATCCTAAAACCTGTTCAAATGAAAAACATTAAAAAACAACCTTTTCTCTCCCAGAACATGTGTAAATAACAAAGACCAAATAGTATCACACCCAGTTTCAAAAAGTGATATAAAATACATAAATGCTAGTAAACAGTTAATTTTCTATTCTTTAAAAAAATACATGATGTTGATGGAAATTTTCATCCCTGGGGGTTTGTCCACTCCTTAATTGCTAGGTAGTTTCCCTTTGTTTTATTCTTTATTTAAAACACCCTCCTCTAATGGCCATAGGCACTTGCTCCAAAATAGAAAGCAAACATTTATCATAACTAGGACATTTGAGAGCAAGTTTAAATAATGCATTATTATGACTTTTAGTTGTTATGGTGTAGAGATGTTCTTTAATTATTTTATTTAACCCTGTAGTCAACATTCCTATATAAAATCCCCCACATAATGAACATAAAGCAATATATACTATTCCCTGGGTGTTACAATTATAAACTCCACATATGGGAATAGTTCTGTCCAAATGAGATAAGTTGATATAGGGTCCCTCTGAAATGTATCTACATGTGGTACAAAACCCACACCTGTACATCCCCTTACTCTTGTCTCTAATATGTGTTGAAAGTTCACAATAATTATCACTTTGTAAATTTTTTTTTTAAGTTGTAACTGTTTTTAAAAATAAATGTAGGCTTTTACCCTACAACCTTAAATAAATCTGAATTTCCCCTTATAATATTCCAGTTCTTACTAATAATAGAAACAATATTTTTTCTGTCAATAGACATATCAAGACAACAAGAAAACCAAAGCAGGTGGCAAATCCATATATCTATGCATCCTCACATAGTTAGCAAATTTTAACAATAAAATGCACTGGTAGCTTCTCTCTAAAAACATTTCAGTGATAAGAGAAACCTCCTGTTCAAACCTACAGTCAACAGATGTCATTCTTGATGCACAAAAAAAACTGACCATTGGGAATGTTATTTTTCACATAAACAGGGTGATTGCTGGAATAAAGCAAATAATTAACAAAGGTGTTCTTTTTATAAACTTCAATAGTAAATTTACTGTTGTTTAAATCCAATTTTATAGTAACATCCAAAAAATTAACATCAAGCCCAACATCTCCTAAAGTAAAAATTAAGAATTCAGAGTATTGTTCATACAATTAACCAATTCATGAACCTGATTTACACTTTCTTCTAGAACAAAAAAAAAACAAATCTTCTACGTATCTAATGTAAAAAAACACCTTCCATGTAGAAAAAAGTGGTTTCAAAAATGTATGTTCCCACCATCCAAGAACAATGTTAGCATAAGCTGGGGCAGCAACCAACCCCATAGTCAACCCTTTGCTATGCTTACAAAAGTGCCAAAAGTACACAGCAAACAAAACTATCATTTTCAGTGAAAGAAGCCAGTGAGTTCAAATGCTGTCTAACAAAATCAGTCCCAGTATCATGAGGTATACTAGTTAAAAGTGCATTAATGTCCACTGTAAGCAATACATTCTTATTGGGATCAAAATCATAATTTAAAAAAAAGTTCAACGTTTGGTCAAAAAAATCACATGAATCTTTAATAAAAAACTCCATTTCCTTAACAATGGGATTTAAAAAATGATCAAGTGCGAAAGAACAGCAGGGGAAGATAACATAGGTAGAAAATTAATTTTTGGGATCCCAAAAAAAGTTCCCAACATTGGATGGTCTATGACCATAAAGTCATACTTTTCAGAAGAGATATTACCATCCATCAAAAGTTCATATAGCTGACACCAAATTTTTTTGTAACTTTCATGTGCAGTGGATAAATCAAGATAATCAGCAGTATTACACAACATTTGTTCTATAACGGTAATATATTTAACCTGTTCCATAATAACCAACCTCCCACCTTTATCAGCTTTCATAAATCTTAAACAAGTAGATTGTTGAAGCTCTTTCAAGGCCTTCCACTGTAACGTATTAAGATTGTAATATGGTAAGACAGCTTTATGATTACTCACCTTTCTAATTTCTTCTTCACAACAATTCTCAAAAACCTTAATAATATTGTTTAAAGCTGAATAGTATGTACTAGGTTTACAAAACATACATTTCTTTAAACTAGTGTCAGAAAATTATATTTAAGATTAAGCTTGCGACAAAACATTTTTAAATCTAGTAGAGTGTTACTTAAATCCATCCTTTTTGATGGAATAAAATTTAATCCCAGCCTCAAAACAGAAGCTTGTTTGTTCGACGATGAATAATCATATACATTGTAAATTTTACCAGAAAGTTCTGAAACTGTTACATTTAAGTTCACAGATTTCACTTCTTTTTTGTTCTCACAGGAAGTTTCCATGATAGATTCTCGCCTTCTTCCTTCAGTTCTGCATTGTTCTTTCGTTGTGCTCCTAAAGGGGTTGTTTCCACCAAATTCAAGTCTAATACATCAGAAGTAGTTAAAGGTGAATCACAGATATTGTCTCCCTCTCTGTTGACTAAGTTAACTGAAGTAGAGCTCATACCAGTTTCTGGACCTCGATCAGGATCACTCGGCATCCCAGTCCCCTTAGCAGTCCTTAAGTCACCTCAACCATTATTTGCTTGTTGGTAATTGGTTAAACCATTCCAATGATGATTAACATCAAGCCTGTTTCTTTTACTTCAGAGAAATAGGAATATGCATTATTTGAATTGTATGCAGTAATGTCCCTTTGCAGTTTCTTAATTTTTCTCTGGAGAAGATTTTTTTCAAAGCCCTCGATGTTAGCTAGCATAGCTGAATAATCCCTATCCAGGAATGGCATTTTGTTCATCAGTCCCTGGAAGGAATCCTCTGTTTTAAGAATGTCTTCTCATATTTCTACAATCTGGCTTTTGTTTATGGCAATAAGGAAATGCAAAAAATTCAGTCCTGCATTAATAAAGAAAGAAGTCAATTCACCAAAGAAGTTATCAGAAGATAAAACTCCATTAGGACATTTAAAAAAACCTTAAACCTTTTGGCACCACCTTCAGTTTATCCATACATAAAGGGGACACAAAAGTCAATTTGATGTCATGATGCTGAAATAAATAAAGACATCTCTGTTAAGTCACTTAGGATTGTACATAGAGGCCTTTGTGCATCTGATATTGTTTCAGTTTCTGAGTCACCTAGCAAGCAGAACTTACATGCTGTAATACTCCAAAATAGGATGATCCACTGTCAAGGTCAGTAGCTCAAAAGCCCAAAGGGACAGAAAGCAAATAAAAAAATCATGGTGAAACTCCCTTGCTTCTATTCTGTTTCTTCAAATAGGCTGTGTTATGTGCTAGATATTTCACCTACTTCTCCACAGTGCCCTGACATTGGTGATGAGACAGTCACCTTTCCACAGCTTTGTGGTAAAAATGCACTACATACAAAGGAAAAAAAAAACACCTGAGAGCTGCCATTTCCTACATTAAAGATTTTCTTCTGATGGGAAAGAATTATTTTTATATAGTATTGCAATAAAGCATCCCTTTTCCATATTTAGTAGTTCAATATAATCTCCCCTGTATAAAAACCAAAGGATCATTAGGCAAGTATTGCAACCAGCTGGTGCAGGTGAGAACCCCTGAGATTTAACAAACTTAATCTCTAAACCAAAAATGCACATACTCTGAACACAGTAGCAAAAGCACCTCTTTTGTTTCTTTTTGTTTAGCCGCAAAAGTCCATTTAACCCATCACCTTGGGTATATAAAAACTATGCACCATGAAATATACCTGTTTATGGTATTTAAATTCAAAAGTTACAAAATAATCATTGGGATTTAGAAAGAACCCTATCCCAGGTAGTAAGCTGCAGACAAAGGGGGCTATTTCCACAATGTGGTAAAATGTGTTCAAAACTCCATCTCCTTTTACTTCACCTTCTTTTTCCAAGACTTCACGTAATATGAAAGAGCATTCCTGGTGTCTCGTTTTCCACCACACCCTTGGTTTTTGTCCCACAAAATCCTTTGCTGTTATCTTTTTATGTTCATTTATGCCACAATATAAAGAACATCCCTGGTGTCTAGTGCTCCTTTCAAATATTGCAGGATTTGCTTCTTCATATAGGGAGTGTGGACATATGATGTGCCCTGACACACACTCAAATATTTATGCACAGACTACACAGACACACACACACACACACACACACACACACACACACACACACACACACACACACACACACACACACACACACACACACACACACACACACACACACACACACACAAATGCGTTCATTAACATAGCTGGTTGAGGGAACTTATGCAGCCAAGCAATTCTCTGACTCACCTCATGGTAACCTTTCTGAACTGGTTCCAATATTGTTATACAAATAAAAAGAAAAATTCTTGTAGGACAACTATGCTTCATTTTTCTGTCAGGTATAATAATTTCTGATGAATAGCATATTGAAAACTCATATTCCTAGGAAAAGAGGAAATTAAACTTTTCAGAAATCCCTGGCAATGTATGAGTAACCACAATAACTACAGGTGGACCATGTCAGATGGCCACTGCCTATTAAAGGAAAGTTACTATTGTCCATGCTCTGTGTTCAAAAAACAAGCTTGAGTGAGTCTGCCAGGTAATCACTCTCCCTATCTTTAACCTCACAAAAATGAAAGTTGTCAAGTATCTGTACTGCAGTACACTGCACTGCTTTATACTTAACTTGACCAGAAATTTATAAGCAACATTCAGCTTAACTTAATTATATCAGACAGAAGAGTTAAAAATGGAATATCCTTTTTTAAACACACAAGCAAGCGATTGTATCTGAGTATATAAGATTGCTTGTTTGTGCGTTTCAATAAAGGATATTACATTTTTAACTCAACTGTGGACTACCTACTATTTTCTATTTGATTATTTTGTAGTTTGTATTTTATAGTTATATTTTACAGTTCCATTTTTATTAAGTGAACTAAGTGCATAACATAATTTAGGAAGTGAACATCACACCCTCCGCACTGAGAAGTTTCTTCTTCTTTTTTTTTTTCAGACACATTTAAACACCACATAGTGGTGTTGTGTCCACTTTTGTTCTATTCATGACCAAATGCTTGTGTTCGGGCAGTGAAAGCTAGTATGTAATGTTAGGTGTTGCTGCAGCTATTGTAAACATGTATCTGCAAGGGGCTGTCATAGCAGCTGCTGCCACCAATGGTGCATGCTGTCATCCTCATAGGTGCTGGGTCTTCTTACTACACTTCACTTTTAATGCCCTCCATGACAGCAACATAGTGGACTGATACTATGTAGACAGGGACATCATGCAACAAACAGTTGACGTGTTGGCCTCATCTGCAGCCCTGTAGGAGTCCTGAAGTATCTATCCCAGTAGATGCAAAGGTACATGTGGTTTTAAGTAAATTAACTACAGAGACCTTTCAGTGACCCATGGGGCACACAGTGAGAGGAACTCAGGCATCTGCCTCAAGAATACTACATCAGTTCCTAGATGCTATGCTTCAGCATGTGGGGGAAAATATGTGATTGTCACATATCCCATAGAAAAGAACAAATACCATGTGGGACTTCTGTGTTACATCCCCTTCCTCTGGGGTACTGGGGAACATAGATCATGCTCACATTGAAATAAAGGCCCCAGCTGGTGCACTGGGAAGTAGATATAGGAACACAATGGATATTTTCCTTCAAGTGTAAGGTGGTCTGTAATGCAAATGGTATCATCAACACTATGTGCCCAAGCAAACCGGACAGTTTTCATGACTCCCACATATGACACACATGTGCTTTCTAGCAATGTTTTTCAAGGGATGAATTCCCAAATGTGCATCTTGTTGGTGAATGTGGATACGACCTGGAATTTTGACTAATGTCATCAATTAGAAATCCACAATACCACAGTTAAAACCATACCTAATTCAAAACCAGAAATGTCATAGAATGTGTGTTTGGGCTCCTGAAGTCATGCTTTCACTGCCTGGGTATATCCGGTGGTGCCCTACAGTATGACCCAACTATGTGTGCAAAAAATACTTACAGTGTATGTTATGTCACACAGTTTTATAGTTAGGAAGCAATTACAGCAAGGTTCTTTCTTCAAGGACCATG